>NC_070614.1:52221666-52544583 GCF_027172205.1 Podarcis raffonei | reverse complement strand
TAGCTAAGGGGGAACGGTTTGGGCCCAGATCATCTGAAAGATCGTATCTCCCTTCACAAACCTGCCCAGGTGCTATGGATCATCAGGTGAGCACCTTATCTGGGTGCCATCAGCTTCATGCTTAAAGTAGGGTTACCAGACATCCCCGTTTCCCATGGACAGTCCCCGGATTTGCGAATAAGTCCCTGGACAAATTCCATCCCCGGAATGTCCCCGGATTTCATCTAATGTCCCCAGGAAATGCAGCAGCGACAATCTCAGCAGCCCGGAGCAGTTGGCTCTGGCTGGCTTCAGGAGCTGCTCAGAAGACCCCATATGATGGTGGTTCAAGGGCTCTCAGATGCAGCTTCCGGGCTGCCTCCACCTTCCCTGACCCCACCAACTAAGCTGTGAAGGGAAGCTTCATGCTGCCTATCAGAGCTTGCGTGCAAGCAGGAGGGGGCAGGGATCTCTCAGTTAGGCAATGGGAAGCCTCCCTTCCCAGCTGAGCGATCCTCGCCCCCTCCTGCTTGCAGGCAAGTAGGAATGGGATTGGGGCTGCTCCGATGGGAAGGGAGGCATTGCGCTGCCCGAGCCTCGCTGCCGCCGTTCTCAACCCTCCTTCTCCGCCTTCCATGCCTGACCCACTGCGCACCGCTTCCCCACCACCACCACAACCAAAGAACCAACTCCTCAAGGGCTGCCCAGGCTCATGGAGAAAGGAGATAGAAGCCTCGGAGGAAGGGGAAACGTGGCGGTTGAGGTCAAGGCGGCCGTCGCCCCTCTGCCACCGCCATCACTGCAGAATCAACGTCCCGAACATGTAGTAATTAATTAAAGTGTCCCCGGATTCATTGAAAAAATCTGGTAACCTTCGCTTTGGGGTAAAACAAGAGCCTTCTCTGTGGCTGCTCCCAAATTGCGGAATTCCCTCCCAAAGAGAGCTTAGATTGGCTCCCTCCTTGTCCTTCCCCCCAAAGATCTTCCTGTTCCGACAGGCCTTTGGAAACTAAGGAACAGATTATGGTGATGGCTGGGCCTATTTTGGAGCTGTGTGACAGAGCAACAGACCCTCCAAGTCTCCCTATTTTCCAGGGACATCCCTGATTTAGAGAAGCCACCCCAGTTTCTGATTTAATCCCGGAATGTCCCGCTTTTCCTTAAAGGTAAAGGGACCCCTGACCATTAGGTCCAGTCATGGCCAACTCTGGGGTTGCGGCGCTCATCTCGCTTTACTGGCTGAGGGAGCCGGCGTACAGCTTCTGGGTCATGTGGCCAGCAGGACTAAGCTGCTTCTGGCAAACCAGAGCAGCGCACGGAAACGCCATTTACCTTCCCGCCGGAGCGGTACCTATTTATCTACTTGCACTTTGACGAGCTTTCAAACTGCTAGGTTGGCAGGAGCAGGGACCGAGCAATGGGAGCTCACCCCGTTGCGGGGATTCGAACCGCCGACCTTCTGATCGGCAAGTCCTAGGCTCTGTGGTTTAACCCACAGCGCCACCTGTGTCCTGCTTTTCCTTAGGGTGTCCCTATTTTCACTGGAGAAACGTTGGAGGGAATGGAGTTATCCAACCCCCCGAGCTATCTGAAGGCAATCCTGTATAGGGAAAGTATTTTTTTTAAAAAAACGTTAATGTTTTATTATATATGTTGGAGGCTGCCCAGAGTGGCTGGGGAAACCCAGTCAGATGTGTGAGGTATAAATAGTAAAAATCATCATTATGAAATGGGACGTTCCTATTTTCATCGGAGAAATGTTGGAGGGTATGGAGCAGGGGTCAGCAAACTTTTTCAGCAGGGGGCTGGTCCACTGTCCCTCAGACCTTGTGGGGGGCCGGACTATATTTTGAAAAAAAATATTAAACGAATTCCCGGATTTAGAAGGCGATTGGGCCGGATCCGGCCCCCAGGCCTTAGTTTGCCTACCAATGGTATGGAGACTACCTTAGAAAGCAGGAGGTTATCTTTTCCTGGAGGTTTAAAAGCAGATATTGGGTGGCCATCTGCCTGGGATTCTTTAGCTGCGATTCTTGCATTGCAGGGGGTTTGATTGGATGACCTTTGGGGGTCCCCATTCCATTTCTACGATTCTACACCGTGTTGGCAAAGCTCCCCCCTTTCAGGTTGTTTGGGCAGCTCTGGGATCCTGGCAACAGGGACCCTGCTGCAGAAATAGTTAAGAGTCTTTGGCCACCTGAGTCCACTCTACTGTTGGGGAGTAACCAAGCAAGAGAGGGGCAGATTCTCAAAGCAGACCAAAGAGCCAAAGGAATCAAGCTAGCGTAGCCCTGCTGGCTGTCTCACGTGCAGACTTGTGCTTCACAATCACCACTTTCTTCTCCGCGTCTGGAACTGTGCCCTGGGTTGAAGCAAGGGTGGTGTCCTCGTTGGACTCCGTTTGAATTAAAGACGAGTTCTCTGTAAGTGAAGGTGAAGAAGAATATAGTAATAATAATAATATATTATAATATATTATTATAATATAATATAATATAAATAATATATTACTTATACCCCGCCCATCTGATCGTGGGAAGTAATACAGTGGGAAGTAATAGTGCCACTGTATTCTGCTCTGGTCAGACCTCACCTGGAGTACTGTGTCCAGTTCTGGGCACCACAGTTCAAGAAGGACACTGACAAACTGGAACGTGTCCAGAGGAGGGCAACCAAAATGGTCAAAGGCCTGGAAACGATGCCTTATGAGGAACGGCTAAGGGAGCTGGGCATGTTTAGCCTGGAGAAGAGGAGGTTAAGGGGTGATATGATAGCCATGTTCAAATATATAAAAGGATGTCACATAGAGGAGGGAGAAAGGTTGTTTTCTGCTGCTCCAGAGAAGCGGACACGGAGCAATGGATCCAAACTACAAGAAAGAAGATTCCACCTAAACATTAGGAAGAACTTCCTGACAGTAAGAGCTGTTTGACAGTGGAATTTGCTGCCAAGGAGTGTGGTGGAGTCTCCTCCTTTGGAGGTCTTTAAGCAGAGGCTTGACAACCATATGTCAGGAGTGCTCTGATGGTGTTTCCTGCTTGGCAGGGGGTTGGACTCGATGGCCCTTGTGGTCTCTTCCAACTCTATTATTCTATGATTCTATCTGGCTGAGTTTCCCCAGCCATTCTGGGTGGCACCCAATCAAATGTTAAAAACACTACAGCGTTAAATATTAAAAACTTCCCTAAACAGGGCTGCCTTCAGATGTCTTTTAAAGAGAGGATAGCTGCTTATTTCCTTCACATCTGAAGGGAGGGTGTTCCACAGGGTGGGTGCCACCACCGAGAAGGCCCTCTGTCTGGTTCCCTGCAACCTCACTTCTCGCAATGAGGGAACTGCCAGAAGGCCCTCGGAGCTGGACCTCAGTGTCCGGGATGGACGATGGGGGTGGAGACGCTCCTTCAGGTATACTGGACCGAGGCCGTTTAGGGCTTGAAAGGTCAGCACCAACACTTTGAATTGTGCTCAGAAATGTACTGAAGAAGAAGAAGACTTCTGTAACTTCCCAGATTTCTGTGATGCGTTCTCCGATGTTCTGCATGTGGGGAAATTCCCCTTGGGGGTGGTTCAAGAACAGAGGCTCACCCCAAATCCCAAATGGTCAGGCTTCATTCAATAATACAATACCAAACAGTTCAGAGAGTCTGCATTTCCATTAGGACAGACATACAGGCAAAACTACAACACGATTCAAAGTGTTGGTGCTGACCTTTAGGGCCCTAAATAGCCACGACCCAGTAGACGTGAAGAAGAAGAAGAAGAGGAAGAGTTTGGATTTGATATCCCGCTTTATCGCTACCCAAAGGAGTCTCAAAGCGGCTAACATTCTCCTTTCCCTTCCTCCCCCACAACAAACACTCTGTGAGGTGAGCGGGGCTGAGAGACTTCAGAGAAGTGTGACTAGTCCAAGGTCACCCAGCAGCTGCATGTGGAGGAGCGGAGACGCGAACCCGGTTCCCCAGATTACAAATCTACCGCTCTCAACCACTACACCACACTGGCTCTCAGAAGGAGCGTCTCAACCCCCATTGTTCTGCCTGGACACTGAGGTCCAGCTCTGAGGGCCTTCTAGCAGTTCCCTCACTGCGAGAAGTGAGGTTGCAGGGAACCAGGCAGAGGGCCTTCTCGGTGGTGGCACCCACCCTGTGGAACGCCCTCCCACCAGATGTCAAAGAGATAAACAACTACCAGACTTTTAGAAGACATCTGAAGGCGGGCCTGTTTAGGGAAGATTTTAATGTTTAATGCTGTACAGTGGTACCTCGGGTTAAGTACTTAATTCATTCCGGAGGTCCGTGCTTAACCTGAAACTGTTCTTAACCTGAAGCAACACTTTAGCTAATGGGGCCTCCTGCTGCTGCCGTGCCGCCAGAGCACGATTTCTGTTCTCAACCTGAAGCAAAGTTCTTAACCTGAAGCACTATTTCTGGGTTAGCGGAGTCTGTAACCTGAAGCGTATGTAACCTGAGGTACCACTGTATTGTATTTTTAACATTTGGTTGGGAGCTGCCCAAAGTTTTATATTGTATTGTATTGTATTATTATATTATAATTATCTTAGCTCTTCATCCTTTGCCCAACCACTTTTTGCTACCCCATTGTCCCACCATCTCATCCAAAGACACTCCTTGGAATTTTTTTTTACTCAACCCATCTTTTTACTGTACATGTTTGAACCCTCCTTGTACCTTATCTGCACTTGTTTTCCACTTTAACATTCAGCTGTTACGTTCCTCTTTAACCATTTGCCAGGTTGCATTACTGCATATGAGCCACTGGTCTCAACGATAATTTAACAGAAATGAGAATTCAATAAAAGACGACTCTTTCCATTGAACACATTATAACCATCAAGCTAAGGCTCCAGTGATGGCCAAACTCTGCCCTCTTGATGTTTTTTTGGGACTACAATTCCCATCATCCCTGACCACTGATCCTGATAGCTAGGGATGATGGGAGTTGTAGTCCAAAAACAGCCAGAGGGCCAAGTTTGGCCACCACTGAGCTAAGCCAAAATACACATCCCACGTTTTAGGTCAGCCTTTCCCCTCAAGATATTCTGAACTACAACTCCCATCATCCAGGACAACTGGCTAAGCTGACTAAGGATGATGGGAGTTGTAGTCCAAGACATCTGGAGGGCATCAAAGGGAGGCTGACCTAGATATACCCATGATGCTTTTGGTCTCAGAGACACCTGCCTTGCTGCCAATAGACATTTCTTTTCTGTCGCCCAACAGCTGTTCTCAGTTTCGCCAGCATCTCGGAGCCTTTTGCTTCACTGATATTCCTTGAGCCTCCTAAGGGCATTTGCCTGGGAAAGAGAGAAGACCAGTCTGGGGAAAAAACAATTTACATGAAAGGGCGAGGGTGCATTGTACCAAAGCTACATACTTAAAAAGTCCGTTCAAATAATTCTGTGCCGCTGCTTCCCACGTGCAGCACCTCAGTTAACCTATGGAACTCACTGCCACAGGCTCAGAAATACAGGTGTTGCTCAGGTTTGTCGTTCCCTGCCCAAGCCCAACCACACCTAGAGCAGGTAAGTCACTAAAACTGCTCATCCCTCTCACCCCAAATCACATACACCTGTCCTGCTCTCCAGATCTCATGGCTTGGAGGGGCAAAGAAGGAAGTGTGATAGGCTGCTTGCCTACTGAGATAACAAGTATTCCCGTAAAGGTAAAGGGGTAAAGGGACCCCTGACCATTAGGTCCAGTCGCGGACAACTCTGGGGTTGCGGCGCTCATCTCGCTTTACTGGCCGAGGGAGCCAGTGTCCAGCTTCCGGGTCATGTGGCCAGCAGGACTAAGCCGCTTCTGGCGAACCAGAGCAGTGCACGGAAATACCGTTTACCTTCCTGCCAGAGCAGTACCTATTTATCTACAGTGGTGCCCCGCAAGACGAATGCCTCGCTAAACGAAAAACCCGCAAGACGAAAGGGTTTTCCGATTTTTAGCGGCTTCGCAAGACGAATTTCCCTATGGGCTTGCTTCGCAAGACGAAAGCCCTTAGGGAAATCTCCGGGGACAAGCTGCGAATGTCTGCCCCGCGCAAGGGGCGCTCTGCTTAAGAGCGCCCCTCGTGCGGGGCAGCAGGCTGCTATCCGCAGCTTGGAGAGCCCTGCGGGGAAGTCCTGCAGGGCTCCCCAAGCTGCGAATGTCTGCCCCGCGTGAGGGGCGCTCTGAAGCAGAGCGCCCCTCGCGCCGGGCAGCAGGCTGCTATCCTCAGCCTAGGCAGCCCTGGAGAACTCTTCTGAAGGCTGGCGGCAGGAGAAGGGCTTTTCTTCCCACCGCCAGCCTTCAGAAGGCTGTTCTGAATTAAGCGACGGCACTCTGCAGATGCCCAGAGACACTGTGGCCACATTCACACCATAAAACACTAAGATGCCACCTTAAACAGTCGTGGCTTCCACCGAAGAGTTTTGGGTACTGTAGTTTGTTATGGATGGATCCTGAAACTGGTTAGGAACCCCCCATTGCTTTCCTTAAAGAGGTTGTTGGTAGAACTCACTACAAAGTTGTTATAGTAAGAGCCACATTTCAAACCAGTGCTTTTCTTCCAGGACAAAAGGTGCCCGTACCGTCGGGTACCCCCAGAAAAAAAAACCACAGGGAATCCTCCATATCCCCTCACAATTAATCAAATTCTCCAGGAAGAGGGACTGATTGTTAAACCACTCTGAAAACTGTACGTCTCCGAGGGGAATAAGGTTCTCCTAAAAAAACCCCCACAACCTCAGCTCACAGAATTATTTTGGGGAAGCCATGGCTGTTTTTAGAAAACATCTGAAAGCAGCCCTTTTTAGGGAAGCTTTAAATGTTTGATGCTTTATTATATTTTTAATATTTTTTGGAAGCCGCCCAGAGTGTCTGGGGAATTTATTATTACTTATTATTCGATATATTAGCACTTTAAATGTATATGGGGTAATGCCGATAATAAGCCTTTGTATTTGTGATTTCCTTGTCTTCCAGAATGGAAGCTGCATCTACAAATATAGGTTTTCCCAGCTCAAGTTAACCTGCGAGGTCATTCCTCGTAGGGAGCCATCCAGACACTGTTCGTATGCCCAGTACCCCCTCCCCCCAAATACCGTATTTTTCGCTCTATAAGACGCACCAGACCACAAGACGCACCTAGTTTTTGGAGGAGGAAAACAAGAAAAAAAATATTCTGAATCTCAGAAGCCAGAACAGCAAGAGGGATCGCTGCGCAGTGAAAGCAGCAATCCCTCTTGCTGTTCTGGCTTCTGGGATAGCTGTGCCGCCTGCATTCACTCCATAAGACGCACACACATTTCCCCTTACTTTTTAGGAGGGAAAAAGTGCGTCTTATAGAGCAAAAAATACGGTGCCGTACGTGATTCTTTTGCAAACCTTGGACAATGACACTCAATGAGGACTGCAGACGGCAGGCTGGGCTCAGCTGTGGTGGGAGCAGGCCTTTCCGCTTTGTAAAACAAAATATTTCTGTAGATCATAGTGCCGGGAGTCAGCTGTTGGGAGAATAAACAGAGAATCGCACTGCAGTATTGAACACTTGATTGAGAGCCGCCCAGAGTGGCTGGGGAAACTCAGCCAGATGGGCGGGGTATAAATAATAAATTATTATTATTATTATTAACATTTGCACACACACAAGCCCAGATGTCAGGGTGATGGACACAACTCTAAGCCTTAATCTACATCTTCAAATTATTTTATTTTATTTATTGCATTCGCAGCCCACCATTTTCTCGGAAGAGCTAAAGGTGACACACATGCTTCGCTCCCTCCTCATTCAATCGCACAACAACCCTGTGAGGTAGGTTCGGCTGAGAGGCAGCCGGTGACCTTCACAGCCAAGCTGGGGGGATTTGAACTCTGGTCTCCCAGGTCCCTGCAACCACTGCACCACACTGCCTCTCGTTGGCAAGCGATGGAGAATTCCCAGACGCACCAGGCTTGAGAAGTCCTCAGCCAGCCCAAAAGCAGGAAAGTGTAATAAACAAAAACCTGCCCTTATTCCCTTATGGGGGACACAAGAGCCTTTATAAAGTCCTTTGTAGGTTCTCCATCGGTCGGAGAAAGTAACAGAGGCCAACTAGAGAATATCGAGAAGCAAAGCGGCTAGTAAGCCTGATCTTTATTGAACTGTTGCAACAGGGTGCTCCCCTCACATGCAGGAAGGGAGGAGGAACCCAGAACAAAGGTGTGCCCGCCCTTATATAGACATTTTAAATTCCCTGCCCTGGAGCTCAATACCACCCCTCCATACATCATACATACATCACAGAAGGGGTGTAACCCAAAACCACCCCCCACAAACATCACAGAAAAGGCGGTCTACAACAGAAATCTGAGTGCCTTGTTTTTACCCTGCCAAGTTATTTGATAATGCCTTGTCTGATTGCCTTTCCTGGTAGTCTGCCCATTCCTTTGAGATGGTGATTACCCAATTCCTGAGACGATGGGAAGGTTTCCTCACCCCCTCCCTCCTTGCAGAGAAAACATTTGGTCAGTTTGGGAGTCAAAATGGTTTCAGGGCGGTCTTCCTGTGCTGCTCCAGACATGTGGGCCACACATCTATGTATGCGCTTGGTTGATACAATTATGAACACACACACACACACACACATATATATATATATATATGTGTGTCAGGGAATCAGGAGCAGGAGCACTGGGGAGAGAGGATTGGGAGAGCGAAGGGGAAGAATCTGAGGGCAGCGTAGGGGAGTATGACAGTGGCCCGAGAGATTCCATGAGCTTCTCCAGCGAATCAGAAGATTCCCAGAAGGGGGCGCCGATGGTCAGGGCAAGGGGGGTCCCAGGGGGGACGCACCAGAAACAAGGAGCCAGAGGGGAACCCCAAAGCAGCAGTGGAGGATCGGGACCAGTTTCCCCACCAGAGCATAGTGGGGGGGAGGAGTCACATGTGTCAGGGCCAGCGTCTCCTCCAGAGAGGGAGTCAGGGCTGACCACGCCTCCATCGGAGAGTGGGGGAACGGAAGGGAGGTCAGTTGCAGCTAGCCCCCCCGAAGGGGGAAGCAGTGGCAGCAGCAGTGAAACGGTCAGGAGGAAAGCTGCTGGCTGGGCGCGCGCGCCAAGTTCAAATGTGCAGGCGCGCGGAACAGCAGGAGACCCGGATGGGGAACCAGCTCCTAAAGCCCGCCGGAGGGAGGGGGAAGACTCAGGGGAATCAGCGGGAGAAGAGGCTAGAAAGGGCGGAACCCCGGCGGGCAGGCGGACCCAGAGGAGGAAGGAGCAGCGGAGAAGGTGGAGCAAGGCTAGGATCTTAAATTGGTGTCAGGGGGGAGGAGACTCAGACGGAGCATCAGTGGTCTGACACTTTAGACGTGGGGCTGCGCGCTGCGGCTCTGGAAGTGAAACTGAACTTCAATAAAGACTTTTATACTTAACAACGAAGCAGCGTTGGTCCTTTGTGAGCTGGGACCTAGGGCAGCCCTGACAATATGTATACACACACACACACGGTGGTACCTCAGGTTAAGTACTTAATTCGTTCCGGAGGTCCGTTCTTAACCTGAAACTGTTCTTAACCTGAAGCACCACTTTAGCTAATGGGGCCTCCTGCTGCTGCAGCACCGCTGGAGCACGATTTCTGTTCTCATCCTGAAGCAAAGTTCTTTACCTGAAGCACTATTTCTGGGTTAGCGGAGTCTGTAACCTGAAGCGTATGTAACCCGAGGTTCCACTATACCCGAGGTTCCACTATATATATACACACACATATATATACATATACATACACACACACACACATATATATATATAACCTTAATTTTTTTATCTCAAGGAAAGCGAGGCTCTGTTCCCAACATTTCAACATCACCCAGAAGGAAGAATGGAGAAGACAGAGGAGGAACGCCAACAGCTCACCTGGACCTGGGATCCGCACGCTTGGATGGCAACCACAAAAACCACACTTTCTCCTTTGAGGCTGGTATAAGGACAGTCTCCCAGGGTCAGGTCACTCGGTTTCACCAGCTCTTTGGCTCCCGGACTTTTCTCCACCGACACAATAACTTGGGACTGGTCACATTTTACCTTCACCCAGTAAGGCCCAGTTTGCTGAACCCACCAGGACTGGGTCGAAGGGAACCACTGTCCTGTATGAACTCTACGTGGGGCTGGCATCGCCCCCACAGTTAAGCAAACTAGCAGCCAGCCATAGCCCCCCATTCTTCACACCCTACAAGGCCTTCTTCAGCCCAGAAAGGGAAAAATACCCCTAGCAGCAGCTTTTTATAGCTTCACCTGCATCAGGTGATTAACAGGGTTTTTCCCTCCCTCCCTCCCTTCATCACACACCTGTCTTGGACCAAAAGGTGATTGCTAAAGGGAGTATTTTCCTCCCATTGTATGAGATGGTTAGAGCTCCTCCAGTTTGCAAGGCTCATTTGACAACAAAAAAAGAAACCGAGCCTTTATTGTCGTTTTCCCAGTCCTGTGGAACTCTCGGCCACTAGAGAGTCAGCAGGCGTCTTCTGTGCTCGACTTTTAAATGCCTGCCGTAAAATTTTCCTATTCCGGCAGGTTAGGCAGGCAATTATTTTTCCGCAACAGTTATCTGGTTTTAATTTTCTGTATGGCTTTTATTGTATGGTTTAATGTTACAGTTGCAGTTACAGTTAGCCCTAATTCATTTAAATAAATGATAAAAATAAAATAAAATAAAATAAGGCTACTACTCTTTTCTCCGATGGGTGAAGATGGAGATAGGATGGATTTGTTGAAGATTGTAAAAAGTTCGCTGCACCCCAGCTTTGGGGTATGTTTCAGCCTATTGATTTCAGGGGTGCTAAGCACACATAACTTTGGGGACTGAGCCACATTAGACAGAGTGGAACTTGCTTCTAGGTAAGCATTCAGGCCGGGATTGCAGGGTAAGGCTGCAAGCCTAACCATGTCTACTCAGAAGTAAGTCCTGTTGGGGCTTACTCACAGGTAAGTGGGATTTTGACTGCAGCCTTGAAAAGAGTAAAATATTAACACACATACCCCCTGTCCCACTACAGACTAGCAGCAGTTTCTTACATGTTTACCCAGAAAATCCTACTGAGCTCTATGGGTGTTAATCTTAGGTATGTGGTGTAGCTTTGAAATATGCCACTGAGGTATCAATGATTTTTCTTGTGAACTGCTTAGAGGCTTTCTGGCAATCAAGCAGTCTATAAATGCTGTTTAAAAAAATACATAATTTTATCTAAAGAGTTTTTAAAATCCCATTCTTCGGCCAAAAAGAGGGCGTATTGCAACTTGCTAAAATGAAAAAAAGAAAAGAGAGATTTCCACTCAGTGGATTTGTAACTGGCTGACTGACCGAACCCAAAGGGTGCTCATCAATGGTTCCTCTTCATCCTGGAGAAGAGTGACTAGTGGGGTGCCACAGGGTTCTGTCTTGGACCCGGTCTTATTCAACATCTTTATCAACGACTTGGATGATGGACTCAAGGGCATCCTGATCAAATTTGCAGATGACACCAAACTGGGAGGGGTGGCTAACACCCCAGAGGACAGGATCACACTTCAAAACCACCTTGACAGATTAGAGATCTGGGCCAAAACAAACAAGATGAATTTTAACAGGGAGAAATGTAAAGTATTGCACTTGGGCAAAAAAAATGAGAGGCACAAATACAAGATGGGTGACACCTGGCTTGAGAGCAGTACATGTGAAAAGGATCTAGGAGTCTTGGTTGACCACAAACTTGACATGAGCCAACAGTGTGACGCGGCAGCTAAAAAAGCCAATGCAATTCTGGGCTGCATCAATAGGAGTATAGCATCTAGATCAAGGGAAGTAATAGTGCCACTGTATTCTGCTCTGGTCAGACCTCACCTGGAGGTCTGACCAGACCTCACCTGGAGGTCTGACCAGTTCTGGGCACCACAGTTCAGGAAGGACACTGACAAACTGGAACGTGTCCAGAGGAGGGCAACCCAAATGGTCAAAGGCCTGGAAACGATGCCTTATGAGGAATGGCTAAGGGAGCTGGGCATGTTTAGCCTGGAGAAGAGGAGGCTAAGGGGTGATATGATAGCCATGTTCAAATATATAAAAGGATGTCACATAGAGGAGGGAGAAAGGTTGTTTTCTGCTGCTCCAGAGAAGCGGACACGGAGCAATGGATCCAAACTGCAGGAAAGAAGATTCCACCTAAACATTAGGAAGAACTTCCTGACAGTAAGAGCTGTTTGACAGTGGAATTTGCTGCCAAGGAGTGTGGTGGAGTCTCCTTCTTTGGAGGTCTTTAAGCAGAGGCTTGACAACCATATGTCAGGAGTGCTCTGATGGTGTTTCCTGCTTGGCAGGGGGTTGGACTCCATGGCCCTTGTGGTCTCTTCCAACTCTAGGATTCTATGATTCTATGAGAAGAGTTTACAATCTGAAAAAGCCGCAACACAAAAGGAAAACAGGTTGGAAGGAGGAAATGAGCGCACCAAGTCTAACAAATGTGATGGGCGGGATATAAATAAATGAATAATAATAATGCTGATGTTGAAGAGTCATATTATTATGCTATTAAAATGTTAATACCTAATAAGTTTTACAATGTAAAAAGACGCGAGGAAAGAAGTGCACTGTACTGATGCCAATAACGTACTTTTTATTGCACCTGTTGCATTTGTATTGCTGCAACATTACATTATTATTATCATTAATAATCAATTATTGTTAACACATTGGAATATTGCGTGTTTATCTCTGTCCTATCCTATTATAAAATATCAATAAGCAAATTTTTTGTTGACGCATTGGAATTTTAACAACCACGTATTAATGTGTCAGAATTAATAATGAATAAATAAAAATCATTTGTGCATTTGATGTTTTCATGCAGGGTGTATCCCGCTTTGAGGTCCGTCCCCCGCCTTAAAAATATAATAATAAACTATCATTATTATCCCCAGAGAGTGTTTGCCCTGCTGCCGTAAAGCGCTCCTGCCGGAAAAGAAAAAGACGGAAAAGGCGGCACGTAGCCGCTGCGCCAGCCTGCCGTAAAGCGCGGCGCTCCTCCCTCCCTCCCTCCCTCCCTCCTGCCGTAAAGCGTTCGGGGCGTCGGAGCGCCCTCCTGCCGCCAAGCGGGCCGGCGGAGGCATGCCCTTCTGCCGTAAAGCGCGGCCGTCCGTCGCGCGCGGCTGTGCGCCCTGGTGCCTCCGCCGTGGGTGGGGGGGAGGCGGCGGCGGCGGAGGGGGCGGCCTGGTCCACCGGGGGGCGGGATGCTGGGCCCGGGCGGCGGGGAGCGGGCGGGGGCCTCTTCGGCGGCGCCTCTGCCGCTGCTGCACCCTCGCACGGGGCGGCTGGTGACGGTGTCTCGGGGCGGGCGCAGCGCCGCCCGCTCGCAGCCCGGCCAGGAGTTCAACCACGGGCTCGTCCTCAGCAGGGAGCCCCTCGCCCCGGGCGCCGTCTTCACCGTCCGCATCGACAGGAAGGTGAGGGGGGGGAGATCGGGGGGTAGGCGGAGGGGGGGAGGGAAGAAGAGGGGGGGACGTGGAGGGTAAGTGGGGGGGGTAACTGGGGCAACTGTGGAGGGTAGGCGATGGGGGACTGGGGGTAAGAAGAGGGAAGAGTGGGGTAACGGGGGTAACTGGGGGGTAAGATGGAAAGTTGAAGATCAGGGTATGTGGAGGGTGGGGGGATGTGTGAAGAGTGGGGTACGTGGAGGGTAAGTGAGGGGGGATAACTGGGGTAACTGGGGGGTAAAATGAAAGGTTGAAGATCAGGGTATGTGGAGGGTGGGGGGATGTGTGAAGAGTGGGGACGTGGAGGGTAAGTGAGGGGGGATAACTGGGGTAACTGTGGGGTAAAATGAAAGGTTGAAGATCAGGGTATGTGGAGGGTGGGGGTGTAAGAAGAGGGGGAGACATGGAGGGTAAGTGAGGGGGGTAACTGGGGGGTAAGATGAAAGGATGAAGATCAGGGTATGTGGAGGGTAGGGGATGGGGTGATGGGGGGTAAGAAGAGGGAAGAGTGGGGTTAGTGGGGGGATAACTGGGGTAACATGGGGGTAAGATGGAAGGTTGAAGATCAGGATATGTGGAGGGTGGGGGGATGTCAGAAGAGTGAAGAGTGGGGTATGTGGAGGCTGTGGGGAGCAACTGGGGTAAGGTGAAGGGTGAAGATCAGGGCATGCAAGGTTAGGGGGTGGGGTGACGGGGGGTAAGAAGAGTGCGGTAAGGGGAGGGTAAGTTGGGGGATAACTGGGGTAACTGGGGGGTAAGACGAAAGGTTGAAGATCAGCATATGTGGGGGGAATGTGTGAAGAGGGGTACGTGGAGGCTGTGGGGGGGTAACATGGGTAAGGTGAAGGGTGAAGATCAGGGCATGCAGAGGGTAGGGGTGGCTGACGGGGGTAAGAAGAGTGAAGAGTGGGGTATGTGGAGGGTAAGTGAGGGGGGATAACTGGGGCAACAGGTAAGATGAAAGGTTGAAGATGGGGGATGTGGATGGTGGGGGATGTCAGAAGAGTGGGGTATGTGGAGGGTAAGGGAATAACTGGGGTAAGATGAAGGGTGAAGATCAGGAGATGGGAGTGACTGGAGTAACTGGGGGGAAGGAAGAGTGAAGAGGGGGGTATATGGAGGCCGGGTGAGGGGTAAGTGGGGAGATAACGGGGGTAAGGTGAAGGTTGAAGATCAGGGTATGTGGAGGGTGGTGGGATGGGAGAATAGCTGAGCCAAGAAGGTTGGGCAGGGAGGGGGGTGGGAGCTCAGCTGGGTTTGTATGTCGGAAAGCTCACATTTATTCCCCCCCAATGTGCCAGGTGCCGGAGGGAGGGAGGGGCAACTGGCGTGCAGGTGGGGCAACGGTAGGAGTGGGGAGCAGGGTGAGTGGGAGACATGTTGGGTTTTAAGAAGGGCAGAATAAGCGGGGGAAATGCAGGGTAAGATGAAGGAGGAAGATCAGGGTGTGTGGAGGGTGATTTGGTGGCAACTGGGGTGTGTGGGGCTGGGAGATCAGCCTGTGGGGTGCAGAGATGAGCGGGGTGGAATATATGAGAGGTAAAAGGAGGTATCTGGAGATGGATTTTGTTGAGGTCTGTGTGGAGGAAGCAGAAAGGGAGCTCCAAGGGTCCTCACCCCTCTGCGTTTGGTCCTAACAACCTTGTGAGGTGGGCTACACTAAGGGAGAATAATGACATCTGGGGCAAGAGGTGACTGAGAGGGAGTGGGGAAACAGGTTATGGGAAGTAAGGGCCACGTGTCCCGAGTTCGAGAGCAGTGAGGGCTGAGAATGGAGAGGATGATCCCTCTCTCTAAGAGCCAATGTTGATTGTGAGTGCCAATGTCTGTGTACTGTAGACAAATTGGAGCCATAAGAAAACAAGAGAAGATGCCGTCTCCATTTAGCAAAGGGACTGCAAATTTAAAATCCAACATGTATCATAATGCCCTTTTGCAAATCTCTGGTGCAACCACCTATGGAATACTGTGTACAGTTCTGATTGCCTCGCTTCAAAAAATGTGGAGCTGGGAAAAGTTCAGAAGGTGGAGAAAAGTGTTTTCTCATTTTCATAACACCAGGAAGCTGAACAGTTCAGGGCAGACAAAGAAAAGTACTCCTTCACACAGCGCTTTGTTAAACTATGGAACTCACTGCCACAAGAGGTCGTGTTACTCATTCACCAGAGTGGCTTTAAAAATGAATTAGAGAAATAGCCTATCAGTGCCATCTAACCACAGTGGTTTAGTATTCTCCCTCCGCAGTCAGAGATGGGATGTCTTGGAATACCAGCTACTGGGAATCAGGGCAGGGGGGAGGGCGCAGAAAATGCTCTTGGGCTCAGACTTGTGGCCACTGGTTGGCCGCTGTGAGAGCAGGCTGCTGGACTAGGTGGTTTGTTGGCCTGATCCAGGCCTCTTCTGATCTTACGTGTCGGCATGGATTGGCGTATCCTAGGAAAGGGCTTATCTGTCTGCAGAGGAGCACTATGGTGCGCTCTGTCCGCTTGCAAATTTTGAAATGTTTCTGTCTGTCCGCTCTTCCCTTTGAATCCTGGGTAGCCTGCAAATCAGCAAACACAATTGCTTGTTTTGAATGAGCTCAGATGGGAAAGTGGGCAGGTTCAGCTAAGGCAGAGCAGCCGGAAGAAATTTCTTAAATTTTATTTTCTGGCCTCGAGGAGAGCGTTTGCCTCCAAGGTGCTACATGGGCTTCTCTTTGGGGAAGCAGGACCCTGGACTCGTCGTCCTTCTGTCTGACCCAGAGCTGCTGTGATATGATCATTTCCTGAGCAGAGAAAGAGACGGTGCTAATTCTGGCCCAATACCCAATTTTTAAACATTTTCCTTCTCTCCTTCCTAAATTAGAATTCTCCTAGGTAACTCAGGAGAGCTGGGGAGAGGGTGGGGTTTTTAAAAAGAAAAAATTAATATGGTGGAGGGGGGAAATGGCTCACTTTTTAAAGTTTATTTGTGCATCCCACTTGAGAGCTGTTTCTCCTTAGAGGCCTTAACTCCAGGCTCTGTTGACTTGAGCTTGTCAGCTCAGGAAGTACCCCTGTGCACGTTAAGAGTGCTATTCCTTTGAGAAAGGGCTGTACCCGTTGAGTACCATGATTTTGTATGGTCCTTTGATTAGAATCTGTGTTTGTTTCAATACAGTGACATATTTCTGCAACCTGCTGTCAGGGAAGGTTGGGTTGTACGTACATAAAATAAAAATAAGTAATGGAGGGAGGGAACCACGAGGGTCATCTAGTCCAACCTGCTGCAATTCAGGAACCCTGCCTGCAGGCACCCCTAGGTGGGCTCGAGCCACTAACCTTCTGGTTAACAGCCAGACGCACTGACCCATTGCGCCATACTACGGCTCTAGCAGCCGCAGCCAGCACAGGCAGTGGTCAAGAATGATGGGAGTTGTAGTCTAAAGCAGCGGGAGGCTGACATCTTGGCTACTGCCCCTCTTGTAAGCAAAAGTGGGATCTCCTATTGTGGGGTGACTCTGCGTTCATCTCCTCCTCCTCCTTTCTGCCAGTGTTTGAAATTCCCCAGGTGGTTTGCTACTGACATCTGTCCAATTGCAGCTGCGCGGAGATTTCCGGGCACCGGGTTGGCAACCGACGTCTCGCTTTGAGCCAGCTGACTCGTACGCAGTAAAAGGCGCATGTCTTGTGCACCCGCGTTGCTGTGCGAATCACAGACCCCTTGCTGGTCATCTTAGTCCTCTCTTGTCACATCAATGAACGTGTAGGGCTAAGTGCAGAGATACAGTCATACCTCGGGTTACAGATGCTTCAGGTTGCGTTTTTCGGGGTGCGGAACGCCAAAACCTGGAAGTACCCGAATGGGTTACTTCCGAGTATTGGCAGTCATGCATGCGCAGAAGTGCTAAGTCACGCTTTGTGCAGAAGCGCTGAATCGCAACCCGCACATGCACAAACGCGCTGCTGCGGGTTGCGAACGCTGCAGGTTGCGAACGTGCATCCCGCATGGATCACATTCACAACCCGAGCATCCACTGTATTTGAGTTTGCTGCAGCCGTTCCACCCAAACAGAACTCACGAACCACCGTTTAAAGACCTCTGCCCTAGCCCATAGTCAATACTATTTCCATTTCCCCTGTGTGTGTTTCTCCTTCTTGCATACCTGGGACGCTGGTGACGCTGTGATTTAAACCTCCGAGCCTCTTGGGCTTGCTGATCGGAAGGTTGGCAGATCGAATCCCCGCGACGGGGTGAGCTCCCGTTTCTTGGTCCCAGCTCCTGCCAACCTAGCAGTTTGAAAGCACACTAGTGCAAGTAGATAAATAGGTACTGCTCCGGCGGCAAGGTAAAAGACGTTTCCATGCTCTCCGGTTTCCATCACATTTGCGCAGGTAGCGGTTTAGTCATGCTGGCCACATGACCTGGGAAGCTGTCTGCGGACAAACGCCGGCTCCCTTGGCCTGAAAGCGAGATGAGCGCCGCAACCCCATAATCGCCTTTGACTGGACTTAACCATCCAGGGGTCCTGTTTTAAGAACTAGCAGTTCGAAAGCACCTCAAAGTGCAAGTAGATAAATAGGTACCGCTTCGGCAGGAAGGTAAACGGCGTTTCCGTGCGCTGCTCTGGTTCGCCAGAAGCGGCTTAGTCCTGCTGGCCACATGACCCGGAAGCTGTACGCCGGCTCCCTCGGCCAGTAAAGCGAGATGAGCGCCGCAACCCCAGAGTCGGTCACGACTGGACCTAATGGTCAGGGGTCCCTTTACCTTTACAGTCAAGCAATGTAGTAGAATCGATCGGTTTCGATCCCCAAAGGTCATCCAGTCCAACCCCCTGGCAAACAGCTGTTACGTTGTGGCGACCGCGACCCAGGTTTAAGGGGCCGCTGATGTGGGTGGTGCTGTGGGTTAAACCACAGAGCCTAGGACTTGCCGATCAGAAGGTTGGTGGTTCGAATCCCCGCGACGGGCTGAGCTCCCGTTGCTCAGTCCCTGCTCCTGCCAACTTAGCAGTTCGAAAGTGTCTCAAAGTGCAATTAGATAAATAGGTACCATGCCAGCGGGAAGGTAAACGGCGTTTCCGTGCACTGCTCTGGTTCGCCAGAAGCGGCTTAGTCCTGCTGGCCACATGACCCGGAAGCTATATGCCAGCTCCCTCGGCCAATAAAGCGAGATGAGCACCGCAACCCCAGAGTCGGTCACAACTGGACCTAATGGTCAGGGGTCCCTTTACCTTTACTGCCCCCTAGCTTACATATCTATGAGTTCCTAACACGGCTCTCTGCCTCCCGCAGGTTAATTCCTGGAGCGGCTCCATCGAGATTGGCGTGACGGCCTTGGACCCGAACCACCTCGACTTCCCCAGCAGCGCCACGGGCCTCAAGGGCGGCTCCTGGATCATTTCGGGCTGCTCGGTGCTGCGGGACGGGCGCTCTATTCTGGAGGAGTATGGGCAGGACCTGGACCAGCTGGGCGAGGGCGACCGCGTGGGGATCCAGCGCACAGCCAACGGGGAGCTGCGCCTCTGGGTCAACGGGCAGGACTGCGGCGTGGCCGCCACCGGCATCCCCCTTCACGTCTGGGCCGTGGTGGACCTGTACGGCAAGTGCACCCAGATCACGGTGGTGCCCAGCAGCCCCGAGGAGGCGGATGAGGCCGTCGCGCACGATGAAGGTACGGGGGAACGGCTCACCTGCAAGGCATCTCGGGCAGGGGGGCGCTTGGCCAATGGCTGCTGGGTGGCTCAGTTGGTTAGAGGCCGGGGTGCTGATAACGCCAAGGTTGCAGGTTCGATCCCCGTAAGGGACAGCCGCCTATTCCTGCATAGCAGGGGGCTGGACTAGAAAAAACTGGCAGTGATCTGAGTTGTTAAGCTATTTTTAGGAAGGAAAACCATCCATGTTTTTTGGGGGGTTCGGGTCAAAGTTGAGCTTTTTTTTTTAGTAGTAATAATAATATTTTTTTATTTATACCCTGCCCTCCCCGGCCAAAGCTGGGCTCAGGGCTGCTAACACCGGTAAAATTACCCCCAAAAAACATAATGGGGGGTAAAAAAACTAATTTAAAATACACATTAAAATACAATTTAAAATGGAGCCTCATTTTAAAAATAGCCAATAGATCAAAACCATAAGGGGAGGGAAACATAAGAGTCAGAGTGAGTCCAAACCAAAGGCCAGGCGGAACAGCTCCGTCTTGCAGGCCCTGAGGAAAGATGTCAAGTTCCGCGGGGCCCTAGTCTCTTGGGACAGAGCGTTCCACCAAGTCGGGGCCAGTACTGAAAAGGCCCTGGCCCTAGTTGAGACCAATCTAACCTCCTTGCGACTTGGGACCTCCAAATTGTTGTCCTCCGCGGGGCATAACAGGAGAGGCGGTCCCGTAGGAAGGAAAGCCCTGTTTTGGGGGCTTCAGGGCAAAGATGTAGAGCTTTTTTTAGGGGAGCCAAAGTTGCTGAGCTTCTCTGGGGGAGCCAGTGATCTACCAGTGATCTATCACAGGCGTCCAGTGATCTACCAGTAGATCACGATCTGCCTGTTGGACCTGCCTGGACTAGAGGATCCTTGGGGCGCCTTCCAATTCTATGATTCATTTCTTTCCCCCGTTTCTATTTTCTAATTTCATTTTTTATTTTGACAAAGAAATAATCATAAATAAATAAGAATGAAAATGTGCACCCCACCCCAGAGACCATTCCATTGTAACTATCCAGCCTCCCAGAATCTCAACACCTCTTGCGATGGTTTGACTCCTTTCCTTTTTGACACTACAAATTCTAAAAACAACCTCTGTATATCCTCAAAATCATTTATTCTGTGTATTCCCCATTTTATCTTAACAGCGCATGTTAATTTATAATTAATAGCTGTACCCCACACCTCTTTATACCATTCTTCCATTTTATATTGCCCTTGGCCCTTCCGCTTCCTAGCTATAACAACTTGTGCAGCCATCAATAAATTTGTGAGCAAGTCCTTTGTAGCCTGGGAACTTTCCGCCCCATCGTATATCGATAACAATGCTACCTCTGGACTCTCGGTCAGCTGTAATTTTTATTTATACCCCGCCCTCCCCAGCCAAGATCAGGCTCAGGGCGGCTAACACCCGATATAAAAACAAATTGACTGAGATACAACTTAAAAACAAAGATTAAAATACAACATTAAAACGCTGTCTCATTTCAATGGAAACTCAAATCAAAAACTTTTGGGGGGATGAAAACGTCAAGTCTTCACCAAGGCTAACTATCAAAACTGGCTCTTGGGGTCCCTTCCGACTCTACAATTCGATGATTTGGGAGGAATTTGCTGAGACGTTGCTGCGCAGTCGGTTCGGTCTGGGGATTCGCTTTGTGTTGTTTTCCCTGGTGGCTGGGCTTGCTTGCTTGAGGGTGAGACAAGATGAGAAGCGAAGGCGACTCAGCCCAGTGCCTGTAATATGGGATTAATATTAGATTAGCATTGCATTAGGCAAATTCATGGGGGATTAGGTTAGCAATGGCTACTTGCCAATTGAGCTATGCTTAGAGGCAGCAATGAGTCTGGGTACCAGCTGATGGAAACCTCAGGAGGGGAGAGTGTGGATCTTGTGTTCGAATCCTGTTTGAGGGTTTCGATAGGGCCATCGGCGTGGCTGCTGTGAGAACAGGATGCTGGACTTAGGTGGGCCGCTGGCCTGATTCGGCAGGGCTCTCGGTTGTGCTCTATGAACCACCTGGAGCTGTAGCCACTGTCTCTGCTTTCAGCAGAAAGATGTGCCGTGATCTGAATCATGGGAGTCAATCTGTTGCTGTTGTCCTGATACATAGCTGTCAACCTTCCCTTTTTTTGCGGGAAATTCCCTTAATCCAGCGCCATTTCCTGCTGCTTCCTTCTGCTACCCTGGATTGTTAGATATCCCATAGACTGTCCCCGGGACAGGTGAGACTGCTGATCCCTTATTTTCGAGGCAGCTGATCCCTTATTTTCAAATCTGAAAGTTGACAGCTATGTCAGGTCCTGATAGTGCCGGAGGGATCTGTGCACTGCAGTTAGAGGGCATTGCAGCTGGTGATGAGTCGAATCCCTCACCTCCTTTCCCCCTAATTTTGCAGCTTTGGACCTGCCTTGCAACCAGAACCGGCCGGATAAATTTCCCAACAGCCTGGAGTCGGAGAACGGTAAGCATTTCCTTTCCACTCGGGAGGACTTGGGTGTCCTGGGCCCGGGGGTAACCCAAGTAACGCGGTCCCGAATCCAAGGGTTTCACGAGGAGTCAGTCCAGCAGGGCCAAAGCAGAACACGAGGCAGGAAACCAGTCAAGGAAAGGTACAGGATCACAGGCAGGTTCTGGCAAACAGCAACATTGCTCCCGCAACCTGGGGCAGAGTCCAGCCGCCTTTTATCTCTGTCAGGGTAATGGCCGGTCCTGATCCCCTGGCGACTCACCTCCCTGTCTCGCCCGAAGGTGAGCACTCCTCCTGCAAGTACTCAGGTCTCTCCTTCTCTCAGACCTCAGTCTCTGCAGCTCGGGAGACGTCGGTGGGTTACTAGACCCAGAGGCCGCCTCAGCCTCCCCTGACCCAACCGGTAGTGGAGCAGCTGTAAGTGATGGCCCAGCTGGAGGCAACGAGGTCATCCCCGCATCTGGAGCCAGGGCAGGCTCAGGCCCCTGACTCGGCCCAGCTGGTGCTTGTTGCAGGGGAACCTGTGCAGACTGGGGCTCTTCAGGATCAGGCCCCAGACTAGGTTCAGATGCTGCTTGGGGCAAAGGATCCGGTGCGGACTGAGACTTCTCTGGCTCCAAGTCTGAGCCTGAGTCCCAGGCCATCACATTGGGGGCCACCCACTGCAGCAGCATGCCTGGAGATTTGGGAGGGCCTAAAGGAATAGATGCTTCACACAGCAAACTGTGGAACTCGCTGTCACAAGAGGTAGTGGCAGCCACGAACGTGGGCGGCTTTGAAAGAAGATGAGGCAAAGTCACAGAGAAGGAGAGGGCTATTGATGGCTAATAAAGGTAAAGGTAAAGGGACCCCTGACCATTAGGTCCAGTCGTGGCCGACTCTGGGGTTGCGGCACTCATCTCGCTTTATTGGCTGAGGGACCCAGTGTAGTTTCTGGATCATGTGGCCAGCAGGACTCAGCCGCTTCTGGCAAACCAGAGCAGCACACAGAAACGCCATTTACCTTCCTGCCGGAGTGGTACCTATTTATCTACTTGCACTTTGACGTGCTTTTGAACTGCTAGGTTGGCAGGAGCAGGGACCGAGGAACGGGAGCTCACTCCATCGCAGGGATTCGAACCGCCGACCTTCTGACCAGCAGGTCCTAGGCTCTGTGGTTTAACCCACAGCGCCACCCACGTCCCTATATTGATGGCTAATAGCCGTAGACAAATTAATGCTGCCCATGGCTACTAGCCGTGATGACTCTGCTCTGCCTCCAGTTTGGAAGGCAGCTTATCTCTGGGTTCCAGTTGCTGTGAATCACAAGGGGGGAGAGACTCGCACTCAGGTCCTGCTTGTGGGTTTCCCATGGGGGTGTCTGGGTGGCCACTGTGAGATCAGGATGCTGGACTTTGAGGAACTGCTCTGAGATCTACAGCTGAAGGGCGGTATAAGGTAAAGGTACCCCTGCCCGTACGGGCCAGTCTTGACAGACTCTGGGGTTGTGCGCCCATCTCACTTAAGAGGCCGGGGGCCAGCGCTGTCCGCAGACACTTCCGGGTCACGTGGCCAGCGTGACAAAGCTGCATCTGGCAAGCCAGCGCAGCACACGGAAACGCCGTTTACCTTCCCGCTGGTAAGCGGTCCCTATTTATCTACTTGCACCCGGGGGTGCTTTCGAACTGCTAGGTTGGCAGGCGCTGGGACCGAGCAGCGGGAGCGCACCCCGCCGCGGGGATTCGAACCGCCGACCTTTCGATCGGCAAGCCCTAGGCGCTGAGGCTTTTACCCACAGCGCCACCCGCGTCCCTAGAAGGGCGGTATACAACACATTTAATACAGGCACCTCTCCCCTTCCGCAGGGGTTATGTTCCCGGGTACCGGGTGTCTACCTAAAATGGCATAGGGGTGTGTGCTTCTCCTAAGAAGCCTGTAAATGCCCTCTAAACATCTGGAACCCCTTGAAAAGGCCCAAACGCTTAGTGCAAAGGCTCATAGGATTGCTAGCCATTTCCCTGCTCTTCTGGTACTATTTTCGCAGTTTAAATCGATTTATTTGTTGACGCTGTGCATATACGCGGTCGCACACAATTTGACTGCACGTAAGTTCTCAGTGCCCACGTAGCGGTTCGAAGGCACGTCAAGTGCAAGTAGATAAACAGGTAAACGGCATTTCTGTGCACTGCTCTGGTTCGCCAGAAGGGGCTTAGTCCTGCTGGCCACATGACCCGGAAGCTGTACGCCGGCTCCCTCGGCCTATAAAGCGAGATGAGCGCCGCAACCCCAGAGTCGGCCACGACTGGACCTAAGCTTTTAAAGTTTAATAGGTTATTGTATTTTAGTGTTCTATTGGAAGCTGCCCAGAGTGGCTGGGGAAACTCAGCCAGATGGGCGGGGTATAAATAATAATTAATAATAATAATAATAATAATAATAATAATAATAATTGTTGTTGTTATGGTCAGGGATACCTTTAACTTTATCTATAAGTGGGGAGATGCCTATAAATAAAAGAAAATAATAGATAAAGGATGGGTTGTTGGCCTGATTCAGCTTTCCTTATGTTCATTGCCCCAGTGACATTGAGAATGAAACGAGGCCCTGTAATTGGGCGTGCGTTGAGGACCCCCGGTGTAGAAAGGGCGTTTGATACTGCCCAGTGTTTGGTGGCCTTTCCTCTGTGTATGAAAAAATACCTACTACCTTCCCGCGGGCTGATCTTAGCAATTCCAGGGTCCTTTTTCTCCCAGTAGATGTGCTGAGCATTCTGGGACAGGAGACCTTGGGAGGTATTTTGGACCCTACCAAGGAGGGTCTTGTCCCCTTCTTAACAACGCTTTCCTCCTCCGGCGCCAGTGCGGTGTAGTGGTTAAGAGCGGTAGATTCATAATCTGGTGAACCGGGTTCGCGTCTCTGCTCCTCCACATGCAGCTGCCGGGTGACCTTGGGCCAGTCACACTTCTCTGAAGTCTCTCAGCCCCACTCACCTCACAGGGGGAGGAAGGGAAAGGAGAATGTTAGCCGCTTTGATACTCCTTCGGGTAGTGATAAAGCGGGATATCAAACCCAAACTCTTCTTCTTCCGGCCTGCAGGGTTCTCCAGCATGGAGCTGTCGGAGGTCGTGAGCAACGCCATCCTCTCGGCCTACAACGGCAGCCTGCTGAACGTCAGCCTGGGCAGCCCCCCCTCGGACTCTGCCTCCTGCGGAGCCCCCCCTATGACCTCGAACGACGCCCTCCTCTTCCACGAAAAGTGCGGCACCCTCATCAAGCTCAGCAACAACAACAAGACGGCCGAGCGGAGGCGCCCGCTGGACGAGTTCAACAACGGCGTCGTCATGACCAACCGTCCGCTGCGGGACAATGAGATGTTTGAGGTGAGAAGGGGAGAATTGAGAAGTCCAGAATCGGAGGCGGAAACTGGAGCAGGAGAGGAGGGGGAGATCAAGGGGCAGAAGTGAGTCAGGCTGGTGAAGAGTGTCTCTCCCTACTGCTGCGACCAGCTCCCTTTCTCCCATGTCTCCCAGAACCAGAAGAGGGGTGAAATGGGCGGAGGAGAGGTTGGCTGCATGGAGGCGCAGTCTTCGATTGCTCAGAAATAAAGCCCTGGAGAGGAGACTTCTTGAAGTTTAGTTGCACTCTCCTTTCTTGTCATTTGGATTCATTGGTCTGGGAAACAAGCTTGCTCCGTCTTCCATGTGACGGCCCTTCAGATATTTGAAGACGGCTATCATATCCCCTGGGACGCGGGTGGTGCTGTGGGTTAAACCACAGAGCCTAGGACTTGCCGATCAGAAGGTTGGCGGTTCGAATCCCCGTGACGGGGTGAGCTCCCGTTGCTCGGTCCCTGCTCCTGCCAACCTAGCAGTTCAAAAGCACATCAAAGTGCAAGTAGATAAATAGGTACCACTCCGGCGGAAAGGTAAACGGCGTTTCCGTGCGCTGCTCTGGTTCGCCAGAAGCGGCTTAGTCCTGCTGGCCACATGACCCGGAAGCTGTACGCCGGCTCCCTTGGCCAATAAAGTGAGATGAGTTTCGCAACCCCAGAGTCGGCCAAGACTGGACCTAATGGTCAGGGGTCCCCTTTACCTTTACCTATCATATCCCCTGTCAGTCTTCTCCAGGCTATCCTATTTTCTTCCATTTATGAAAAGTAAAATACTGTTGGCGGGTTGGGGTGCATTACTAGCTGATAAATAGGGACGGGGGTTGCGCTGTGATCTAAACCATGGAGCCTCTTGGGCTTGTCGATCAGAAGGTTGGCGGTTTGAATCCCCGCGACGGGGCGAGCTCCCGTTGCTCGGTCCCAGTTCCTGCCAATCTAGCAGTTCGAAAGCACGCCAGTGCAAATAGATAAATAGGAAGGTAAACGGCGTTTCTGTGTGCTCTGGTTTCCGTCATGGTGGTTCATTGCGCCAGAAGCAGCTAAGTACTTCTGGCAACATGACCCAGAAAGCTGTCTGCGGACAAACGCTGGCTCCCTCGGCCTGAAAGCGAGATGAGCGCCTTTGACTGGACCAGAAATATTACCTCGGGTTACGAACCTTGCTTCAGGATGAGAATAGAAATCGTGCGGCGGCAGCATGGCAGCAGCGGGAGGCCCCATTAGCTAAAGTGGTGCTTCAGGTTAAGAACAGTTTCAGGTTAAGAGCGGACCTCCGGAATGAATTAAGTACTTAACCTGAGGTACTACTGTATTGAAGTATCTCCTCAACACAGGAACATGCCAGGCTGGCAGTTGCATTGTGAGTTTTGTTCCTTTTGACACAGAAGAGGCACATGCAAACCCCATTCCAAAACGAGGCCTGCTGGTAGTTACTTAGAAGAGAAACGTCTGGCAATTGCAGCTTTTTGCCCAGGAAAAAAAACCTTCTCTAGGCTGTCCAGATTTCCCGCTTTTGCACTATCATCAAGAGCCTTCCCTCCTTCCCTGGTTGTCCCAGAGCAGTGGCAGCTGATTCTGCACCCCTCTCAATGTTGCTAGACTCCAGCTCCCATCAGCCCCCATGCCAGCATACCTAGACCCAGTAGTGTGGTCTAGCAAGCCTTCCCCAACCCTGATTCACTCCAGCTGTTTTGGACCGCAGCTGTCCTTTTTTTTTAATATTTTTTTTATTAAGGATTTTCTTGTTTTACAGAAGTGTAGTGCCTCGTATTTTTTTCTTCTTCTTCCATGTAACATTTTTACAAATCCGTTTCATTTGTTGAGGCATTAGGGGGAGAAGAAAAAAGAAAGAAAAAAGAAAGGGGGGGTGGAGAGAGGGAAGATGGATGGGGGTGGGGTCGGGTGGCGGTGTTTCTATTATGTTTAATGTATGTAGAGTTTGGTGTCAGCGTTGCTTGTGTTGTTCACTTGTGTTCCTTTGGTGGTGAGAGAGGTTGGGGTTGGCCTAGGGTGTGATTGTTTGCTTGTGATTGGCTGTGGTGATCTTTGTTTTCGTGTGTGAGTGGGGTGTGTGTGTGTTTTGGATCAGGTTAGCCATATTGATTTGTATGCTGTTGGTGGATTATTGTCATTGTCCTGTTGGGTTGTGTATGTGATGAAGGGGAGCCATACCGGGGTGAAGGCGTCTTCTTCTGTTTGTCCCCGTGTCAGTTTCAGTTTATTAGTTAATTTTTCTAGTAGGGCTGTTTCCCATACTATTTGGTTGGACCGCAGCTGTCGAACTGCATGCTGTCCGGGGGCAGGAGTCTGATGGGAGCTGTAGTCCGAAACAGCTGGAAGGACGCAGTTCAGGGGGAGGCTGATTTGGGTGCCGGAAGTGGGGAGGAGATGGACAGAAGGCATCAAGAGAGGTACAGGTCCCAGGGTGAGACGGGCCAGGGATGGGGAAGAGGACCAGGTCCCTGGGCGTGTAAAATGGCTGACGGCTCTGCTGCTTCTTCCAGATCCGAATCGACAAGCTGGTGGACAAGTGGTCGGGATCCATTGAAATCGGGGTCACTACCCACAATCCCAACAACCTGGAGTACCCAGCCACCATGACCAACCTGCGTTCAGGTAACCCCCCTCGCTCATTCTCTCGGGGTTTGTGGGAGAGGAAGGGCAGGAGAGGAACTGGCTGTTTTTTAAGAAGGCCTCTGTAGCACTACTGCAGCATGGAGAGGTTGTTTATTTTTAGCAACTCCATAAGGTTTGGACGCCACTTGCTTGTAAGAAAAACGGTAAAATTGTTGGTAAAAAAATAGTTGTTTTCACGACTCGAAACATTCCAGAAATTCAAAATCAGCAAATTAATCTGATTCGAAATCAGATTAAAGCACACAGCCTTCTAGATAACTGGGTAGGCTTGTCTAAACAAAAATGTTTTTATCAGCTGCCTAGAAGCCTAGGACTTGCCGATCAGAAGGTCGGCGGTTCAAATCCCCGCGATGGGGTGAGCTCCCATTTCTCAGTCCCTGCTCCTGCCCACCTAGCAGTTCAAAAGCACGTCAAAGTGCAAGTAGATAAATAGGTACCGCTCCAGCGGGAAGGTAAATGGCGTTTCTGTGTGCTGCTCTGGTTTCGCCAGAAGCGGCTTAGTCATGCTGGCCACATGACCCGGAAGCTGGACGCCGGCTCCCTCGGCCAGTAAAGCGAGATGAGCGCCGCAACCCCAGAGTCGGCCACGACTGGACCTAATGGCCAGGGGTCCCCTTTACCCTTTAGAAGAGTATCAATAGGCAGTGAGTTCCGCAGTGTAGACGCGTCCTCACTAGGAGACTGGTGTCTTTCAAAAGACAAATGAAGGCAGCCCTGTATAGGGAAGGTTTTTTTAAAAATGTTTGATGTTTTGTTGTGTCTTTAATACTTTGTTGGCAGCTGCCCAGAGTGGCTGGGGGCAGCCCAGTCAGGTGGGTGGCATATAAATAATGAAAATATTATTATGATTATGATGGTTTTGAAGCAGGCATTGATGTGGCACCCACAGATCAAAGCAGTCAAGTGGGCATAGATGGGGCAGTGATGATTTCACAGGTAAACTGGTCCCAGGTTGCTAAAGGTCTTTATATACCTTGAATCTGATGTGGTAGCCAATCTCATCACTGCTAGTAGTAGTAGTAGTAGTAGTAGTAATAATAATAATAATAATAATAATAATAATAATAATAATAATAATAATTTATTTATACCCCGCCCATCTGGCTGAGTTTCCCCAGCCACTCTGGGTGGCTTCCAATCAAGTGTTAAAAACAATACAGCATTAAATATTAAAAACTTCCTTAAACAGGGCTGCCTTCAGATGTCTTTTAAAGAAAAGATAGCTGCTTATTTCCTTGACATCTGAAGGGAGGGCCTTTCACAGGGCGGGCGCCACCACCGAGAAGGCCCTCTGCCTGGTTCCCTGTAACTTGGCTTCTTGCAATGAGGGATCCGCCAGAAGGCCCTCGGAGCTGGACCTCAGCGTCCAGGCAGAACAATGGGGGTGGAGACGCTCCTTCAGGTATACAGGTAATCTTGCTGCCGAAGGACCAAGGACCTGCATTTGTCTCCTGAGGGGATAAGTTGGTACCCGGCTCCATCGGCAGCCAATCAGGCTCCTGAGTCCTCCCCTTGTCATCCCCACCCAGGAACCATCATGATGAGCGGCTGTGGCATCCTGACCAATGGGAAGGGGACGCGGCGAGAGTACTGCGAGTTCAGCCTGGATGAGCTGCAGGTGAGCTTAGTGTGGCCCTGTCCCCGGTCCTTGTGGGGACATTGACCCCTTTCCACTCTCCCCAGAAATCCACCCTCTATCACCTCTCTGCTTCTGCAGGAAGGAGACCACATCGGCTTGACCAGGAAGTCCAACAATGCTCTTCACTTTTACATCAACGGCATCGATCAAGGTCAGTGTGCTCATGAGGTCTAGGAACTTTAAATAATGATAATAATAATAGTAATAATAGTAATAATAATAATATTTTTATTTATACCCTGCCCTTCCCGGTTCAGAAAACCGGGCTCCGGGCGGCTAGCAACAAATTTAAAACACTTAATTTTTTAATTAAGGCAAGCCCACCACCTGCCTCCTTGATCCGTGCCCGTCTTGGCTGATTAGGGAGTGTCCAGATGTTGCGCGGACCCCCTGGTTGAAATTATCAATTTGTCCCTTGACACGGGGACTTTCCTAGGGGAACTGAAGGAAGCAGTGGTGTGTCCACTCTTAAAGAAAACTTCATTAGATCCCTTAGACCTATCCAATTACCTCCCAGTTTCAAATCTTCCATACCTGGTTAAGGTAATTGAGAGAGCGGTTGCTGAACAGCTTGGTAGGTTTCTGGAGGAAACATCGGCATTAGATCCATTTCAGTCCGGTTTCCGTCCTGGTTTTGGGACGGAGACGGCTCTGGTTGCCCTAACAGATGATCTCCGTGGACAACTGGATCGAGGCGGGTCAGGACTGCTGATCCTTTTAGATTTGTCAGCAGCCTTTGACATGGTCGATCATGATCTTTTGGACCACCGCCTCGCAGACGTGGGGATACACAGCATAGCCTGTAACTGGTTGTGCTCTTTTATCTCTGGTCGGGGACAGAGGGTGGCACTAGGGAGGGAAATGTCGTCGCGCCACTCCTTGGTGTGTGGAGTGCCGCAGGGCGCAATTCTCTCCCCGATGCTTTTTAACATCTTTATGCGCCCCCTTGTCCAGATTATCCGGAGCTTTGGGCTGGGCTGTCACCAATATGCTGATGACACTCAGCTCTATCTGCTGATGGATGGCCACACCGACTCGGCCCCGGACACACGGACCAGATGCTTGGAAGCTGTGGCTGGATGGTTTCGTGGGAGCCAATTGAAACTAAATCCTTTGAAGACAGAGGTCCTATGGCTGGGCCGGGATGGCATGGGGATGAGGGACCAACTCCCTTCTCTTGCGGGGGCCAAATTAGTGCCATTGCCCTCCGTTAAGAGTTTGGGTGTAATCCTTGACGCCTCCCTTTCCATGGAGGCGCAAGTTACAGCAACAGCCAAGGCGACATTTTTCCACCTTCACCGCATCAAGCAGTTGGTCCCTTACCTTTCCCGCCCCGACCTGGCCACAGTGATCCATGCGACAGGCACCTCCAGGCTTGACTACTGTAATTCGCTCTACGCGGGGCTGCCCTTGAAGCTGACCCAGAAACTCCAGAGGGTGCAGAATGCTGCAGCGAGGCTCCTCACAGGGTCCCTGCCATGGGAGCATATTCACCCAGTGCTTTTCAAGCTGCACTGGCTCCCGGTGGAGTACAGGGTCAAATTTAAGGTGCTGGTTTTGACCTCTAAAGCCCTTCACGGCCTAGGACCCTCGTACCTACAGGACCGCCTCTCCTGGTATGCCCCACGGAGAGCCTCAAGGTCCATAAATAACAACACTCTAGTGGTCCCGGGCCCTAAGGAAGTTAGATTAGCCTCAACCAGAGCCTGGGCCTTTTCAACTCTGGCTCTGACCTGGTGGAACTCTCTGCCTCATGAGACCAGGGCCCTGCAGGATCTGATTTCTTTCCGCAGGGCCTGTAAGACAGAGTTGTTCCGCCTGGCCTTTGGCTTGGAGCCAATTTGATTCCGTCCCTCCCTCTCTTTCTTTTTTCTTTTCCTTCTCCTCCTGCGATGAGGCTACATTTTAATATTTTAATGTTCCATTATTTTAATGTTGTATTTTATTTTTGTTTTTAAGTTGTAATCATTCATCTTGTTTTTATTATTGCTTGTAAGCCGCTCTGAGCCCGGCCTTGGCTGGGGAGGGCGGGGTATGAATAAAAAATTATTATTATTATTATTAATTGATGCAACAAAAAAACAGCATAAAATACAGTATAAAACGTGAATGACAATAAATTCAGAATTCAAAAATCAATTTAGGGGGGAAATCCATCCAATAAACATTAGATGATCACCAGGGCTAGCTGGCTAAGTTAGTCCTATTTGGGCCAGCGAGGAGACCAGGGGAGAATTAGCTGTGGGATCCCAGAGCGGGTAATCTTCATAAAAGGGGAGGAGGAGGGAAGGAAGGGGAATAAAAGATCAGGCTAGGTTCAAATTGAAAGCCAGGTGGAATAGTTCTGTCTTACAGGCCCTGTGGCAGGAAGTTAAATCCTGCAGGGCCCTGGTCTCATGGGACAGAGCATTCCACCAGGTTGGAGCCACCACTGAGAAGGCCCTGGCCCTGGTGGAGGATAACCTGACTTCCTTAGGGACTGGGACCTCTAAACTATGATTATTCATGGACCCTTAGGTCCTCTGCGGGGCAGACCAGGAGAAGCGGTCCTGTAAATATGAGGATTAGGGCAATGTTGAGGCCAAGGGAGGGGTGGCGTTGAGAGGGAGGCTGTTTTATAAACTAGAAAAGAGGAGTGTGGCAGATTGAGGCCCGTGAGGTTTGGGTGCCTATGAACTGCTCACACAGGGGATTGGAGTTGGGCTAGTTTGGTATTACCAGTTGTTTTAACGAACTGCAGCTGTACCTAAAAGTAGTTGCAATACTTGCCAGGTGAACAGTGTGAGAATTAATTTCATTTTTGGGGTAAAACTTTGAACAGTATCTAGTTCATCTCCAATATCTCTTACATGTGGTCAGGGATGATGGGAATTGTAGTTCCAAAACGTCTGCAGGGCCGAGTTTGCCTATGCCTGCTTTAGACACTTTGAGCCTTTAAGTCAGGGGTCAGCGAACTTTTTCAGCAGGGGGCCGGTCCACTGTCCCTCACACCTTGTGGGGGGCCGGACCATATTTTGGAAAAAAAAAGAACAAATTCCTATGCCCCATAAATAACGCATTTTAAATAAAAGGACACGCTCTACTCATGTAAAAACACACTGATTCCCAGACTGTCCATGGGCCGGATTTAGAAGGTGATTGGGCCAGATCCGGCCCCCGGGCCTTAGTTTGTCTACCTTTGCTTTAAATTTAAGGATAATAGTTGCTGGGGGAGATAAACAATTCGTATCCCACTCGGTGTGTTTCTGTGCTGATGCTTTATTAGTCCCCATTCATATCATACATTTAGACCACTTTGAACAGCCGTGACTTCCCCAAAGAATCCTGGGAGTTGTAGTTTGTTCTGGGTGCTGATTGCCCCTATTCCTGCCTCGGACCTACAGTTCCCAGAGTGGCTTAAATCAATCCCTCGTTCCCAGGGAATTGTGTGTGTTTATCTTGATATTTCCTGAGACTTCTGAAGTCTAGCACTGAGAGCTGGTTATTGTTTTGCCAATGGTAATTTGGAGGGACTTGAATTGAACTCTGAACTGAATGAGAATCAAGCTAGCTCATTTCATAAAGGGTCAGTCACCAAGGGGCCCTGGATCTCGCCCGACAAGTGTGGGCTTTGATCTGTAAAGCAGTTCTTTGCACCACGTGCCGCCTCCTCTTCCTGCGTAGTCCAGATAATAATAATAATAATAATAATAATAATAATAATAATAATAATAATAATTTATTATTTATACCCCACCCATCTGGCTGAGTTTCCCCAGCCACTCTGGGCGGCTTCCAATCGAGTGTTAAAAACAATACAGCATTGAATATTAAAAACTTCCCTGAACAGGGCTGCCTTCAGATATCTTTTAAAAATAGGATAGCTGCTTATTTCCTTGACATCTGAAGGGAGGGCGTTCCACAGGGCGGGCGCCACTACCGAGAAGGCCCTCTGCCTGGTTCCCTGTAACCTCACTTCTCACAATGAGGGAACCGCCAGAAGGCCCTCGGCGCTGGACCTCAGTGTCCGGGTAGAACAATGGGGGTGGAGACGCTCCTTCAGGTATACTGGGCCTTTGAGGCCATTTAGGGCTTTCAAGGTCAGCACCAACACTTTGAAGTGTGCTCAGAAACGTACTGGGAGCCAATGCAGATCTCTCAGGACCCGTGTTATGTGATCCTGGTGGCCACTCCCAGTCACCTGTCTAGCTGCCGCATTCTGGATTAATTGCAGTTTCCGGGTCACCTTCAAAGGTAGCCCCACGTAGAGCGCATTGCAGTAGTCCAAGCGGGAGATAACCAGAGCATGCGCCACTCTGGCCAGACAGTCCGCGGGCAGGGAGGGTCTCATCCTGCGTCCCAGATGGAGCTGGTAGACAGCTGCCCTGGACACAGAACTGACCTGCGCCTCCATGGACAGCTGTGAGTCCAAAATGACTCCCAGGCTGCGCACCTGGTCCTTCAGGGGCACAGTTGCCCCATTCAGGACCAGGGAGTCCCCCACACCCGCCCGCCTCCGTCCCCCAAAAACTGTACTTCTGTCTTGTCAGGATTCAACCTCAATCTGTTAGCCGCCACCCATCCTCCAATTCTCTCCCTGCTTCCTTCCAGGCGTGGCGACCACCCTCACTCCGCTTGTGGTCTATGGTGTGGTGGACCTCTACGGCATGGCTGTGAAGGTCACCATCGTGCACAACCACAACCACAGCGACCGCCTCCGGCGCAACAACGCCATCATGAGGGCTCTCTCGCCAGACGTCGGGCGGCGTGCCATCGATGCCGCGGGGAGCGAGCCCGAGCCGGAGCGCCTCCTCTTCCACCCGAATTGCGGGCAGAAGGCCGCCATCATCAACGAGGGACGAACCGCCCTGCGCCCCCAGTATGTACAGCGAAGCCCTTCTTCCTCTGGGGACGGAGGGGGCAGCCTTGCACCAATACACACAGCTGGGGTCTCCAGGTTTGGCGGACGGGGGTCCCTCCCAGCCCTACCTCCAGTTGTTGTTTGACTACAACTCCCATCATAATAAGGGACTCAGGTGGCGCTGTGGGTTAAACCACAGAGCCTAGGATTTGCCGATCAGAAGGTCGGCGGTTCGAATCCCCGCGACGGGGTGAGCTCCCGTTGCTCGGTCCCTGCTCCTGCCAACCTAGCAGTTCAAAAGCACGTCAAAGTGCAAGTAGATAAATAGGTTCTGCTCCGGCGGGAAGGTAAACGGCATTTCCATGCGCTGCTCTGGTTCGCCAGAAGCAGCTTAGTCATGCTGGCCACATGACCCGGAAGCTGTACGCCGGCTTGCTTGGCCAATAAAGCGAGATGAGCGCCGCCACCCCAGAGTCGTCTGCGACTGGACCTAACGGTCAGGGGTCCCTTTACCTTTTTACCCATCATAATAATATTATAATAATTTGTTATTTATACCCCACCCATCTGGCTGGGTTTCCCCAGCCAGTCTGGTCGGCTTCCAACAGGATATTAAAAACACGATAAAACGTCAGTCATTAAAAACTTCCCTAAACAGGGCTCCCTTCAGGTTTCTTCTAAAAGTCAGATAGTTGTTTATTTCCTTGACATCTGGTGGGAGGGTGTTCCACGGGGAGGGCGCCACCACCGAGAAGGCCCTCTGCCTGGTTCCCTGTAACCTCACTTCTCGCAGGGAGGGAACTGCCAGAAGGCCCTCAGAGCTGGACCTCAGTGTCCGGACTGAATGATGGGGGTGGAGACACTCCTTCAGGTCTCCTGGGCCTTTGAGGCTGTTTAGGGCTTTCATGGTCAGCACCAACACTTTGAATTGTGCTCGGAAACGTCCTGGGAGCCAATGTAGGTCTTTCAAGACCGGTGTTATGTGGTCTCGGCGGCCGCTCCCAGTCCCCAGTCTAGCTGCCGCATTCTGGATTAGTTGCAGTTCCCGGGTCACCTTCAAAGGTAGCCCCACGTAGAGCACATGGCAGTAGTCCAAGCGGGAGATAACCAGAGCATGCGCCACTCTGGCGAGACAATCTGGGGGCAGGGAGGGTCTCATCCTGCGCACCAGATGGAGCTGGTAGACAGCTGCCCTGGACACAGAACTGGCCTGCGCCTCCATGGACAGCGGTGAGTCCAAAATGACTCCCAGGCTGCGCACCTGGTCCTTCAGGGGCACAGTTGCCCCATTCAGGACCAGGGAGTCTTCCACACCCGCCCGCCCCTGTCCCCCAAAGCAGTATTTCTGTCTTGTCAGGATTCAACCTCAATCTGGCAGGACCAGCGGTTGGGGGTGATGGGAGTTGTAGTCCAACAACAGCGGAGGGCCTGAGTTGTAGAAACCCTGGAGGAGATAGTACTTGAAGCAGAAGGACCAGTACAGTGGTACCTCGGGTTACAGACGCTTCAGGTTACAGACTCCGCTAACCCAGAAATAGTACCTCGGGTTAAGAACTTTGCTTCAGGATGAGAACAGAAATCGTGCTCCAGCGGTGTGGCAGCAGCGGGAGGCCCCATTAGCTAAAGCGGTGCCTCAGGTTAAGAACAGTTTCAGGTTAAGAACAGACCTCTGGAACGAATTAAGTTCTTAACCTGAGGTACCACCCCTGCACAAGGCGTGTTTGTAAGCTGGGCTCCTCCCCACCCTGATCTTTGACAAGCCCCTCTAACCGTGGTCGCTCTTTAACGGCGCTCTCATCCCTCCAGCGCCACGGACGATTTCAACCACGGCGTGGTCCTCAGCAACCGGCCGCTGCGCAACGGCGAGGTCTTCCAGGTGCGCATCGACAAGATGGTGGACAAGTGGGCCGGCTCCATCGAGATTGGCGTCACCACCCACAACCCCACTTACCTGCAGCTGCCGTCCACCATGACCAACCTGCGATCAGGTGAGAGGCCCTCTCGCCGCTGGGGCCTCCTAGTGGCCGTGGTGGGAACAGCACCTCCTCCCACTCTAGCCCTCTTTTTTTTTTTTGGGTACATTTATTTATTTGGGTTTTTCAAATTAAAATTTTACAGTCACATATCAACATACAAGATAGAAACAAGATTCCACAGTATCTCCTGGGCTTCCGTCCTCCTCTTTGTGGGTCCTATTATTAGTCCTTTTCTCCTGCATATTTTATAATAATCCAAATCTTTTACATCTCCATTATACCCAAAATTCACCAAGTGTTATTCCACTCCTACTAACGTTTTTAACTGTTTCCAATGATTTTTTCAGATAAATTATAACTTTCCCCCATTCCTTATTAAAATTTTGGTCTTCCTGATTTCTGATTCTTCTGGTCATTTTTGCCATTTCCACATAATCCATCAACTCGATCACCCATTCTTCTCAGGTTGAAACTTTTTCTTCTTTCCACCTCTGGGCTAGTAGCAATCACGCAGGCGTGGTTGCATACATAAATAGTCCTTCCTGCTCCCTTGGGATTTCGGCACTTAAAATTCCCAAAAGAAAGGCTTAAACATTTTCCCCCGTTCACTTCAGCTTTTCTTGGTTCTGTGTGTTGGGGGCGAGGGACTCCCCCCCCCTTTCCCAACGCTTAATCCCCCCCCCATATGTTTCTCAAGGGGGAGATGGGGGCGGTCTTGTGTATTCAGGCTGAAGTGTTAACTGTCAAAAGTTAAAAAGAGACATTGGTTAACCATTGCGGAAGGACGCATTCTTAATTTCCCTCACAGGCCTTGTGTGGTAAAAAATACAGTGGAACCTCGATTTAAGAACAGCTTACGAACGATTCGGTTTACGAACTCTGCAAAACCGGAAATAGTGTCCCGGTTTGTGAACATTACCTCGATCTAAGAATGAAATCCGAACGGTGGAAGGGCACCGGCGGCGGGAGGCCTCATTAGGAAAAGCACGCCTCGGTTTAAAAACAGTTTCGGTTTAAGGACTTCAGGAACGGATTAAGTTCGTAAACTGAGGTACCATTGTAATGTTTTCAGCAGGCGTTTTAAAAGTTGGCACAGAAGTTGCCTGCTGAATCTGGTGGCAGAGGGTTCCTCAGGACTGGGCCGATGAAACTGAAGGCTCAGTTTCTCATTGTTTTCATCAAACGGGCTTCGCCGACCTTGGGGCGTGGCCAGCGATGCTCCTGCAGGTTATCTCAGTGGTCAGGCAGGGATACAAAGGTTCTGGCAGTCTCCCGGACCTAAGTGGTTCAGGGCTTTGCGAATCAATAAAATTTATTGCTGTTGTTGTTTAGTCGTTTAGTCGTGTCCGACTCTTCGTGACCCCCTGGAGCAGAGCATGCCAGGCACTCCCGTCTTCCACTGCCTCCCACAGTTTGGTCAAACTCATGCTGGTAGCTTCGAGAACACTGTCCCACCATCTCGTCCTCTGTCGTCCCCTTCTCCTTGGGCCCTCCATCTTTCCCAACATCAGGGTCTTTTCCAGGGAGTCTTCTCATGAGGTAGCCAAAGTCTTGGAGCCTCAGCTTCAGGATCTGTCCTTCCAGTGAGCACTCAGGGCTGATTTCCTTCAGAATGGAGAGGTGTGATCTTCTTGCAGTCCATGGGACTCTCCAGAGTCTCCTCCAGCACCAGAATTCAAAAGCATCCATTCTTCGGCAATCAGCCTTCTTGATGGTCCAGCTCTCACTTCCATACATCACTACTGGGAAAACCAGAGCTTTTAGTATGCGGACCTTTGTTGGCAAGGTGTTGTCTCTGCTTTTTAAGACGCTGTCTAGGTTTAGCTTATTTAATTTATTAAAACTTAATCTGGCTTGGTAGTAGATTGGCACCCAATACAGCCTTATGGCAACCCAGGAAAGCTTGATGGATCTGCATGGTCCCATTTTTTTCATTTTGCTGATCTTGAGGGCTGGGAACATGTTTGGTTTGGGGACTTTCTTGTCAATGAAATCCTGGGATTCTAAGTCTCCTTCCTCATCCTTTCTCACTTGTCCGTTCTCCTGTCTCCCTCCTGACCTCCCACAGGTACCTGGATGATGACGGGGAACGGGGTGATGCACAATGGAACAACCATCTTGGACGAATACGGCCACAACCTGGACCGCTTGAAGGTGAATTTTTTTTGGGGGGAAAATGGCTACAATAATAATAGACAAGAAGTATTCAGAACCTGTGGGGTTTACTTCTACACATGATTTACGTTGTATTTGTGATGCTCTATTGCTTTGTCGCTAATTATCGCCTGTAAGCAGCTTTGCAATTCCAAAGCAGCATAGAAATGTAGAAAATCAAATCAAACATTGTTAAGCCCCTTGCATTAGAGAAGGGAGATCACAGAAGCAGGTCTGACTGGTCTCTAGATTCGAACTCAGCAAAGGTTTTCTATCTGCAAATCCAGTAAAGCTGAGGACACCTCTTACTGCTTGAAAAGAAAAAAAAACGGGCTTACCGTAATTTTCGCTCCAAAACACGCCCTTTTTTGCTCCTAGAAAGTAAGGGAAAATGCCTGTGCGTGTTACGGAGCGAATGCACTCGACCGGATCCATGGCTGCCGTCAGTCAAGCAAAGTGGGAGCCGCTTGCAGGGCTTTACTTGCTTTACAGCCAGGAGGAGGGGGAGGAGCCGAGGAGGAGGGAGGGAAGGAGAGCCATGGCAGCAAAGCGGGCAGGAGGGACAGACGGGAGCCATAGCGAGCCGGAAAAAGCGCCGCGTAGCCAGCAACAGCTGCTGCAGCCTCAGCTAGCAAAGGCCCGTGCGCTCCCTAAACGGAGCAATGAGGCTGCAGAGGGACGGCAGGGCACAGGAGGGCTCTGAGCCACGAGCGCAGTGAAAACCAGTAAAAAAGTTTTTTAAAAGGCTGCTGGGGACAGGAGGGCACGGGATGAGGGAGAGGGGGAAATTACGATTCTCCCAGCGTCTCAGCTGATCCGCTGAGCAGGACTTGGGTTGCAGGGGATTCTCCATTAGCTGCGTAAAGCAGCAAAGAGGGAGAGAAGGAGCAAAGCGGGAGAGGAAAGGAGCTGCTTACACTGCTGTAAGTGGCTGCTGTCCGGTTGGCTCCTTTAAAGCAACAGTGCTCTTTCCCTCCCCCCTCCCCGCTCAGCTCGCCGAAAAGCTCCTTCTCCACACACCCCACGTGTGTTCCTTCTCCCCTTAAAACCCCTCGCCTGCATTATTAGCCGCATCCTTTTCCACACACCCCACGCGTGCTCCTTCTCCCCTTAAACCCCTCTTCTGCATTATTAGCAGCATCCTCCTCCACCCACCCCACGTGTGCTTCTTCTCCCCTTAAACCCCTTTCCTGCATTATTAGCAGCATCCTTCTCCACACACCCCACGTGTGCTTCTTCTCCCCTTAAACCCCTCTTCTGCATTATTAGAAGCATCCTTCTCCACACACCCCACGCGTGCTCCTTGTCCCTTGAGTGCTTTTCCTTCCCTCCCCACTTAAAACATAGTTACAAAGCACGGATCCACATGGATCCTCAGGATTTTTGCACTGGGTCACCCCAAGTTCACCATCAGATCACACAGCATGTCTATGGCTACAGCCTGCACCAAAAAACACACACGCACCCACTGTTTCATGGGGCTGCAATGGCGCAAAAACGTGGTTACAAAGCATGGATCCACATGGATCCTCAGGATTTTTGCATTGGGCTACCCCAAACTCACCATCAGATCACGTCTGTGGCCACAGCATGAACCACAAAAATCATACATCCACGGTTTCATTTAGAATATTTTTTTCTTGTTTTCGTCCTCTAAAAACTACGTGCGTCTTATGGTCAGTTGCTTGTTATAGAGCGAAAAATACGGTATTTTATTTTTTAGAGTATATCTTTTTCACAGATAATAAACATAATTTAAAATCATTGTAATTTTCTGGCGAAAAGCACAATAGCAGCTTAAAGTTAGAACCACCACTCAGAACTTTTTAAGGCATACTAAGGTCTCCTTTCTCAACCTTGGGTCCCTAAATGTTCATAGATCATACCCTGAGGATCCTCTAGTCCAGTCATAGGCAAACTCGGCCCTCCAGATGTGTTGGGACTACAACTCCCATCATCCCTAGCTAACAGGACCGGTGGTCAGGGATGATGGGAGTTGTAGTCCCACAACATCTGGGGGGCCGAATTGGCCTATGCCTGATCTAGCCCAAACCCCTGCAATGCGGGAATCTGCAGCTGCCCTTTACGGGGAATCGAACCTGCGACCTTGGCGTTATCCGCACCCTGCTGTGACCAACGGAGCTATCCTTGTTGTTGGACTACAACTCCCATCATTCCTGGCCCGTGGTCAGGGATGATGGGAGTTGTAGTCCAGCAACATCCGGAGACCCAAGACTGAGAAAGGCTGTGTCTGTTCCATTAGGCCTCTGCAGATGTTTCGGTGAATAGACAGGTTCACGGGGGAGAAGGCTTTCAGCGGTTGCTAGCAATGCTTCTGAATCGCACAGGAGGGAGTGTTAATGGAGAAATCCGAGGGCTCCCTTGGACAAAAAACAAGGACACCAGCCAGGAATACCAGAGCAAAACAGCAGCCAGTAGGCTTGGTCTTTATTAAGACTGTCGCGACAGGACTCCCACCTGCCACCAGATGGAACAAGATGGAAGCCCCAAACAAAAGAGAACCCAAACTTTTATTAGCTGCTAATCCCCATGTTACACCCCCCAAAACTACATCACGGTTACATCATGAAAGGGGAGGTCTGGTGGCCGTAATCTGAGCATCCTGGACCCTGCCCCATGGTTCTCCTTGCCCTCTACCAAACACCCATTAAGTGTAACAAAAGAGATATTTACATTTCCCTGTTTCCTAGCCAGGTTAATCATGCCCTTTTGTCTTCATCTGGGTTTGTTATTTCTGGAATGGCTACCTGTCTGGCACTCAGGTATCAGGAGGCCAGGGATTATCACTCAGGCAGAGGGGCTGCTGAGGAGCTGAGCTCACATCTATATGAATTTCTGAAGTTTCCCCAGTGAGCCAGTACACAGATCCGTTGATCAGTGAATTCTTACATTTGGTATCGTGCAGCAAAGGCCCTTTGGATAGATAGGAAGAAACTGTGACCAAGTGTTTTGTGGGGACAAGTCCCAAAAGCGATTGTGCTGGTTTTGGTAGTGGGCTGCATGTGCATGATATCTGCTGGAGGGGAAACACCCCCCCCAACCTATACATAAATTCCTGCAACAGGAGAGAGTTGCTCTTGCGCACAGATCCTGCCGACAGGTTTCCCACGATGGGCATCTGATTGGCCACTGTGCGAACAGGATGGTGGACTAGGTGGGCCACTGGCCTGATCCAGCGGGACTCAAATTCTGGAAGCCCCCCTCCCTCTTTTGTCCTGTCTGATTTTTCTTCCTCCTCCCTCCCTCCCTCAGGCAGGAGACACTGTGGGCGTCGTGCGCAAGGAAGACGGGACACTGCACTTCTTCGTCAACGGGGTGGCGCAGGGCCCTGCCGCATGGAATGTCCCGCCCAACATCTACGCCGTGGTGGACCTGTATGGGCAGGCAGCTCAGGCTACCATTGTGGATGACACAGGTAAGTAGGGGGGTGTGGTCGTTTGCAGCGGCATCAGGCATCATGGGGTGCGAGAGTTCATCGCGAGTGATCCGTAGTTGGAGGAATTGGTCTTCTTTGGCAATCGCTCTTAGCCAAGTAAGATTGTCTTCCAAAAACATGGTTTTAACAGTGTGTCAGGACTGGTCTCTGTCCTCTTCAGATCACCACACAAACGCTTCTTGTTCTTTTATAACTTTTTATTGCGTATTAACAAAACGATCTTATAACAGTTCTTAACTATTATTCCTCAGAGTCACTTCTTTCAGATACCTTCTGAGCTCTGCTTCTCCATGACCAGCCACTCTCAAAATGGCGAAGGCGCCTTTCCCTTCGTTTGCCCGCTCTTTTTTCTAACCTCCTGGCTAGAGCTGGCCTGTATCTCCCCTCCTCCCAATCTGAGCTAGAACTGAACCCTGGCCTTTCCTGGGAACAGCCGGTCCCTCCCTGTTGTTCCTCTTGCTCTCTTCTCTTCAATTCACTGCTCTCCTCCGCCCCTTGGGGAATGCTTTCTCCCTCTGATAAACTGAAAACTTCTAACTCTTCCCTGACACAGTGAGTCTGTAAGTGACTGTGGAGGCCAATTCTGGATCCACACGTCCTTCCACAGTGGGGACATTGGTTTCCTGGCAGGCGTTGATCACGGTGTGGATTTGCCAAGCGTACCTTCCTCTTATAATAATAATAATAATAATAATAATAATAATAATAATAATAATAATAATAATTAATAATAATTTATTATTTGTACCCCGCCCATCTGGCTGGTTTTCCCCAGCCACTCTGGGCGGCTTCCAACAAAGATGAAAAATACACTAAAATGTCACATATTAAAAACTTCCCTGAACAGGGCTGCCTTCGGATGTCTTCTGAATGTCAGGTAGATGTTTATCACTTTGACATCTGATGGGAGCGCGTTTCTCTCCCTCCACAGCTTGCTAAAAGTACTGCATTGTTCTATTTCCTTTTTATCTGTTGTCTTAGGTGATAAGCCTATAAAGGAAGGATATATAATGCATTTTGTTACTTCTGGGTTTTGCCACTCGCGTATACGCAGACGCTCAAAATGACGCCACGCACATGCGTGGAAGCAGCAAATCACGACCAGCACACACGCAGACGTGGGTTGCGTTTGCTTCAGGATGCGAACGGGGCTCCGGAACGGATCCCGCTCACATCCAGAGGTACCACTGTATACTAATGGGAGACTTAAATGGAGTGACATCATTAGAGATGGGAGTTATTTGCCCAATCAAGTGGGGCATGGATTTTATGAAACAGATCAAACAAACAAACAAATAAATAAATATTGATAAAAAATAAGAAAGCTGCTAGAATGCTTTAAAAAAAAAAAAAGCGGCTTAGTCATGCTGGCCACATGACCCAGAAGCTGTACACCGGCTCCCTCGGCCAATAAAGCGAGATGAGCGCCGCAACCCCAGAGTCGGCCACGACTGGACCTAATGGTCAGGGGTCCTTTTACCTTAGGCTTGCTAAGATGTATAAAACTAAACCAGATAAGCACTGGAGATGCAATGAGATTGAGGGAACGTTCTTTCATATGTGGTGGACCTGTGAAAGGGTAAAAGAGTATCGGGAAAAAGTCCATAATGAATTGAAAAAAATGTTCAAAAGTACTTTTCCAAAAAAAAAACAGCCCATAGTCCTTTTGTTGGGGATAATGCAGATGGAAATTCCTGGGCGTCAAAAAAGGTTATTTATGTATGCCACTACTGCAAGCCCGTGTTTTGTTAGCCCCAAAATGGAAAACGAGCAAAGTCCCAACCAAAGAAAAATAGCAATATGATGGAATATGTGCAGCCTGCAGACTTATAGAAAAAGAGAACCAGAAGAACATACGTTTAGAGCAGATTGGAAAACATTTATTGAATATATGGGGGGAAATTGTGTACACTTGAAAACGTGGGCAGCATTAAGATAAATTCAACAGTGTAAACGGGTTTTGATGGATGTAATAATGGGATACTGAATGGTTTAAAGGTAAAGGTAAAGGGACCCCTGACCATTAGGTCCAGTCGTGGCCGACTCTGGGGTTGCGGTGCTCATCTCACTTTATTGGTTGAGGGAGCCGGCGTACAGCTTCCGGGTCATGTGGCCAGCAGGACTAAGCCGCTTCTGGCAAACAAGAGCAGCGCACGGAAATGCCGTTTACCTTCCCGCCAGAGCGGTATCTATTTATCTACTTGCACTTTGACGTGCTTTTGAACTGCTAGGTGGGCAGGAGCAGGGACCGAGCAACGGGAGCGCACCCCATCGTGGGGATTCGAACCACCGACCTTCTGATCGGCAAGTCCTAGGCTCTGTGGTTTAACCCACAGCGGCACCCACGTCCCATACTGAATGGTTTAGTTTATGTAAAATATGCAGGGATTTAATAATATGGAAAATGAGCCATGGAAAGAGAAGAAGGGAAACAGTTGATATTTTAAGGATGTTTAAATGAGTACAGTGGTACCTCGGGTTACATACGCTTCAGGTTACAGACTCCGCTAAGCCAGAAATAGTGCTTCAGCTTAAGAACTTTGCTTCAGGATGAGAACAGAAATTGTGCTCTAGCGGCAGCAGGAGGACCTATTAGCTAAACTGGTGCTTCAGGTTAAGAACAGTTTCAGATTAAGAATGGACCTCTGGAACAAATTTAGTTCTTAACCCGAAGTACCACTGTATTCTGAATTGTAAAACAGAAAATTGACCTCCTCCCCTTCCGCCCTTTCTCCCCCAGATCTCCTTCCGCTCCCTGACGACCTATCGGAAGGCAACAACCAGCTGTCTCCCAGCAGCCCGTCCTCAGTGGCCTCCGGGAGTGACCTGCGTTTCCACCACCTGCACGGCAACAACGCTGTCATCACCAACGGCGGGCGCACGGCGCTGCGGCAGAACTGCCGCAGCGAGTTCAACGACGCCATCGTCATCTCAAATCGGTCAGTGGGCAAGCGGGGACGGGCAGCGGCGCTTCTCTTCCCCTGCCGGTCCCAAAACGATGCGCCTCCTTTCGGGGAATCGCGCCGCAGCCTGAGGCTTAGAAGCACGGGAAACGGTTTGCACCCAGCAAATCTTTAAGAGTTCCAAATCTAAATAGGAGGACTGTCCTTTTTCTGTACATGTCAAGACGGGTTTGGCTCAGAGCAAAACCTTTCTGTATTCAGGGCTGGTAGATGTGTTTGGCTGTAACACTAAACTGTGGTTTAATGTTTGGCTGGAACACTAATCTGTGGTTTTATGTTACAGGAAAGAGTTCTTTTTTATATCATTTTATTTTTTATTTTGGCAAAGTAATAAGAATAAATAAATCAGGATAAAAATGTGCACCCCACCCCCATTGTAACTATCCAACCCCCCCGAATTTTTTAAATAACATTTTTAAAAATTCATTTTCACTGTTAGCTTTTATCATCATAAATAAATCACAATAATTTTACAAATAGGATTCTCAGAATCCCCGAACTTCCCTTCCCCTCATGGTTTCCCCAGGTATTCTTCTCAAACTGCGTCATATCTTATTCTCCATATTTTCTTAAAACTCATTTTTTTGTCATATTCTCTCTTCATTACAAGTGTTTTCAAAGTCCTGCTAATGTTTTCACTTGTTTACAGTGTTCTTTCAAGAAACTTTAAAAAATCCCCATTCTTCGTTAAATTTATTGTCCTCTTTATCTCTGATTTTCCCGGTCATTTTCGCCAATTTGGCGTAGTCCATCATCTTTATCTGCCATTTTTTGGTAGGTAGATTATCCTCCTTCCATCTTTGGGCACCAACTTCCCAAAATTTCAACACCTCTTGCGATGGTTCAACCCCTTTCCGTTTTAACAGTACAAATTCTACAAACACCTTCCGTATATCCTCAAAATCATTTCTCCTGCGTATTCCCCGTCTTACCTTAACGGCACATGTTAATTTATCATCAATAGCTATATCCCACACCTCTTTATACCATTCTTCCATTTTATATTCTCCTTGCCCCTTCCACTTCCTAGCTATAATAATTCGTGCAGCTGTCAATAAATTTGTGAGCAAGTCCTTCGTAGCCTGCGAACCTTCCACCCCATCGTAATTCGAAAATAATGCTACCTCAGGACTTTCAGTCAGCTTTATCCCAATGATTTCTGTTATCTTCTTAAACCCCCTTTGCCAGAAAAAATGTACAGTGGTGCCTCGCAAGAAGAAATTAATTCGTTCCGCAAGTTTTTTCTTCTTGCGAGTTTTTCGTCTTGCAAAGCACGGTTTCCCATAGGAATGCATTGAAAATCAATCAATGCGTTCCTATGGAGACCGTCCGGGGACAGAGGGGAAGCGCCGCGCGCCTTCCCCTCTGTCGCCGGACCTGTTTTAAAGCAAGGGGCAGCAGGGAGAAGATTGCTTCTCCCCGTTGCCTGCCCCGCAATCTCCGGGGACAGGAGAAGGCGCGCGCCTTCCCCTCTGTCCCCTCTTTTGAAGCAAGGGGCGGCAACGGGGAGAAGATCGCTTCTCCCTGTTGCCGCCCCTTGGTTCAAAAGGGGTCTGGGAAGAGAGGGGAAGGCGCGCACCAAGGGGCGGCAACAGGGAGAAGCGATCTTCTCCCCGTTGCCTGCCCCGCAATCTCCGGGGACAGAGGGGAAGGCGTGCGCGCCTTCCCCTCTGTCCCCAGACCTGTTTTAAAGCAAGGGAAGGGGCAGCGGGGAGAATCGCTTCTCCCCGTTGCCGCCCCTTGCTTCAAAAGAGGTCCGGGGACAGCGGGGAAGACGCGCTGCGCTTCCCCACTATCCCCGGAGCTTGCGGGGCAAGCTTCGTTTTGCGAAGCAAGCCCATAGGGAAATGTGTCTTGCGAAGCGGCTAAGAAAACGAAAAACTCCTTCGTCTAGCGAGTTTTTCGTCTTCCGAGGCGTTCGTCTTGCGGGGTACCACTGTACATATTTACACCCCCACCACATGTGAACATAAGTCCCGGTTTTCTGGCATCCCTTCCAACATAGCACTGAATATTCCTTGTTTATTTGATTTAATCTGACAGGTGTTAAATGCCATCTCCAAACTAATTTATAATAATTTTCTTTTATCATTATAGACAACATTTTGCAACATACGATTGTCTTTGACTATCTGTCCTGTTGTCTCCCCCCCTTTTAATTGATCTTGTTGATCCTCCATTTCTACTAATATTTTATAAATTTCACTGGTTTCCCCTTTTATAACTATATTTTCTTCTCTATCTCCCCTTTTTATAGTCTTCTCCAAATTTTTTAGTCTTTTCCAAATTTTGTTTTTCTTTGCAGTTCCTGTTTTCCCTTAACCACTTCCTTGTCCGTTGCTCCAGTTGTATACAGTTAAACCAAGTTGTTTTGCTTCCTGCCAGAGCTTCTCTGGAAAGAGTTCTTAAGAGGGACTCTCCTTTTATTCCACTGCAGGCCCCTCCGAGACGGGGAGCTCTTTGAGATCGTCATTCAGAAGATGGTGGATCGCTGGTCTGGCTCCATCGAAGCAGGTGAGGAATATAGGGAGGTCGAAAAGGAGCAGAATAGCCTCTCTTTCTTCCCTCGGAGGGGCGTTGACTCTTCTTGTGGCGTTCCCAAAGCAAAGGAAGGATTAGACTCTGATTAATAATACACAGGGGACACGGGTGGCGCTGTGGGTTAAACCACAGAGCCTAGGACTTGCTGATCAGAAGGTTGGCGGTTCGAATCCCCGTGACGGGGTGAGCTCCCGTTGCTCGGTCCCTGCTCCTGCCAACCTAGCAGTTCGAAAGCACGTCAAAGTGCAAGTAGATAAATAGGTACCGCTCTGGCGGGAAGGTAAACGGCATTTCCATGCGCTGCTCTGGTTCGCCAGAAGCGGCTTAGTCATGCTGGCCACATGACCTGGAAGCTGTATGCCGGCTCCCTTGGCCAATAAAGTGAGATGAGCACTGCAACCCCAGAGTCGGCCACGACTGGATCTAATGGTCAGGGGTCCCTTTACCTTTAATAACACGCAGTGGCTTGAACCAGGAAGACTCTGGGAGGAGTGTGTATAATAATAATTCCTGTCCACCCTCGGCCCAGGTTGTTTTATTCACAAAAGAACATTTTACACAGTGTTGGTAAGAAGCAATCAGATTTCTTATGAGCGTTTCAAAAAACCCCACGTGGGGACAAAGTTAAAGTTAAAACTACAAAGAGCTAATTTCCTTCTTGAGCATGCCTATGCAATTCAGAGTAAATAAAAGAGGAAGCGAAGAGGTATGCTTTTAGGAAGGTCATTAACAGGAGTAAACAGGAGAGGATGGAAGGATGGCAAGGAAAGAGTATTTACCATCTCCTTGTGAACTCTCTTCCTGGCCCCTAAAGGTAAAGGTAAAGGGACCCCTGACCGTTAGGTCCAGTCGTGGGTGACTGGGGTTGTGGCGCTCATCTCGCTTTATTGGCCGATGGAGCCGGCGTACAGCTTCCGGGTCATGTGGCCAGCATGTCTAAGCCGCTTCTGGCGAAGCAGAGCAGCGCACGGAAACGCCGTTTACCTTCCCGCCGGAGCGGTACCTATTTATCTACTTGCACTTTGACATGCTTTCGAACTGCTAGGTTGGCAGGAGCAGGGACCGAGCAACGGGAGCTCACCCCGTTGCGGGGATTCAAACCGCCGACCTTCTGATCGGCAAGTCCTAGGCTCTGTGGTTTAACCCACAGCGCCACCCGCGTCCTGGCTCCTAAGATCGATCTAAAGATTAAACTACATCAAGTAACCTACTATCTTTATGTACTGAGGGTGCCTGATGAAGCAACTGGGCTGTGTACGTGACTTGCCAAGCAAGAGAAACAGGACCGGGGTACAGGGGCATGGACTGATGAAAATTCATATCAAAATGTCTCAAACCCAGTCAACGCAATGCTGTCATTGCTGACACAAACGGCTCGCTACATATTTTTTCTAATTCCTCATAGCAATCCCACCTGATCACTACACTTCTTTAACCACCCCCTTCTCTCTTCCCCCTTTCCCAGGGGTCACTGCCATCCGCCCAGAGGACCTGGAGTTCCCAAACACGATGACCGATATCGATTACGACACGTGGATGCTAAGGTGAGTAACAATAATTATTATGTATTTTGTTTATGTCTCACTGTGTCGATCAGACAGGGCCCCCGGACGTTTGACGGTCAGGGGTCCCTTTACCTTTAGGGGCCAGGAAGAGAGTGATAGCTTTCTTCGCTGCCACCACCCCGCTTCTCAGAGAGAGTCCAGGCAGTTGTTAACATTAACATCAAGTTTATTTTTAAACGCAGGAACAAGCGTATGGTTTCGGTTTATTTTTCTCTTGTCAGTTTCTTAATCTTAGTTCCTAACAACTCCAAACTGATGATTCCAACTATCTATCTGACTCAACCTAACAATTCCTCTCTCTCTCTCACAATACAACTCGACCAACCCACACCTAAACCTCCCTCTTCCTTCTCCAACACCCAAACCTCAACTGACTTTCAAAACCTCCCACTCTAACTTTTACTCCTCCCTTGCATTCTCACTGGCCAATCTTTTTTTTTTTAAAAAAAGAATATTTATTAGATTTTCCAATTTTTTAAACAAACAAACAAAAACAGAACAAACAAAAACATTTTAAAAAAGCATAAAATTCATAAACCATACTTTTAGATAACAAATTTCTCAGACCTCCTCATACTTCTCCTTCTTGTATCCCGATTAAGGTTATTTGTTCAGCAAATCCTTCATTTAAAGCATTACAGCTTATAACATTACCTTATTTTTCAAACCCTTTCCCCCCCCATCTATGTTCCTTTGTATCATTACAGCTGGAAACCTCTCAATTTCAATCCAGCACCATCTAACTTTCTTTAATTTTACAATAATTCTGTAAATAGTCCTTAAATTTTTTCCAATCTTCTTCAGCCGACTCTTCTCCCTGGTCACGGATTCTGCTCGTCATTTCTGCCAATCCCATACCTCACTGGCCAATCACATCACACTCATTTTAACCCTTTCCTTATGACCCACCTAGGAGGCAAACACCACACTCACCTTTTCCCCCAAGGAGCTTAAGGAAGTGTACGTAGTTCTCCCCCCCCCTTTTTTATCTTCACAATAACCCTGAGAGGTAGGCTAGGCTGAGAGTGAGTGTGTAGCCCAAAATCACTGAGCATCATGGCTGAGTAGGGGTTTGAACCCTGGTGTCCCAGGTCCCTGCTTGGCGCTCTGGCCCAGTGTTTCTCAAACGTGGGTTTCCAGCTACTGTTGGACTACAACTCCCATCGTCCTTGCTCACTGGCCCTGCTTAGCCAGGGATGATGGGATTTGTAGTCCCAACAACAGCTGGAGACCCGAGTTTGAGAAACCACTGCTCTAACCCAGGCATCGGCCCTCCAGATGTTTTGGACTACAGTTCCCATCATCCCTGTGGGAAGGGAGTCCCACAGCAGAGGAAGGAGCACCACACAGACTCATCTTTTCTCTTCCTCTTCCTCCCTCCCAGCGGCACAGCCATTATGCAGGACGGGAACACCATGCGCAACAATTACGGCTGCGACCTGGACTCCCTGACCACCGGGTCGCGCATTGGAATGATGCGCACGGCCAAGGGAGACCTGCACTACTTCATCAACGGCGTTGACCAGGGGGTGGCCTGCTCAGGGCTGCCGCCAGGGAAGGGTAAGGGCACGAGGGGCTGGGAGGGAGGGCGAGACGCCTGCTTGTCCCAGGTTCAAGTCCCGCCAACAGCATCTCCAGGCAGGGCTGGGAGAGACACTCCCGAAACTTTGCTGCGTCCCTGCCAGTCGGGGTAGACAAGGCTGAGCTTAGTCTGCTGAAGGCAGGTCCCAGCGTTGTGCAACAAAACAACAAAACCACAAACTGGCTTATAAGTCTAAAACCAAATTTACTAGAATAATAGACTTGTAACCATTCAAGCAACAAACGTACTAAGGTGCCATGTGCAAAACGAAGCCTGGAGATACTGTAAACATGGAGTGGATAAATGTACAACTGTATCTTTAAAAGTTACATGTGCAATAAGCGTTATACAGACTGGATAATGAACCGTTCAACAAGTAGCGTACGTCCAGTCACAGAACGGCAACCCCGTGCCGCCACAACGGCAAGGGTAGCACACTGGAGAATATGAAAAAGTTTTTCAAAGCTGTTTTTCAAAGATTGAACTGGGTGAGATGTTCTTCAATAAGTCTTGAGTTGGAAACGCAAAACCGTATGCACGGATCAATCACAGGAAGGCAAATCAAAGCCGCCACCCTGGTGAGAATCACGCAAGTGGGCAAAAGGAGACTTGTTCTCCGGATATATTACAGGTTTCGCTACACACTTCATCAGTCCGAAAGGCCAGTCATACAAAACAGTTTGCTCAGGATAAAGAAAGTATTCACAGCACTTGTGGCTTTGATTTGCCTTTCTGTGATTGATCCATGCATACGGCATATTGCCTTGACGTCTGCTTTCAAGAGTTGGAAGCATAGCTGTCAAGTGTCCCTTATTTGAAGGGACAGTCCCTTATTCCAGTGCCATGTCCCGCTGCTGTCCCTTATTGATGGATGTCCCTTAAATGATGTCCCTTAAATTTCAAAGGAAGCAGCTCCTCTCCCTCCCTCCCTGCCGGCCAGGGAGAGGGAGGCTCCAACTGTGTTGCTTGGCTGCGTTGCTCACCCAATAAGAAGTCTAAGAACGACTGGGGGGGTGGAGCTTGCATGCCTTGTGTGTGGCTAGTTAATGCAAGCTGAGGGGGTTTTTGAATGCTGGGCGCCATTTTGTTGCACGTGCTGCTGCAAACTTTGCAGTGCAAAGCCAGGCCGGGGAGCCATCTTAAGTTGAGGCTGCCTAGGCCTTGTGGTGCATGTGATTCAGATTCTAGTCAGTTGAACCTCTGGTTACAAAGTTGGTTGGACAGTGTTCTCAAAGCTACCAGCATGAGTTTGACCAGACTGCAGGAGGACAGGAAGACTGGAGTGCCTGGAACAGGTGAGGCTGCAGGTCCCTTATTTTGGCTGCTGGTCCCTTATTTTCAAGGCTCCTGGTCCCTTATTTTCAAATCTGTAAGTTGACAGCTATGGTTGGAAGCGACCCTGAGAGTCATCTAGTGCAGAAATCGCAACTAAGCATCCATGACAGATAGCCTTCTCTCTAGGCTAAAAATGCCCAACTCCCTCCACCGTTCCTCATCTGGCTTGGCTTCCAGACCCTTGGTCATCTTTTGTGCTAAACCAGCCTTTCTCTCCCTTCTGCCTCCCCCCCCCGCCACCCCCCCCGTCCGCTGCAGAGGTCTACGCCGTGGTTGATCTGTACGGCCAGTGCGTCCAGGTGTCGATCACCAGTGCCACGGGGCCCATGGACAACAGCCTGTCCACCAGCAACATCACTGAGAAGTCGTTCCCCATCCACTCGCCAGGTGAGAACCGTCGCTCAGGTGAGAGTACCAGCTTCCATCCTCGGCAGCGTCTCCAGGCAAAACTGGCAACGCTCCCTGCCTGGAACCCTGCAGGGCGCTACTCTGGACTCAGTACAGGACCACTAACTATAATTATTTTATTATTTGTGCCCTGCCCATCTTGACTACGTTGCCCCACCCACTCTGGGCCACTTCTAACGGAATTAAAAGCATAATAAAATATCAAACGGATGGTATTTAACACCCACCAGGTTGGCAAAAATGTCTTTTAAAATGTCCGAAAAAGAAAAAGGTATATGTTGGAAGTGTAATGAAAATAAGGGGTCTTTTTTCACATGTGGTGGTCCTGTAAAACAATTAAGGAATACTGAGAAACTATAGATAATGAATTAAAAAAGATATTTTCAAAAACTTCCCCCAAAACACCTGAGATTTTTCTCTTGGGGATTTTAACAACAGAGGCCTCAAGAAAACAAAAGAGTTTATTACTATACGCAAAGGTGGGGAACAAGTCTAGTACCCACTAAGGAAGAAAGGCAGTGTAAAATGTTTGAATATCGAGAGGATAAGAGAAAACGAATATAAGGAGGAATGGATAATATTTATTGAATATTTTAAGAAAGAGTGCAGACAAATACATAGCTTAGCAGGTCATGAGTGAATCCAGCACAGTTGAAATAGACCATTTAATAGATAACAAATTGGATGATTAAAAAGATGTGGATTATGCTGAGTAGTAGAAAAGCAAAAGGAACCAGGAAAAGTGTGGAAGGGAAGTCATATGGTATATGTATACATTCAGTATTTGGTACAAAGTTGTAAGTGGGACAGAGCGAGGGGAAGGAAGGGGAGGGGGGTTAAATATGCTCCCTGTTTTTGAAAATGCAAATTAAACGAAAGAACGAAAACACCAAACATTAAAAACTTCTCGATTCAGGGCTGCCTTCAGATGTCTTTTGAAAGTCAGATAGTTGCTTATTTCCTTGACATCTGATGGGCGGGCGTTCCACAGGGCGGGCGCCACCACCGAGAAGGCCCTCTGCCTGGTTCCCTGTCACCTCACTTCTCGCAGGGAGGGAACTGCCAGAAGGCCCTTGGCGCTGGACCTCAGTGTCCAGGCAGAACGATGGGGGTGGAGATGCTCCTTCAGGTCTACTGGGCCTTTGAGGCCGTTTAGGGCTTTCAAGGTCAGCACCAACACTTTGAATTGTGCTCGGAAATATATGGTCCTGGCAGCCGCTCCCAGTCCCCAGTCTAGCTGCCACATTCTGGATTAGTTGTAGTTTCTGGGTCACCTTCAAAGGTAGCCCCACGTAGAGCGCATGGCAGTAGTCCAAGCAGGAGATAACTTCCTCTGTCCTGCCACCAGCACAAGCCGGCTTGGAATCCTTTCCATCCTTTGTGCCTGCCCATCTTCTTGCGGCCGCGCAACCTTCCTGCGTCCCCCCAGCGTAGTTGTGCGCTCGTCTCCTGACGTGCCCATCTTTTCTTTTTCACCCCCTCCAGTCCCCGGCGTCGCCCACCGTTTCCACAGCAGCTGCGGCAAGAACGTGGCCTTTCAGGACGACGGCTGCCGGGCCGTGCGGGTGGCTGGCTATTGCCACGGCATCGTCTTCAGCATGAAGGAACTGAAGACGGATGAGATCTTTGAGGTGAGGACTGCGTGTGCGAGGAAACACTTGCGTGTGTGGAGGAGGAAGGTAAAAGATAAAGGGACCCCTGACCGTTAGGTCCAGTCGTGGCCGACTCTGGGGTTGTGGCGCTCATCCCGCTTTATTGGCTGAGGGAGCCGGCGTACAGCTTCCGGGTCATGTGGCCAGCAGGACGAAGCCGCTTCTGGCGAACCAGAGCAGCGCACGGAAACGCCGTTTACCTTCCTGCTGGAGCGGTACCTATTTATCTACTTGCACTTTGACGTGCTTTCGAACTGCTAGGTTGGCAGGAGCAGGGACCGAGCAATGGGAGCTCACCCCGTCGCGGGGATTCGAACCGCCAACCTTCTGATCGGCAAGTCCTAGGCTCTGTGGTTTAACCCACAGCGCCACCCGCGTCCCTTTTGTGGAGGAGGAAAGAGCTGTGCAAATTCAGCAACACCATTCCTCGTTCTGAAAAAATTGTAGCTGCGGCTGTTATCCTTCTTGGTGATCCACAGCCAGATCTTCTCTCTGCCCTTCGTCTTTCCCTCTTCTCCCCCAGTTCTTTTTTTAGAAAACTTAAGTTTTGGAACTGAATTTGACTGGGGAATTGCAAATGCGACTGACAAATGCTTTTAAATATGAACATAAGTACAATGGTACCTTGGTTCTCAAACTTCATCCGTTCCAGAAGTCCATTCCAAAACCAAAGCGCATTCCAAAACCAAGGTGCGCTTTCCCATAGAAAGTAATGCAAAACGGATTAATCCGTTCCAGACTTTTAAAAATAACCCCCCTAAAACAGCCATTTCACATGAATTTTATCTTAACGAGACCATGGATCCATAAAATGAAAGCAATAAACAATGTACTGCACTCACACAATCAATCAGTAGCTGAACTGGGTTCCACACAGTCACAAAAACAAAAAGATGGAGCCACAAAAATGCAAAATAAATAGCAAAAACAGATAGACCTCAGCGTAACACACAAGTCGTCAGCATGGCACTCTAATCGGAAGCGTAACACTCAAAACGGAGCATGTTCGGTTTCCGGAAAACGTTTGCAAACCGGAACGCTTACTTCCAAGTTTGCAGTGTTTGGGTTCCAAGTTGTTTGAGTACCAAGGTGTTTGAGAACCACTGTACATGCCCTGTTGAGCTCTCCCCCCCTGCCTGCTCCCTCCCCCTCTAGGTGAAGATTGACGAGCTGGACGAGAAGTGGGCGGGCTCTGTCCACGTGGGCCTGACCACCCTGCTGCCCTTGGACGCTCCTTACACGGTGGCGGGGCTGCCGTCGTCCCTCCTGGACCTCCGCTCCAAGGTGACCTGGCTGGTGACGGGCTCCGAGGTGCGTCGGAACGGCATCCTCCAGAAACAGAACTACGGGTGCTCTCTGGAGCGCCTTGGGGTGAGTGCAGAGCTTTTGTTTTTCTGGGTGTGGTGAGAGGAAGGAAGGCCTGGTGGAAGATTAAGGGATCCTCTGCGTAGGAATGGATTTAGTCACTGGGAGAAGATGTAAAGGTAAAGGGACCCCTGACCATTAGGTCCAGTCGTGGCCGACTCTGGGGTTGCGGCGCTCATCTCGCTTTATTGGCCGAGGGAGCCGGCGTTTGTCCGCAGACAGTTTTTCCGGGTCATGTGGCCAGCATGACCAAGCCGCTTCTGGCGAACCAGAGCAGCGCACGGAAACGCCGTTTACCTTCCCGCCAGAGCGGTGCCTATTTATCTACTTGCACTTTGATGTGCTTTCGATCTGCTAGGTGGGCAGGAGCAGGGACCGAGCAACGAGAGCTCACCCCGTCATTGCGGGGATTCGAACCGCCAACCTTCTGATCGGCAAGTCCTAGGCTCTGTGGTTTAACCCACAGCGCCACCCGCTTCCCTGGGAAAAGATGTATTGCTTCATTGTTATCCTTCCTTGCTCCTGTGAGTGAATTCAGCAGAGTGCCACACTTTGCAGCTTAATAATAATAATAATAATAATAATAATAATAATAATAATAATAATAATAATAATAATATATCGCTTATATTCCGCCCATCTGGCTGGGCTTCCCCAGCCACTCTGGGCGGCTTCCAGGAAAAAATATATAAAAACAAGAAAACATCAAGCATTAAAAGCTTCCCTAAACAGGGCTGCCTTCAGATGTTTTCTAGAAGTTGTGTAGTTCTTTATCTCCTTGACATCTGAAGGGAGGGCGCCACTACCGAAAAGGCCCTCTGCCTGGTTCCCTGTAACTTCGCCTTTTGCAGTGAGGGAATCAGCAGAAGACCCTCAGAGGAGGACCTCAGTGTTTGGGCAGAACAATGGGGGTGGAGACGCTTCTTCAGGTATACCGGGCCACACCTGAGATGAGGTGGATTTAACCTTCTAGAAGCAATAATCCAGGATGCTCTAAGGCAGAGTGGATTTTGCCTTATATCACCCCATTTCGCCTCCTTAAAAATAACAATTGCACACACATTGTTTTGTGAAGATGTAAAAGTGATATTTACTTACATAGCCTAGGCCTTGAAGCAGCAGTTATAACAGCAAACGGCAGGCAGGTTTATAACTTATCAAAGTCTCAAAAGTACAAAATGGTGTCTGAGCTGCAGAGCTCAGGCTTGGATGTGTGTTCAGCTGGGAGGCATGATGGAGAGATGGAGATGCTTAGGCAGGAAGGAAGTACAGTGGTACCTCGGTTTTCAAGTGTCTCGGAAGCCACATGTTTTGGTTTTTGAACGCCAAAAACACGGAAGTATATGCTTCCATTTTCAAACGCGCCTTGGAAGTTGAACAACTTCCTCTGCGTTTTTTCCAATTTTCTCTGTTGACTTTGTCAACTGCCCTTTGTGCCTCAGTTGTCGAACATTTTGGCAGTCGAACAGTGTTCCAGAACAGGTGGCGTTCGACAACCGAGGTACCACTGTATAGAGTGTTGCATAAGGAAACCAGATTTTTTTCAATGAATTTGGGGGCACTTTTCAACTTCAATGGATTTTGTCTGGGGACTGATTTGTAAATCTGGGGACTGTCCCCGGGAAACGGGGACGTCTGGTAATCTTAGTGTTACAGCTTCCTGCCAAGACAGACAAAGGAAGCAAACTCACAGAGTTCTGTAGCGTTCCCAAAGCAAAGAAGGATTGGACTCTGATTAATAAAATACACATGAGGCTTGACCAGGAAGACTCTGGGAGGAGGTGCCAATAATAATTCCTGCCCACCCCTTGGCCCAGGTCGTTTTATTCACAAAAGAACTTTTTACACAGTGTTCATAAGAACCAATCAGATTTCCTTTGAGTGTTTCAAAAAAACTTCACGTGGGGACAAAGTTAAAGTTAAAACTACAAAGAAACTATTTCCTACTTGAGCATGCATAGGAGTCCAGAGTAAATAAAATAGGAATAAAAGGAGGAATGCATTCAGGAAAACCCCAGAGGCCATAAACAGGAATAAACAGGAGAGACAGGATGGCAGTATTTACCATCTCCTTGTGAACTCTCTTCCTGGCCCTTAAGACCTATCTAAAGATTAAACTACGTCAAATTAACCTACTATCTTTATGTACTGAGGATGCCTGGTGAAGCAACTGGCCTGTGTTTCAGAATGCTTATACGTGCCTGTCAGGTGTAGAGAAAACAAATGGCAGAGGTGGAGAGGCCTGTAGGATTCGATCAGAAACTATTGTCAACAAATCAAACCCAGTCAACGCCATTCTTTCATCGCGGACACAATGGCCTGCTTCATTTTTCATAATTCCTCATAGCAATCCCACCTGACCCCCACACTCTGGATATTTGCACCCCTACAAGTTCTCTCGAGCAAATTTTACAGAAAAGCTCTTTGAGCCTCAGCCCCTTCGCGTGCCCATCTGGCAAAGCATGAATTGTTGGTTTGGCGGCAGTTTTGCCCCACACTCTGGGTTCCTCTCATCCCTGCTGTCTTTGGAATAAGCAGAGAGGAGAGGCCAGGAGGACCTTGCGGTTGGGTTGGGTTCGTTGGGGGCGCATATTTGTTAAAGGGAAAGCCGTCCTCAGCCTTAGCCAGCCAGGCACCCTCTCCATATTTGGGGCCTTGTATCCTAGCAGACCCGACAGTGACCCTTTCTCTCCTGGACAGGTGGGGAGTCGTGTGGGGGTGAAGCGCTGCACCGACGACACCATGCACATCCTCATCGACGGAGAGGACATGGGGCCAGCAGCAGCTGGAGTGGCCAAGGTAAAGAGCCGGGCGCAGGCTGAACGTGGCCCTTGCTCCCTTGGTTATTCCCTGAAGTTTTGGTAACTCTGTGCTACACACTCAACCTGTTTGCTATTGTGTCCCATGACCCTCCAATGCCATTACAATTATTATCCTGCTGGTGCCAAAATAGGCTTCCGAGTGGCTTGCAAGTATAAGGACAAACCTATTTTTGCTGGCTCAGCCCTGCGACGCCTGGTTTTTCTTTCAAAGTAAGTCAGAAGGCCGGTTCCCAATCGGGTCTCCGTCATCATGAGCTGACGAGAGTCTCCTTGTAAACGTGATTCGTTGCCTCACCACCCTTGTTGCCCAAAGTGCCGCCCACAATATATCCACAGTGGTGTCGTAAAAAATATTTGACAACATTGGTGGGCTCGATCCTTCTTTTTTTTTTAAAAAGAAGTTTTAAAAAAATTCATTTTCACTTTGACATCATTCATGAATCGTAATCATTTTACAAATAGGATCCCCAAACTTCCCTCCATGGTTCCCCCAGATTTCAAACTGTGACGTATCATATTCTCCATGTTTTGTTAAAACTCAATTTTTATCATAGTTCTCACTTCGCTGCAAGTGTTTTTTAAATCCTGCCAATGTTTTCAATTGGTTACAGTGTTCTTTCAAGTAACTTTTTAAAATTCCTCATTCTTGGTTAAATTTATTGTTCTCTTGATCTTTGATTTTCCCGGTTATTTTTGCTAATCTGGCGTAGTCTAACATCCATAGGCTGGGCTCTATCCATCAGGTCTCTTAGGTTTCCCCATCTCCCTCTTCCTTCACCTTCTTCCCTGCAACTCATAAAAACATAAGAGACCAGCTAGACTCAGGCCATCAACGTTACTGAGTCCTTTTTTATGACTCCAGCGTATTGTGAACTCCCATGTAAGAGACTGTCTCTCTTCCTTCAAATAATACGATGCATATTTCTATATAATAAGTGAGGAGGAATTAAAGAACCTTTTAATGAGGGTGAAAGAGGAGAGCGCAAAATATGGTCTGAAGCTCAACATCAAAAAAAACGAAGATCATGGCCACTGGGCCCATCACCTCCTGGCAAATGGAAGGGGAAGAAATGGAGGCAGTGAGAGATTTTGCTTTCTTGGGCTCCATGATCACTGCAGATGGTGACAGCAGCCATGAAATTAAAAGACGCCTGCTTCTTGGGAGAAAAGCAATGATAAACCTAGACAGCATCTTAAAAAGCAGAGACATCACCTTGCCAACAAAGGTCCGTATAGTTAAAGCTCTGGTTTTCCCGGTAGTGATGTATGGAAGTGAGAGCTGGACCATCAAGAAGGCTGATCGCCGAAGAATGGATGCTTTTGAATTCTGGTGCTGGAGGAGACTCTGGAGAGTCCCATGGACTGCAAGAAGATCAAACCTCTCCATTCTGAAGGAAATCAGCCCTGAGTGCTCACTGGAAGGACAGATCCTGAAGCTGAGGCTCCAAGACTTTGGCCACCTCATGAGAAGAGAAGACTCCCTGGAAAAGACCCTGATGTTGGGAAAGATGGAGGGCCCAAGGAGAAGGGGGCGACAGAGGACGAGATGGTGGGACAGTGTTCTCGAAGCTACCAGCATGAGTCTGACCAAACTGCGGGAGGCAGTGGAAGACAGGAGGGCCTGGTGTGCTCTGATCCAGGGGGTCACGGAGAGGCGGACACGACTAAACGACTCAACAACAACATGAAAATGAAGCTGATTATAGTCACTGTGTCAGATTATTGTAATTTTTTGCACTTCCTTTCTCCCTCTTTTTTCTTCCTTCACTTTATCTTTTATCAACTGAAATTAATTTAATAAAATCTTAACATATATATTTTTTAAAAAACGGGAGGAGTTTAGAGAGGAGGGGCTTGGAGGATCCCGTTTATTCTTCCACCCCTCACCCTGCCTGCCCCTTACCCACAGAACGTTTACGTCGTGCTCGATCTCTACGGGAGAGTCACATCCGTCTCCATCGTCAGCTCCACCATGCTGGAAGAGGCAGACGGCACCAAGCCCCCCTCTGTCACGTCAGAGCCCTACAGCGAAGAGGAAGAGGAGGAGGAAGCAGCCACCCCCGTGAGTGCTTGCGATGAGCATGCCCCAAATATTGGGCAAAATTATTATTCTCTCTATATATTGTTACGAAAAAGGAGCAATGCAGCAGCGAGCTCCAGATGGCTGGAAAGCCAAACAGGATGTTGATGTTTGGGTCTGTACCGTGGGAACAAAGGAACAGTCTATTCACTGTACTGAGCAGCGGGTGTTAGCTCAGAGTGTCATCTGACCTGTACTGTAAGTACAGGGGAGGGGTTTATTCACTCTCTGCTGTTGGTGTTAAGAGAGTGCAGACACGTTTCTCTGTACTGCTGGAAAGACAGAAATAAAGGCATGTAAATACATTTCTGTCTGTCTCTCTCCCCTCCCTGGGGATGGCAGGGGAGGAGTGGTGTGTTCTTCTCACGGAAGAGGAGGATCGCCGATTGAGATCTCGCCTGATCTTGCCGGGAGTCGCAGACGGGGAGGTCAACAAGGAACTCAAGCTGGGTGCCTGGAGAGTGGCCAATTCCTCTGACTAGGCTTGATTCCTACATATATATATATATATATATATTTATATATTTGGTTTTTCAAATTAAAATTTTACAGAGATATATCAAACATCAATCATAAAAACAAGAGCCCAAGGAATCCCCTGGACTTCCTTTTGTGGGTCCTGTTATTTATCATTTCCTTCTGCGTCTAATAATAATAATAATAATAATTTATACCCCGCCTATCTGGCTGAGTTTCCCCAGCCACTCTGGGCAGCTCCCAATTGAGTGATAAAAACAACGCAGCATTAAATATTAAAAACTTCCCTGATTTTATTGGTGTTAACCGCCCTGAGCCTGGCTTTGGCCGGTGAGGGCGGGGTATAAATGAATTTTATTATTATTATTATTATAGTCCACTGCATCAGGAGGGTGCCAGGTGAGGGGAGCCTGGCCTGCGTTGGCTGGAGTCAACTCTCCAGGGTTTCAGGCCCGGCGTGTGTGTCTTAGCCCAGCTCTACCTGGGATTGACCGATAATAAAAGAAATCATAGAAGCCGGGACTTTCTCCAGGCGCCTCTCCCACCGAACTGCGCCCCTTCCTCTGTGCCTCTTTCCGTCCCCCTGACTCAGTGTCTCTTTCTCTCTCTCCCAGTGCGAGAACGAAGCCCCAGCGGCCACGTCCTCCATGGAGTTCCTGGAGAACCACGGCAAGAATATCCTCCTCTCCAACAACAACCTGACGGCCACGCGCGTCTCCAGCTACAACCAGGGCATCGTGGTCGTGGCCCAGCCTCTGCCGCCGCAGCAGCTCTTCCAGGTGGGTTCGAGGAGGAGGAGGGCAGATGTTTGGGGCCACAGAAACCTCTGGAGGGCATGAGGTTTGCAAAGGCCGTTGTGGGGTAACAAATAAATAGCAAATAAATAAATGCTGTCTACGCCAGGCGTGTCCAAAGTCTGTGGGGGGGGGGGCGAATCCGGCCCCTGTGGCAGTTTGTTTCCTGGGGTAAAATCCTAAAAAAAACCTCAACAACTTCAATCCTAAAAAAAGTTTGACAACTTCAACCCTAAAATAGGCTCAACAACTTCAATCCTAAAAAAAGTTCAACAACTTTGGGGTAAAATCCTCAAGAAAGCTCAACAACTTCAGTCCTAAAATAGGGTCAACAACTTTGGTCAGTCCTTAAGGTCCTTCACTTAAATCTGGCCCTCTTTGAAAAAAGTTTGGACATCGCTCATCTATGGGGAGGGTTACTGTGTCTGCTATGCTATGTACCGTATTTTTCGCTCCATAAGACGCACTTTTCCCCTCCTAAAAAGTAAGGGGAAATGTGTGTGCGTCTTATGGAGCGAATGCAGGGGGGAGGCAGGCAGGAAAAGCCCCCAAGAGCCGCACACAAGCTCCATGCGGCTCTTGCAGGCTTTTCCCCAGGAGGGAGAAGGGACTGGCGTGGCCAGTCAGTCCCTTCTCCCTCCTCGTAGAATAGCTCGCAGGAGCCGCACACTCCTTCAAGGGTGCGCTGCTCCTGTGGGCTTTTGCGGGAGGTGGGGGTATTGCCATAGCCGCACGTAGCCTCTCCTGGCTGGAGAGGTTGCGTGCGGCTAAAAACGAAGCCAAGACAACGAGCGGGATCCATCCTGCTCGCTGTCTTGGCTTCTTTGCTCTTTGGGGCTGGGGGGGTGAACCCGGGCTTCCCCTGGCAGCCCCAGAAGCTCTTTGGAACTGGGGGGTGGGATAAGATTTTTTCTTGATTTCCCCCTCTAAAAACTAGGTGCGCCTTATGGTCCAGTGCGCCTTATGGAGCGAAAAATACAGTGTTTTTTGTGCTTTCATATTTTAAACCATCCTGCAATTCTCGGGTGGAGGGCTGTATGGAAACTGAATAAATAAAAATAAATAAGCGGTGTCGCACCAATGTTAAGACTGTGGCACATGCATGTGTGTGTGTGTGTTCTTGCATGCTGTCCCTACCCCTGCCCTGTGGCAAAACCTCTCAGCTCACATCCAACCCTGTCTGTCCTCAGTTCCAGATAGACTCCTTGAATCAGCAGTGGACGTCATCGCTCTCCTTGGGCGTCATTGGCAGTTCTCCCGAGCGCCTCAATTTCCCCGCCACGGCCTGCTCCCTCAAGCGCTCCACCTGGCTACTGCAACGCGATTCGGTCTTCCACAACTCCCTCAAGGTGAGCGGAGGGAGGGAGGCGGTGGGCCAGGTTCTTTTCAAATACATTCTGTGGCTTCCACCCTCACCCCCATACAATGGTAAAAAGGTAAAGGTACCCCTGCCCGTACAGGCCAGTCGTGTCTGACTTGGGGGTTGCGTGCCCATCTCGCTTAAGAGGCCGGGAGCCGGCGCCATCCGAAGACACTTCCGGGTCATGTGGCCAGCGTGACGACGCTGCTCTGGCGAGCCAGCACCAGCACAGCACACGGAAACGCCATTTACCTTCCCGCTATAAAGCGGTCCCTATTTATCTACTTGCACTTAGGGGTGCTTTCGAACTGCTAGGTTGGCAGGCACTGGGACCGAACAACGGGAGCGCACCCCGCCGCGGGGATTCGAACCGCCGACCATGCGATCGGCAAGTCCTAGGTGCTGAGGTTTTACCCACAGCGCCACCCGCGTCCCTTCATACAATGGTACCTCGGGTTAAGTACTTAATTCGTTCCGGAGGTCTGTTCTTAACCTGAAACTGTTCTTAACCTGAAGCACCACTTTAGCTAATGGGGCCTCGCGCTGCCGGAGCACGATTTCTGTTCTCATCCTGAAGCAAAGTTCTTAACCCCAGGTGATATTTCTGGGTTAGTGGAGTCTGTAACCTGAAGCGTATGTAACCCGAGGTACCACTGTATTTATTTATTGTGTTGACATTGTTTCAGAACAGGCTTCCTCAACCTCGGCCCTCCTGATGTTTTGAGACTACAGTTCCCATCATCCCTGACCACTGGTCCTGCTAGCTAGAGATCATGGGAGTTGTAGGCCAAAAACATCTGGAGGGCCGAGGTTGGGGAAGCCTGCTCCTGCCAACCTAGCAGTCCGAAAGCACATCAAAGTGCAAGTAGATCAATAGGTACCGCTCTGGCAGGAAGGTAAACGGCATTTCCGTACGCTGCTCTGGTTCGCCAGAAGCGGCTTAGTCCTGCTGGCCACATGACCCGGAAGCTGTACGCCGGCTCCCTCGGCCAGTAAAGCGAGTTGAGCACCGCAACCCCAGAGTCGGCCACGACTGGACCCAACGGTCAGGGGTCCCTTTACCTTTACCTTTAAGCAATATTTGGCCCTGGGGCCGGATCTGGCCCAATCACCTTCTCAATCCGGCCTGCGGACAGTCTGGGAATCAGCGTGTTTTTACATGAGTAGAATGCTTTTATTTAAAATGCATTTCTGGGTTACTTGGGCACAGAAATTTGTTCATTTCCCCCCCCCCCCAAAATATAGTCTGGCCCCACAAGGTCTGAAGGGCAGTGGACTGGCCCCCTGCTGAAAGAGTTTGCTGACCCCTGCTCTCTATAGCTCCTTCCTTTTTTCAGACATGGTGATATATCATCAGTATATCGCCATGTCTAGCTGGTGATGCATCACAGTAGTGTTCATATGGTTGGCTTTGGGGACCATGTGCGCAGACCCTCAGCCCTTGCGGAGCTGAGTGCTCCCTCTTCTCCAAACACCCAGTTTTTCCTCCTCCACTTCAGATCTGTGAGAACTACGGCCCCAACCTGGACACCTGCCCTGAGGGGACGGTGCTGGGCCTCCTGGTGGATTCGAGCGGCTGCCTCCATCTCTACGTCAACGGCATGGACCAGGGGGTGGCCGCGCAGGACATCTTGAACCCCTGCTACGTCCTCATCGACCTCTATGGGCAGTGCGAGCAGGTGAGAGCGGTTTGGGTTTCCCCCAAGGATTTTTTTGGTGCTGGCTGTAGCCATGGACATGCTATGTGATCTGATGGTGAATTTGGGGTGACCCAATGCAAAAATCCTGAGGATCCATGGGCTTTTACCTCCCCACTCCCAGGCAGCCTCCTTTACCTCTAGCGTCCCTTATCTCTCTTCTTATCCCACCAATCGGCTTTTTCCTTTCAACACTCCCTTCCCTCTTGTTGCCTTAGTGTCTTTTCCTTAGCTGGAGCAGTTTTTTGCTCCTCCTTTTCTTCCAATTTCTCTCCTTGTTCCTTTAGTCTTCCTGTCTCCTCTCCTGGCAAGTTCGCTGTCTTTACCTCCCCCCTCCCAGGCAGCCTCCTTTATTGCTAGCGTCCCTTATCTCGCTCCCGATCACTTGCCGATCAGCGGCTTCCTTTCAACACCCCCTTCCCTCTTTCTAAAAAAATTAAGTACGATCTGCTTTTTGCCCCTGGGCAATTCGGCTCCAGGGACCACGCATTTGCTCCACGAGACGCACAGACATTTCCCCATACATTTTAGTAAGAAAAAAGTGCATCTTATGGATTGAAAAATACAGTATATATTATGTGGTTTCATATTTTGATTTTGTTCTGTGAACCACTCAGAGACCTCTGGGTATAGGACGATATATTATTAATAATAATTTTATTATTATTAATAATAATACCTTCACGGTCAGAGGCAGTAATGCTTTTGAAGACCAGTTGCCGGAAACTCTGGGACGGGAGAGGGCTTCCTCCTCTTCCCAGATCTCTGTCCTTATTTTCCCTGCTTCTCAAGAACTGCTTTCTTCCTAGGTTACCATCGTGACAAACGACACTCCAGCCGTGGGCGCGGAGGGGGCTGACTCCCACAACCAGGGCGGCATGGAGAAGGCAGACATGGTGGACGGTGAGTAAACAGCCCCACCCTGTCTCCCCTTTGCTTTTCCAGGACTGGTCTTCCTTGTTTTTGCAACCCTTGCTGCTGATCGCGGTGCAAGTTTGTCAGTGTTTTGAAAAAGAAAAGGTTCTGACCTCCTTTTTACTCCTTTGCCTAGTCCTCAGACCTTAGTTGGCACAAAAGAGTCTTTGAGAAAGAGTATTCTTGCAGGGTACAGTGGTACCTCGGGTTAAGTACTTAATTCGTTCCGGAGGTCCGTTCTTAACCTGAAACGGTTCTTAACCTGAAGCACCACTTTAGCTAATGGGGCCTCCTGCTGCCGCCGCGCCTCCGGAGCACGATTTCTGTTCTCACCCTGAAGCAAAGTTCTTAACCTGAAGCACTATTTCTGGGTTAGCGGAGTCTGTAACCTGAAGCGTATGTAACCTGAAGCGTATGTAACCCGAGGTACCACTGTATTGCTGCTTTTATTCTTAAAAAGTCGTCTTCTCCAACCACGACTGACAGCTTTTACACACGCCAAACACAACCAGCTTTCTACCATCCAACCAACCCACACCCAACACTCATATTGACCACTCTATATATGTTGTTGCTGTTGAGTCGTTGAGTCGTGTCCGCCTCTTCGTGACCCCCTGGACCAGAGCACGCCAGGCCCTCCTGTCTTCCACTGCCTCCCGCAGTTTGGTCAAACTCATGCTGGTGGCTTTGAGAACACTGTCCCACCATCTCGTCCTCTGTCGTCCCCTTCTCCTTGTGCCCTCCATCTTTCCCAACATCAGGGTCTTTTCCAGGGAGTCTTCTCTTCTCCTGAGGTGGCCAAAGTCTTGGAGCCTCAGCTTAGGATCTGTCCTTCCAGTGAGCACTCAGGGCTGATTTCCTCCAGAATGGAGAGGTTGGATCTTCTTGCAGTCCATGGGACTCTCAAGAGTCTCCTCCAGCACCAGAATTCAAAAGCATCCATTCTTCGGCCATCAGCCTTCTTGATGGTCCAGCTCTCACTTCCATACATCACTACTGGGAAAACTATGGCTTTAACTATACGGACCTTTGTCGGCAAGGTGATGTCTCTGCTTTTTAAGATGCTGTCTAGGTTTGTCATTGCACTATATATATACATATATATATATATATATATATATATATATATATATATATATATATACACACACACACACACACACACACAGAGGTACAATTTGGTGAAAGATTGCATGAGTCATTGTAGGCCGCTGACTCATCCTGACTTAGATCTTTTAGCATTAAAGAAACAGCGGCCAATTTTTAGCCGTGACAAAGTTCTGATAGCCAAAGGTGGCACATATCACCTGGAGAGGTGTGGGTGTCTGACTCACCTGTATTGAACACCTGTATTTGCAGGTATCAAGGAGAGTGTCTGCTGGACTCCCCCCGTAGACCTGAACACCATGAAGACCTGTGAATACCACGCCCTCTGTGCCCGCTTCAAAGACCTCCTGCTGCTGCCTGGTGAGCAAAATTAGGCACATTTGCATAGATTTGCATAGTTTATTCCATGCCGGCTGGTCCTAGGAACATTCACAAATTATATTTATGCTGTTTTTTTAATTTTATTCTAAAGAACTCTTTAGGAGAGAACCTTCTCTTTTCTTTTCTTTTCTTTTCTCTTCTCTTCTCTTCTCTTCTCCCTGGCTTTTTTCTGGCCCACGTAGGACCAGTCTGGATAGTTCACCTTGGTGAAGACTTGACGTTCTCATCCCCCCAAATGTTTTTGATTTGAGTTTCCACTGAAATGAGGCTGTTTTTTAATCTTGTTTCTTAAGTTGTATTTCAATTAATTGTTTTTATATCTGGTGTTAGCCGCCCTGAGCCCGGTCTTGGCTGGGGTATAAATAAAATTATATTATTATTATTATTATTATCATCATCATCATCATCATCATCATCATCATCATCCAGCCAATTCCCTTCGGACATTTTGGACTACAAAGCCCATCAGCCAGCGGGGCTCAGCCGGATGGGAGTTGTAGTTCAAGACATTTGGAGGAAACGAGATTGGGGAAGGCTTTCTTAGAAAAAGAGAAAGGGTGTGTAGAAATCAGACCCCGCTAATTGAATACAGTGGTACCCCGCTAGACGAATGCCCCGCTAAACAAAAAACGCGCAAGACGAAAGGGCTTTCCGATATTTTTTCCACTTCGCAAGACGAATTTTTCTATGGGGTTGTCTTGCAAAACGAAAAGTTTTTCGGGGTCTTCCGTTTTTTTCCCCTTTTCTGAAAGCCGCTAAGCCGCTTATCTGCAAATTGCCGCTTATCCGCTAATCCGCTAAACCGCTAAAAGCCGCTAAGCCGCTTATCTGTCAATTACCGCTTATCAGCTGATCCGCTGATAGCAGTGCTCCGCAAGATGAAAATCCCTGCAAGACGAAGACACCCGCAGAACGGATTAATTTCGTCTTGCGGGGCACCACTGTACTTCAATTTTTTAAATAGAAGCAGCTCTTCCAGATGGGCATGTCAGGAACAATGCACCCTTACAGAACTACAGTTCCCAGAGTTCCCTGGGAAGAGGGGTTGATGGTTAAACCACTCCGGGAGGGGGAAGGAGGGGGTCTCCCAGCAACTCCCAGCACCCTTAACAAACTACACTTCCCAGGATTCCTTGGGCAGGAGCCAGGACTGGTATCAGTGTTTCAAATGCGTGATGCAAATGTGGCCTTACCTGCCTATTTCATGAAATTTATACATTGTTTGGTTGTAAAAACAACAACCCTGAAAATATTTTACAAAACAGATAAAAGAATAAAATTATCTGTAAGCAAAATTAGCAAAAATTGGAGGCCTTTGAAATTAAAATGGACTAAAAACTGATTGGGGTGGATCTACACACAGGGAAAAACACGCTATAAGTAAGTCAGAAATTAAATCGTTAAAACAAAAGGGGGGAAACGGCTCTGGAAAATTGCAAAGATTTTTTATTTTTAATTGCTCTCGAGTGCCATTGGCTGTTGCATGATTATAACGCACTCAAAACACTGTTTTTTGACTAAGGTAGCTGAGTCCTCACAGCAAGTTTCTTACCTCCTGGGTGTAAACAAATGCCCTGTGTCCAGGGCAGCTGTTTATCAGCTCCATCTGGTACACAGGATGAGACCTTCCCTGCCCACAGACTGTCTCACCAGCGTGGCGCATGCTCTGCTTATCTCTTGCTTGGACTGCTCCAATGCGCTCTATGTGGGGCTACCTTTGAAGGTGACCCGGAAACTACAACTAATCCAGAATGCAGCAGCCAGACTGGGGACTGGGAGCGGCCGCCGAGACCACATAACACCAGTCTTGAAAGACCTAGATTGGCTCCCAGGACGTTTCCGAGCACAGTTCAAAGTGTTGGTGCTGACCTTGAAAGGCCAAAACGGCCTCGGTCCAGTATACCTGAAGGAGCGTCTCCACCTCCATCGTCTAGCCCGGACACTGAGGTCCAGCTCCGAGGGCCTTCTGGCGGTTCCCTCCCTGCGAGAAGTGAGGTTGCAGGGAACCATGCAGAGGGCCTTCTTGGTGGTGGCGCCCGCCCTGTGGAACACCCTCCCACCAGATGTCAAAGAGATAAGCAACTTTCTGACTTTTAGAAGACATCTGAAGGCAGCCCTGTTCAGGGAAGCTTTTAATGTTTAATAGGTTATTGTATTTTAGTGTTTTGTTGGAAGCCACCCAGAGTGGCTGGGGAAACCCAGCCAGATGGGCGGGGTATAAATAATAAATTATTATTATTACTTTTGAGTGATGTCAATAGGCAGGGAGTTCCACAGTTCAGGCGCTGCCGCACTAAAGCAGCTTGCTCTTGATTCGTTTTCAAAATGCGAATGCTATAGCCTTGCCAAAGGTTCTTTTTAGTGGCTGAACGCGCGGGGGCATATTTTGGGTTCCCCTCCCCTGTTTTTTTCTGACCTGGCTGCTTCTGCCTCATCCGATCTCTTTCGCCAGACGACTACTTCGTGGAAGACCCCAAGTTCAGCCTCTGCTACTGCGAGTCGTGTCACAAGCTCCGGGGCGACGAGGCCTACTACAAGCGGGGGGAGCCTCCCCGGGACTACGCTCTGCCTTTCGGGTGGTGCCGTTTTAACCTCAGGTACGGAGGCCGGATTGGAAGGGCGGGGGGGGGCTAATGTTGAGCAAATTGGCGAAAATGAATAGTGGTACCTTGGTTCTCAAACTTAATCCGTTCCGGAAGTCCGTTCCAAAACCAAAGCGTTCCAAAACCAAAGCGTGCTTTCCCATAGAAATCAATGCAAAATGGATCAATCCGTTCCAGACTTTTAAAAAGAACCCCTAAAACAGCCATTCAGCGTGAATTTTACTCTCTAACAAGTCCATGGATCCATATAACGCCGGTCTTGAAAGGCCTACACTGGCTCCCAGGACGTTTCCGAGCACAATTCAAAGTGTTGGTGCTGACCTTGAAAGGCCGAAACGGCCTCAAAGGCCCAGTAGACCTGAAGGAGCGTCTCCACCCCCATCGTTCTGCCTGGACACTGAGGTCCAGCGCCAAGGGCCTTATGGCAGTTCCCTCCCTGCGAGAAGTGAGGTCACAGGGAACCAGGCAGAGGGCCTTCTCGGTGGTGGCACCTGCCCTGTGGAACACCCTCCCACCAGATGTCAAGGAAATAAACAACTACCTGACTTTTAGAGGAAATCTGAAGGCAGCCCTGTTTAGGGAAGCTTTTAATGTTTAATAGGTTATTGTATTCTGTTGAAAGCTGCCCAGAGTGACTGGGGAAACCCAGCCAGATGGGTGGGGTATAAATATTATTATTATTATTATTATTATTATTATTATTATTATTATTATTATTATAATAAAATGAAAGCAAAAAACACTGTGCTGCAGTCACACAATCAGTCAGTAGCTAGGTTCCACACAGTCACAAAAACAAAACAAAAACCACAAAATAAACAGCAAAAACAGATCTCAGCGTAATACTCAAAATGGAAGCGCAGCACTCAAAACAGAGCACGTTCAGCTTCCGAAAAAAGTTCACAAAATGGAACATTTACTTCCGGGTTTGCAGTGTTTGGGTTCCAAGTTGTTTGAGTCCCAAGGCATTTGAGAACCAAGGGACCACTGTAAATCTAAATCAAACAAGTGTTGGAAATGTAAAGAGAAAGAAGGTTTTTGTATCATATGTGGTGGTCTTGTAGCAAGGTTAAAGCTTACTGGGAAATGATAGATAATGAATTGGGAAGGATGTTTAAAATCACGTTTGTAAAAAAAAACAACCAGAAGCTTTTCTTTGGGGAATTACAGGGTACAGGACGATCTAAATTGAATAGAAACTTATTTATGTACAAGCTACTACAGCAGCAGGAATGTTACTTGCCCCAAAATGGAAAGAAAAATGGATGCAAAAACTTGTGGAATATGCAGAAATGGCGAAACTTACTGGAAGAATAAGAAATCAAGACAAACCTTTTATAAAAGAATGGAAATGGTTTATTGAGTATTTACAGATAAATTGTAAACAGATAAGAACATTGGCAGGATTATTGTAATAACCTGCAGCTTTATAAGAGTATATATTTGAAGTAGATGAATAAATGAGTGGATTAAGTTAATGTGGATATGCAGAAGACACTCAAAATGAATTTAAGGCAGGCATAGTCAAACTCAGCCCTCCAGATGTTTTGGGACTACAACTCCCATCATCCCTGACCACTGGTCCTGTTAGCTAGGGATGATGGGAGTTGTAGTCCCAAAAACATCTGGAGGGCTGAGTTTGCCTATGCTTGATTTAAGGAAACACAGAAAGAGGGGGAAGGAAGTCAAGTTTTTAAATGTTGAAATGATTGTAAAATTAGTGAAATGTATACATCTGAAAAGCATAAATAATTTTTTTAAAAAAGGAAAGGGGGGGCACACGAGGCGTTGCCTAGAAGCACAAACTACAGAGCTGTGAGTCTCCCTAGCCTGAAGTGAGACGGAGAGAATTGCTTCCATCTGGCAATATGAACATTGAAATACTTTATTGTCACTTGTACAACTTGTATACAGTGAGATTACATGAGCACCCCACACTCAGCTCACTTACTCTTAATTCCCCTCGTTTACTGACGCACACCCACCAAACCCGAAAGTCAGTTGCCCTGTTGTTATCTTTTCATTCAGCAGCCCACGGATAGAAGCCGTTCTTTACCCTGTTGGTGCGACCAATCATGCTTCTATATCTTTTGCCCGAGGGCAGGAGATCAAGAATGTGCCAGCCCAGGGTGTGAATCATCCCTGAGAATTTTCCTCACTCTCCTGAGGCAGCGTTCTTTGGGACAGCCCATAATATCTTGTGCTGTATTGACCACCCTCTGTCGGCACTTCCTATCAGTTGATGTCAAACCAGCGTACCACACTGTGATGCCATATGAAAGGACACTTTCTATTGCGGACCATTAGAAGGAGATCATCAAATGTTGGTTGACCTTGTTCCTCCGCAATACTCTGAGGAGATGGAGTCTCTGTTGGGCTTTCTTAACCACCTGGGTTGTATTGATTTTCCAAGTAAGGTCTTCACAGAGATAAACTCCTAGAAATTTAAAGGAAGAGACTCTCTCCACACAGTGGGGCTAGTTCTCCTCTCTTCCTCCAAACACCATCTCCTTTGTCTTGCTGATATTAAGGTGCAAGTTGTTCCCTAGGCACCATGTACCGTATTTTTCACTCTATAGGACACACTTTTTGTCCTCCAAAAATTAAGGAGAAATGTATGTTCATCTTATGGAGCGAATGCAGGCTCCTTGGCTTCAGCGATAGCAACGCAAAGCCTCCGAAGCTCAGAGGGAGCGCTCCCTCCGCACTCCGGAGGCTTCGCGTTGCTTTCGCTGAAGCCTGGAGAGCGAGAGGGGTTCAGCGAAAGGAACCTGAAGCCTCCAGAGCGCAGCGGGACAGCAGGACTCTCCAGAGCGCAGCGGGACAGCAGGACTCTCCCGGCTTCATCAGAGAGGGAGAGCTGCGCAGCGCCCCTTCAGCCAAGCAGGAGGAGAAATGGAAGGGGCTCCGTTTATCCTGCCGCTGAGCAGAGAGGGGGAGATTTTTTTTTTTTTCTTCTTGTTCTCCCCCTCTAAAACAAGGTGCGTCCGAGACTTCCGGGTTAGCGCCAGCGCTGAATGGCGGATTTCTCCCGGAGCTCCGGGAGAGATCTGCTTCGCGGGTTCGGGTCCCGTAGCTCACGGCGGAGCAAGGACCCTCAAAAGTCACAGGCGCGTAGCCTGTGAACCGGAGACTCGGCGGGCACCTTTGCCCCCCCCGACGTTGTGAAATAGCCTTTTTAAAGGCTATAGATCAGCGGAGGGTGCGTGGAGCGGTGCTGAGAGTCGCTTTCACCCAGCCTGCGAAGCGAAGCCGCGTCGCCATTAGCGGAGAGCGCTGACTTCTTCCGAAGATTTTGGATTAAAAAAGAGCAACTTTCCGTGAGTAGGATTGAGCTTGCATTAAAAATTGGACACTAAAATTAAGGAATTTGGGTACCGAGACGGATAAGCATTAAAAAGGAAGTCTGCTTTCCGTCCTGCAGCAAGATTAAAGCGAAAGGCAGCTAAGCTGTAACTTTTGACAGGAGAGTTTACGAGCCAAGAAACCCAACACCAAGTAAAGAACTCCCCCCCCAGAAGGCAGGAGGGGGGGGGGAGAAGATTTTAAAGGGATTCCCTGCCTGTTTTAAAGGAGATTGAACTGTTTACCGCTGCTCATCTACCTGGGGGTCGGACTGCCGGAGGAAAGGAACCGGCTAAAGACGGTCGCTACAAAAAAGGTTAGAAAGTAACTGATGAAGTGTTTAAATTGGACAGCAAAATAGGCTTCCAGGTGGAAAAGTCAGAACTAGAGACTGAACTGTTAGAATCCAGTACTAAGAATTTATCAAAAATGTATGATCTGCTGCTGAAATGGAATACACAAGATGAAATGGTAAAATCAAGCATGATTAAGTGGGCTCAGGATATTGGTCATAACATTATGTTTGCTGATTGGGAAAAGTTGTGGACCACCGGGCTGAAGTTTACGGCGTGCAATGCCTTAAGAGAAAATATAATGAAAATGATTTACAGGTGGTACATAACCCCAGTCAAGCTTGCAAAGATTTACCATTTGCCTGACAATAAATGTTGGAAATGTAAAGAAAAGGAAGGTACATTCTTTCACCTCTGGTGGACGTGCCCGAAGATTAAGGCATTCTGGGAAATGATTTATAATGAACTGAAAAAGGTATTTAAATATACTTTCTCCAAGAAACCAGAGGCCTTTCTCTTGGGTATTGTCGGCCAGGGGGTGTTAAGGACAGATACACCTTTTTTTATGTATGCTACAACAGCAGCCAGAATACTCATCGCAAAGTACTAGAAGACACAGGATCTACCCACACTGGAAGAATGGCAGATGAAGGTGATGGACTACATGGGTTTGGCAGAAATGACGAGCAGAATCCGAAACCAGGGAAGAGAAGCGGCGGAAGAGGAATGGAAGAAGTTTAAGGACTATTTAAAGAAATACTATAAAATTAATGACAGCTAGAATGATGTTGGGTTTAAAATAAATGGTTACTATTAGTAATGGTTAAGACAAAGAGAATAAGGATGATTAACATAAATTTATAGTAAAATAAGGGAAGATTCGCTGAATAATTATAAGAACTTGGAATACAGAAACGGGAGGCAAGAGGAAGTCGAGGAAGTAAGGTTTAAGAAATTAGGATATGAAATGGTACTTGTTTTTTGTTCTGTTATTGTTTGTTGTTTGTTTATGTATGTTTTGTTTGTATTAATATAAAAATTGTTTAATAAAAAATATTATAAAAAAAAAATAAAACAAGGTGCGTCCTATGGTCGGGTGCGTCCTATAGAGCGAAAAATACGGTAGTGTTGTAAACAAAAATTGCCCTTTTCCCTTATGGGGTATCCAAGAGCCCATATAGAGTCCTTACATAGGTTCCCTATTGGTAGGAGAGAATAACAGAGGCCAACCAGAGAATATTGAGAAGCAAAGCAGCTAGTAAGCCTGATCTTTATTGATCTGTTGCAACAGGGTGCTCCCCTCACCCGCAGGAAAGGAGGAGGGACCCAGAAAAATGGCGCGCAAGGCCTTATAAAGACTTTTGAAATTGCCACCCTGTCAATCAAGACCAACCCCAGAAACATCATACATACATGACAGAAGGGGTGTAACCTAAGACCACCCCTCAGATACATCACACCTACATCACAGAAAAGGTGGTCTAAAACAGAAATTTGAATATTGTTTTTCTCCTGTTGTTGTTTATCTCCTGTCTGGCAGGTTACTTGATTGGATTGCCTGGGGAGCCTGGCCATTCTTTTGTAGTGATAAATACTTACCGTATTTTTTGCTCTATAAGACTCACTTTTTCCGTCCTAAAAAGTAAGAGGAAATGTGTATGCGTCTTATGGAGCGAATGCAGGCTGCGCAGCTATCCCAGAAGCCAGAACAGCAAGAGGGATTGCTGCTTTCACTGCGCAGTGATCCCTCTTGCTGTTCTGGCTTCTGAGATTCAGAATATTTTTTTTCTTATTTTCCTCCTCAAAAACTAGGTGCGTCTTGTGGTCTGGTGCGTCTTATAGAGCGAAAAATACGGTAGTTCCTGGGCCAGGTCACAGGCTCACACCCTATTCAAACACAGACAGACATACCCTTAAGAGAGGATTTGTGAAGGAAAAAACAATGGGGAGGCTTTTCCACTTTGACCTTGCAGAGAAAACATTTGCTCAGTTTAGGAATCAAAATGGCTTCAGGTCGGTCTTCCTGTGCTGATCTATGTACATGCGGTTATGAACATTACCATATATATCTAATACAGTGGTGCCTCGCAAGACGAAAATAATCCGTTCCGCGAGTCTCTTCGTCTAGCGGTTTTTTCGTCTTGCGAAGCAACCCTATTAGCGGATTAGCGGATTAGCGCTATTAGCGGCTTAGCGGCTTAGAAAAAGGGGGGGGAGCGGAAAAAATCGCAAGACTCGCAAGACGTTTTCGTCTTGCGAAGCAAGCCCATAGGGAAATTCGTCTTGCGAAGCAGCTCAAAAACGGAAAACCCTTTCGTCTAGCGGTTTTTTCGTCTTGCGAGGCATTCGTCTTGCGTGGCACCACTGTACCTCAAAATTCCTATCACAGTAGATATCAGAAGACTGCTGCTGGCTTGGGCCAATGGTCCACCAGTCCAGCATCCTGTTCTCACAGGGTTTCGCACTTATGGCATTCCTTCTTTTCTGTGGGTTCATTCCCCCCTCCACACCCCAAAATAACCCTTTTCCCCTCCTCTCGGCAGGGTGAATCCCCGGTTGGAGGTGGGCAGTACCTGTAAGAAATGGCACATGGCCTATCACGGGACGAGCATCGGATCCGTCCGGCGCATGCTGGATCAAGGAGAGCTGGTGCCAGGTAAGGGGGTGCGGAGGTTGTGTTTGCTGGGGGTACAGGGTGCCAACTTCTGCCTCCGCAACGCCTTTGCCGCTGTCCCCTACGGGGCAGTTCCTCCCCCTGCTCGACGGACAGCCCAAATTTTGTTCCTAGGAAACCGCATCCCTTGAGAGTTCATGGGGGAAAGGAATCACACCCACTTTGAATTCTGTGGTTTTACACATAACCACCACCACCTGCTCAGCAGCTCTTGAAATTAAGCGAATAAAACCTTAGATGAACAACAACACATATGACATACAATGGTCCCTTGGTTCTCAAACGCCTTGGTACTCAAACAACTTGGAGCCCAAACACTGCAAACCTGGAAGTAAGTGTTCCGTGTTGGGAACTTTTTTCAGAAGCTGAACATGCTCTATTTTGAGTGCTACAGATCCGTTTTGAGTGTTACGGCAAGGTCTGTCTATTTTTGCTATTTATTTTGTGTTTTTGCTGCTCTCTTTTGTGACTGTGTTGAACCCAGTTCAGCTACTGATTGATTGATTGTGTGACTGCAGTACATTGCTTATTGCTTTCATTTTATGGATGAACAGTCTTGTTAGATAGTAAAATTCACATTAAATGGCTATTTTAGGGGTTGTTTTTAAAAGTCTGGAACGGATTAATCCGTTTTGCATTACTTTTAATGGCAAAGCGCGCCTTTGTTTTGGAACAGACTTCTGGAACGGATTAAGTTTGAGAACCAAGGTACCAGTGTACTGCTCTTGTGTTGTGATTTATTTAACAAAATAAATAAAGGCAACATGGAGAAGCCATGTGTGGAAAGCTCAGCACACACTAACTCAAACCTCGGAGGACAGTGCAAGCTACCTGAGCGGGGGACCCTCTGCCGATCTAGACATCCCCAAGAGAGTGTGGAAGACAGTGTGGTATAGTGGTTAGAGCAGGGCTCAGCAAACTTTTCCAGCAGGGGGCCGGTCCACTGTCCCTCGGACCTTGTGGGGGGCCAGACTATCTTTTGAAGGGGAAAATAAAATGAACGAATTCCTATGCCCCACAAATAACCCAGAGGTGCATTTTAAATAAAAAGACACATTCTAATCATGTAAAAACATGCTGATTCCCAGACCGTCCGCGGGCCGGATTGAGAAGGCGATTGGGCCGGATCCAGGCCTTAGTTTGCCTAATCATGGTGTCAGGTCTTGCTTTTTGGGTTGTTATTGTTATTGTTGTTGTTGAGATTTATACGACGCCCTTCATCCAAAGACCACAGGGCGGTTTACAGCCACTAGACACTGAAAACGGAGGCACCAAATACACACCCTAACTGTGGGAACACGCAATCGCCGCTTCCCTCGCAAGCCCATCGGGAGAGGCTGACTCCACCTTATGTCTCTTCCTCCTCGCTCTTCGCAGGAAGCACGTCGATCCTGAGCTGCCGCCCGGTCAAGGCGGACCCGCAAGGCGGCAACGGCGGAGGTGGCGGCGGCGTGGGGGGCGGGGGCGGCAGCGGGGGGTACCACGAGCCCGAGGAGAACAGCTCCCAAGGGCGCGAGGATCCTCAGCGCGTCCTGCTGTCTCCCACGCTGCGCTACGCCGGACTGGAGCCTTTCGCCACCAAAGTGCAGTACGTATATCCCGTGTGTGTGTGTGTGTGTGTGCTGTTACTGGGACCTTCGGTGAGCTTGGTTGAGGAGCTGTTGGGGGGCAGTGTGGCGCAGTGGTTAGAGCACCGCTTCTCAAACCCGGCTCCCCTAGCTCAGTGTTCCCCAACCTTGGGCCTCCAGCTGCTTTTGGACTACAACTCCCATCATCCCTCGCTAGCAAGACCAGTGGTCAAGGATGATGGGAATTGTAGTCCAAAAACAGCTGGAGGCCCAAGGTTGGGGAACACTGCCCTAGCTGTTGTTGGACTACAACTCCCATCATCTCTGGCTGCTGGTCCTGCTGCTAGGGATGGTGGGAGTTGTAGTCCGGCAACAGCTGGGGGCCCGGGTTTGAGAAACGTTGGCGTTGAGAGTGTCTGACCCTAGGAGCTGGGAGACCAGGGTTCGGATCCCGCAGCTCAGCTTGGGGGGGGGCAGTCGCTGCCTTACTCTGCCTAACCTACCTCACAGGGTTGTTGTAATCGACAAGGAGGAGAAGCTTGTGGAAGCAGTAAACAGAATAAAAAAGGAAGGGAGGGAGAAATGGGCTTCTTTTTTCCTCTCCATCTCAAAGAAGCAGACCGTTTGGCAGCAGGTGAGAAAGCAAGCAGAGAGAGCGTCCAGGTGATACTGTTCATCTGGATTGAGAAGCAGGGAAACGGATTCTCAAAATCCAAGAATTTAGAGATCTCCCCCCCACTCCCTCCCCCCCCCAAACCCTCTGGTAACTTGAAGACAGTTGATAGGATCAGGCCAATTTCAGGGAGCCAGGTGACCCTCACCTTTCTCGCCCTGACCTGGCCACTGTGATCCACACGACAGTCACCTCCAGACTTGGTTATCGTAACTCGCTCTACGCGGGGCTGCCCTTGAGACTGACCCAGAAACTCCAGCGGGTGCAGAATGCTGCAGCAAGGCTCCTTACGGGGTCCTTGCTGCGGGATCACATTCATCCAGTGCTTCACCAACTGCACTGGCTCCTGGTGGAGTACAGGATCAGATTCAAGGTGCTGGTCTTGACCTTTAAAGCCCTATGCGGTCTAGGACCCTCGTACCCACGGGACCGCCTCTCCTGGTATGTCCCACGGAGGACCTTAAGGTCTTCAAACAAAAGCATCTTGGAGGTCCCAGGCCACAGGGATGTTAGACTGGCCTCAACCAGAGCCAGGGCTTTTACGGCTGTGGCCCCGACCTGGTGGAACGCTCTGCCACAAGAGACTAGGGCCCTGTGGGACTTGACATCTTTCTGCGGGGCCTGCAAGACAGAGCTGTTTTGCCTGGCCTTTGGCCAAGGCACAGTCTGACCCCCTCCTCGCAGAACTCTAGCCCAATGGTTGCCATTGATTTGATTTTGAATTGATTTTAGAATGAATTGATTTTAGAATGCTGTGTAACTTTTTTTTGTGTAATTGAACTTTATTACGGCCATTGGCCCATCACACGACAGTTTCCCATATCAGCATAATGTACTTAAACCTCCAAATTTAAAACCACCAAAACTTACAAAAAACAGACAAGAACCAAAGCAAAACAAAAACAAAAGACCAACATCATACATTACAATAAATTTGTAACATAAACATCGCCCTCTACTCATAAATTAGTAGAAGACATCAATGGTGATATCACCTAATTACATCCTAAAACATAGATCATAGTTTAGAGGGATTATCCGAGCCGCACAGGAGTCCGTTTCTCTTCTTTAGGGATAGAACGCTGATCAAGAATCTGGCAACCATGAGTGATCTTAGGGGGTCATCATCATTTAATAGATATCTCAGTTTGGCTTCATTCGTGTCATCGGCAATTCCCTTTAGATATTGAGCAAGAAACTTGCTCCTGGCCGATGAGTGAAATGCACAATCAAAAATTATGTGATGCAACGATTCCGGTGCCCCACAATTACAATCACATAAGAGCGATATCTGTCCGTTGGAGAATCTATTTCTCAGCACGTTTGATGGGAAGGTGTTGAATCTTGCCTTTACAAAGGCATATCTATGAGCCGAAGAAGTTAAGGAATTCAAATAGTTTGGGAGCCTTAAGAGGGGTAATAAACCAAGGTTTAGAGGTGAGCAGGTACCATTGCCCAAGACCATTTTCTGCTGCAAGTCCATCTCCTCTAGTTTACAGGTTACGGTTCTTTTAGCTGGAACTATATCCTGCTCTAGTAATTTGGATGGGGAGATTCCCATTGCCGTAATTTTCAGTTGTAAATTTTTTACCCATGGGCTCTGGAAATCATCTCTCCACATGCATTGTATCAAGTACAAGTTTGGGAGATTGTGCCATAGAGATAACCAGTGACAAAGTATGTGCTTCCACAGAGCGTTTTCCAGGGATACAATATTAAGTTCCATGCGTAGCGCTGTATTACTTACACAGTTGGGCAGTTTCAATATCCCTCTTAAAAACTGATTTTGAATAACCTCTAGGTGGGATAAGTTGACAAAAGTCCCCCAAATTGAGATGGCATAAGCAATTGTCGGGATCACCTTGGCCTTGAAGACTTTCAACGCCGATGGGATATGAAGGGCCCCATCGGTGAAGAAAAATCGCAAGATCGCCAAGGAGATAGCTTTGGCTCTATTTGTAACATAGGCTACATGGGCCTTCCATCTAAGGTTATGTTGTAACCAAACTCCCAAGTATTGGAATCTATAGACTTGTTCGATGACTCTCCCATCAATTCTCCAATTATGGAGTTTCCGGCTCTTTGAGAAAATTAGAATTTTAGATTTCTCATAATTAATTGTAAGGGAATTTGCGTTACAATATGATCCAAAAATATTTAAGGCCCTCATAAGACCTACTCTAGAAAAAGAAAGGATGACTGCGTCATCCGCATATAGTAACAAAGGGCAGCGATAAAGTGCTAGGCGGGGTGCATGAATCCTTTCTTGAGCCTCTATTAGGGGAGTCCTCATGTCGCTTATGAACAAATTAAACAGGAATGGAGCCAATATACAACCCTGTCGGACACCTCTGTTAATGGGAATTGAATTGGTGAGATCGCCCTCCAGGGTGAGTCTCACTCTAGCCGCTGAGTTCTCATGGAGCTGTGTAACTTTTATTGTTGTTAGCCGCTCTGAGCCCGGCTTCGGCTGGGGAGGGCGGGATATAAATTATTTTATTTTATTTTATTTTATTTTTATTATTATGTTGTTGTTGTTGTTGTTGTTGTTGTTGTTGTTGTTGTTGTTGTTGTTGTTATTAGGTGCTCCTGCCGACCTCATGGCCCCCTGATTCTGTCCGCCTTCTCTCCCGCAGATTCAAAGACCCAAAGTCCCACCGGCAGCACTCGGCCCAGGTGGCCTTCCAGGTGTGCGTCCGCCCCGGGTCCTACAAAGTCTGCGCCCAGTCGCTGGCGGCCCCCGAACCCCTGGACCCCCGCTTCAGCAGCGCCGACATCGAGTGGGTCACCAAGGAGAAAGGTGCTACCGTCCTCTACGGGCTCCTCGTCCGCGTGGAATGAGGACCGCCTCCCGCCCAGGAGCGCTGATGATGACGACGCCACGGCGTTCGGCGGGGAAGAGCGGCGGGGGTAGCGGCTGTTGCCAAAAAACAAAACCCCCGACCCCCTGCTACGCACAGACTGGGGGGGGGGACGACGACAGCTACGGCGATCGACAGGCACAAGAGACTGCCCCCCCTCCTGTGGGGCAGAGGACGGCGTCGCCCCCCTGTGGCCACAGACAGCTGCTTCTTCTACCCCCCTAATTTTTCCTTTTTTTGCACAGAGACAAGCTAAACTTGGGGGGTTGGGATGTTTGGGGAGTGTTGAGTTGAGCCTTGTATTTAAGAGCATGAGGGGAGGGGGTTTTTGGGGTAAGCGGGGCAGGGGAATTAGCTGCCACAAAAGGACTTTTGGGGTGTGGGGGCTCTTTCTGGAACGCCCAGGGGTTTCTATACCGGCAAAATTCACCCTTTTCCTCCCTCCCTTCCAAACTCGCCCTCCCCTGCAGTGTTGAGTCTGTTCATTGGGAAAGGATAGGAAGTGAGGGGGGGTTGGGGGGGTGATATTGGCCCCCTCTCTTTTTCTTCGACGGCTGCATTGCGACAGGATCGGACATTTCAGGAGGGGCGGCGTGAAGGGGGCAGAGAGTAGGGTTGACCCAGCCGCTGCCCCCTCCTTGGAAGAGAAAGCAGAGGTGCAGATTCGCACTCGCCCCCGAAGCGTGGGTCTCTTTGCTCCTTAGTACGCATGCGTGTTTTTAATGGGGGTCCTTCTTTTTCATCCTCCCCGCCACCACCCTCTTTCTTCAGCCTTCTGCACCAACTCTGTACCGCCCCAAAGAAGGTCGTGGAAGAAGGTGTGGAATGGTGTGTGTGTGTGTGTTTAATTAACGCAGCCTGTGAACAAGCACTTAACCCCGTGGAAGGTTTCAAGGGTGGGTTCCGGGGGGGGGGGGAGAGACATGGATTTCTCAAATTTCACGCCTAGCTTCTCGAACTCAACACCCGTGCCACGATTTCCCTCCAGTTATTCCCACCTAAGAGAAGAGACACGGATTTCTCAAATTTCACACCCAGCTTCTCGAACTTGCCACCCGTACCACGATTTCTCTCCAGAGAAGACTCCGGTGATTCCTCCTCTCTTCCGACACCCCTGTTCCTTGTACAACAAGCACATCGCCCTCTCCCCCCCCCCAAAATTAAATTTCCTTTCTCTTTTTATCCTGAAGGAGCCCGGCACGCATTTCTCAAGTGTGTGTTAACACCCATTTTCCCTTCTCAAGCGGATAATTCCCCCCCCCTCTCCTCTCCCTTCCCTTATTTATTTAAAACCTTGTGTTGGTTGTCAAATTAAAATTTAAAAAAAAAAATGTGAATTTTCTTGAGGGGCGAAAGGGTACATGGCTTTTAATGCCCACCCCGTCCCCCTTTGATTTATATATATTTTAAATGGTATTTATGCTGCTTTTTCACTTTATTTGTTGGAAAATGACATGCATTGGGGTGTTTTGTTTTTTTTACCTCTGTAAAAAAACTTCGTTTCCTTTTTTTTTTTTGAACAAAAGTTTCAAAGGTTGTACAGTGCGTTTCTCCCCAACTTCCTTGCAAGGGTTTATAAACCAGGATTCAGCTGGTTCAGTGTCCGTGTCTCTTTTTCCTACAACCAAAATAGAGGCTGCTGGGTCTATTTCTTCTGGGAAACCTGCATTCAGGATTCGAACACAAGATCCCTCTCCCCGCCTGCAGTTTCCAGCAACTCGTACCCAGAACATCGCCGCCTTCAACTGCGGCAGGAGAGCACAGCCACCGATAGCCCTCTCCTCCTCCAGGAATTTTCCAATCCCCTTTTAAAACCACAAGAGTTGGCCTCCTGTGGCAGGGAGTTCCGCAGTTCCTGGATGAGCAAGTACGTCTTCCTCCTTTTCCTAAATCTTCCACCGTTCATCTTCATGGGAGACCCACAATTTCCTGTGTTTGGAGGAAAACTTTCCCTTTGGCACGCTTAATTTTATAAGCTTCTCTCGTGTCGTCCCTTAAACTGAAAGGTCCCAAATGCCGCAAAATTTGCTTTGCATGGGACTTGTTGAAATACGTTATTTTGGAGTGGCGCCCCGTTTTCCGGGAGCCGCAGATGATTGTGGATGTAACGAAGGGCAGAGGGGTGGAGTGACCCCTTTCTGCTCTTTTCCCATCCACCATTGGGTCAACAAGAGCTTGGAAGCAGCATCCGAAAGCTGCCTTGCATCCCAGCACGGACTGGCAGCATCTTCTCACCCTAACCCGGGCATTGGACCTGGGACCTTCTGTACGCCCGGCAGCTGCACTGCCACCCGAGCCACAGGCCTCCCCCGTGATTTGCAAGAAGGTATGGACATCTCCGTGGTGGGACGCAGGTGGCGCTGTGGGTTAAACCACAGAGCCTAGGACTTGCCGATCAGAAGGTCGGCGGTTCAAATCCCCGCAATGACGGGGTGAGCTCCCGTTGCTCGGTCCCTGCTCCTGCCAAACGCAGTTCGAAAGCACGTCAAAGTGCAAGTAGATAAATAGGTACCACTCCGGCGGGAAGGTAAACGGCGTTTCCGTGCGCTGCTCTGGTTCGCCAGAAGCGGCTTAGTCCTGCTGGCCACATGACCCGGAAGCTGTACGCCGACTCCCTCGGCCAGTAAAGCGAGATGAGCGCTGCAACCCCAGAGTCGGCCATGACTGGACCTAATGGTCGGGGTCCCTTTACCTTTAGGACATCTCCATAGGCGCTGAGCCTGTGTCACTCCTTGCCACTTGGCGGGCCCGACTCTGGCTGCAGGGAGTCACAGCGGAGACTTGCGATGTCTTTGGGGTAGATGGTTTATTTACACAAGTACAGAACTTGAGCCTACAGATGGGGTTCACAGCTTAATCCAGATGTTTTTGGCCATGATCCCTAGCTAGCAGGACCAGTGGTCAGGGATGATGGGAATTGTAGTCTCAAAACATCTGGAGGGCCGAGGTTGAAGAAGCCTGCCTTAAATTCATTTTTAGTGTCTTCTGCATAGAAATGTGGGAAATCAAATCAAACAATGTTAAGCCCCTTGCATTAGAGAAGGGAGATCACAGAAGCAGGTCTGACTGGTCTCCACATTCGAACTCAGCAAAGGTTTTCTATCTGCAAGTCCAGTAAAGCTGAGGACATCTCTTACTGCTTGAAAAGAAAAAAAAAACCGGGCTTATTTTATTTTTTAGAATATATCTTTTTCACATATAACAAACATAATTTAAAATCATTGTCTCTTTCTGGGGAAAAGCACAATAGCAGCTTAAAATTAGAACCACCACCCCATTTTTTTTATCGGGGGGGGGTGCCACAAGTGGCTGGGCTCTTCCGCCCTCTCGGACGCCTGGGTCCCTTCCCCTCTGAGCAGGAGCGCGCGGGACTCCTGGGTCCCCCTCTCAGTTGGGGGAGAAGGGACAGCCCTTTCCCGGACTCCTGGGTCCCCTTCAGCCAGTTGGGAGGGGTGGAGCCTGCCCGGACTCCTGGGTCCCTCTTTCAACTGGGGGAGAGGGGGCAGCCAGTCCCGGACTCCTGGGTCCCTCTCTCAGCTGGGGGAGAGCGGGGAGCCCAATGCCCGGACTCCTGGGTCCCTCTCTCAGCTGGGGGAGAGCGGGGAGCCCAATGCCCGGACTCCTGGGTCCCTCTCTCAGCTGGGGGAGAGCGGGGAGCCCTTTCCCGGACTCCTGGGTCCCCTTCAGCCAGTTGGGAGGGGTGGAGCCTGCCCGGACTCCTGGGTCCCTCTCTCAGCTGGGGGAGAGGGGGCAGCCAGTCCCGGACTCCTGGGTCCCCTTCAGCCAGTTGGGAGGGGTGGAGCCTGCCCGGACTCCTGGGTCCCCCTCTCAGTTGGGGAGAGGAGGCAGCCCTTTCCCGGACTCCTGGGTCCCCTTCAGCCAGTGGGGCGGGGGGTGGAGCCTGCCCGGACTCCTGGGTCCCTCTCTCAGCTGGGGGAGAGGGGGCAGCCAGTCCCGGACTCCTGGGTCCCCTTCAGCCAGTTGCGGGGGTGGAGCCTGCCCGGACTCCTGGGTCCCCGGCAGAGGGGGGCGGGGCGGCGGTGACCCGGAAGAGGAAGCCGCTCAGGGTGTTGGCGTCGCCTCTCCCGGGCTGCTTCTCCTCCTCCTCCTCCTCCTTCCCGCGGCCTCCGAGGAGCCTCCTTCTCCGCCTTGGGTCCCGGGCGCCCCGGGCAGCCGGAGAGGCCGCCATGCCGGCGCTGCTGGAGAGGCCGAAGCTGAGCTCGGCCATGGCCCGCGCCTTGCACCGCCACGTCATGGTGGAGAGAGAGAGGAAGCGGCAGGGTGAGAGAGAGAGAGACGGGGGGGGGTTATTTGCATGCATTTGCATTTGCATTTGCATGCATTTGCATGTACTTGCATTTCATAGAATCCTAGAGTTGGAAGAGACCACAAGGGCCATGGAGTCCAACCCCCTGCCAAGCAGGAAACACCATCAGAGCACTCCTGACATATGGTTGTCAAGCCTCTGCTTAAAGACCTTCAAAGAAGGAGACTCCACCACACTCCTTGGCAGCAAATTCCACTGTCAAACAGCTCTTACTGTCAGGAAGTTCTTCCTAATGTTTAGGTGGAAGCTTCTTTCTTGTACTTTGGATCCATTGCTCCCTGTCCGCTTCTCTGGAGCAGCAGAAAACAACCTTTCTCCCTCCTCTATGTGACATCCTTTTATATATTTGAACATGGCTATCATATCACCCCTTAGCCTCCTCTTCTCCAGGCTAAACATGCCCAGCTCCCTTAGCCGTTCCTCATAAGGCATCGTTTCCAGGCCTTTGACCATTTTGGTTGCCCTCCTCTGGACACGTTCCAGTTTGTCAATGTCCTTCTTGAACTGTGGTGCCCAGAACTGGACACAGTACTCCAGGTGAGGTCTGACCAGAGCAGAATACAGTGGCACTATTACTTCCCTTGATCTAGATGCTATACTCCTATTGATGCAGCCCAGAATTGCATTGGCTTTTTTAGCTGCCGCGTCACACTGTTGGCTCATGTCAAGTTTGTGGTCAACCAAGACTCCTAGATCCTTTTCACATGTACTGCTCTCAAGCCAGGTGTCACCCATCTTGTATTTGTGCCTCTCATTTTTTTTTTTGCCCAAGTGCAATACTTTACATTTCTCCCTGTTAAAATTCATCTTGTTTGTTTTGGCCCAGTTCTCTAATCTGTCAAGGTCGTTTTGAAGTGTGATCCTGTCCTCTGGGGTGTTAGCCACCCCTCCCAGTTTGGTGTCATCTGCAAATTTGATCAGGATGCCCTTGAGTCCATCATCCAAGTCGTTGATAAAGATGTTGAATAAGACCGGGTCCAAGACAGAACCCTGTGGCACCCCACTAGTCACAGTTGCATGTACTAGCATTTGCATTTGCATGTATTTACATGTACTAGTATTTGCATTTGTATTTTCATTTGCATGCAGTTGCATGTACTAGCATTTGCATGTATTTACATGTATTTGTATTTGTATTTGCATTTGCATGCATTTGCATGTACTTGCATTTGAGTTTGTATCCCGCCTCCTGCAAGGTGCTCAAGGCGGCGCGCAATCCCCGCAATCCCAACCCGGTGCCAGGTAGGCTAGGCTGGGAGGAGGCAGCGGCCGACCCCCGGTGACCTGCTGGGGGGAAATCCCAGGATTGTAGAGTTGGAGGGGACCCCAGGGGTCATCCAGCCCAACCCCCTGCAATGCAGGAATCCCAGCTGACACTTCCAAGACCTTCCAACCTCTGCTTAAAAACCTCCAAGGAAGAAGAGCCCAGCATCATCCCAGAGAGATCCTTCCCCTGTCAAACGGCTCTTACGGTCAGAAAACTCTTCCTGAAATCTAGTCCCAATCTCCTTCCTTGCAACTTTAATCTATCCAATCCTCCAGAGCAGGAGAAAATAAGATTGCTCCATCTTCCATGCGGTGGCCCTTCAGAGATTTGAAGGTGGCTGTTAGATCTCCTCCCAGTTCCCTCTTTTCCAGGCTCAACATACCCAATTCCCTCAACCGTTCCTCATTAGGCTTGTTTTCCAGACCTTTGACCATCTTGGTCACCCACTCTGCCCACCTTCCAGCTTGCCAATATCCTCCTTAAATTGTGGTGCCCAGAACTGGATGCCGTCTTCCAGGTGTGGTCTGACCAAGGCAGAATAGAGCGGGACTATTCCTTCCCTTGGGACGCGGCTGATGCTGTGGGTTAAACCACAGAGCCTAGGGCTTGCTGATCAGAAGGTCGGCGGTTTGAATCCCCGCTACAGAGTGAGCTCCCGTTGCTCGGTCCCTGCTCCTGCCAACCTAGCAGTTCGAAAGCACGTCAAAGTGCAAGTAGATAAATAGGTACCGCTCCGGCGGGAAGGTAAACGGCGTTTCCGTGCGCTGCTCTGGTTGGCCAGTAGCGGCTTAGTCATGCTGGCCACATGACACGGAAGCTGTACGCCGGCTCCCTCGGCCAATAAAGCGAGATGAGCACCGCAACCCCAGAGTCAGCCACGACTGGACCTAATGGTCAGGGGTCCCTTTACCTTATTCCTTCCCTTGATCTGGACACTAGACTTCCATTGATGCAGCCTAGAATAGCATTGGCCTTTTTTGCTGCTGCATCACACTGTGGGCTCATGTGAAGCTTGTGGTCCACCGAGACCCCTAGATCCTCTTCACATGGATTACTGGCAAGCCAGGTGTCCGCCATCTTATATTTGTGCAACTGATTCTTCCTGTAGCACAAAACCTTAAGTCTTGAACTGAGTTGAGGCTCTTTGGAAATTGCGTTTCGGGAAGGTAATTCCTCCCTCTTTAGGGAAGCTTTTAATGTTTAATAGATTATTGTGTTTTAATATTCTGTTGGAAACCGCCCAGAGTGGCTGGGGAAACCCTGCCAGATGGGTGGGGTATAAATAAAGTACTATTATTATTATTATTATTATTATTATTATTATTACGCCTTTCCCCCTCGTCCTGCAGAGGAGGAAGAAGTCGACAAGATGATGGAGCAGAAGATGAAGGAGGAACAGGAGAGGCGTCGGAAGAAAGAGATGGAAGAGCGGATGTCCCTGGAGGAGACGAAGGAGCAGGTCTGTGGGGTGGCCCTCTGTTTTGGCAGGCCTCCAGTGTGAGAGAGTCAGTGTGGTGTAGTGGTTAAGAGCGGTAGTCTCGTAATCTGGGGAGCCGGGTTCGATTCCCTGCTCCTCCACCTGCAGCTGCTGGGTGACCTTGGGCCAGTCACACTTCTCTGAAGTCTCTCAGCCCCACTCACCTCACAGAGTGTTTGTTGTTGGGGAGGAAGGGAAAGGAGAATGTGAGCCGCTTTGAGACTCCTTAAAGGGAGTGAAAGGCGGGGTATCAAATCCAAACTCTTCTTCTCCGTCCCTGGAGACATCCCAGCTCACCTCCGACCCCTTTTGCACCCGCAGATCATGAAGCTGGAAGAGAAACTGCTTGCCCTACAGGAGGAGAAGCACCAGCTTTTTCTTCAGCTGAAAAAAGTGCTTCACGAGGAAGAGAAACGACGGCGCAAGGAGCAAAGGTTAGCGAGATCACAAGCGTCTAGCGATGCAGAGGGGGAAATCCTAGCTGTGTGTTTATGTTTGTGGGTTCTGAACTGGCTGTTGATCAGGAGCAGGACCACAGGGTCCTCGTGGAGGTGTTGAGCCAGTGTTTGGCCGCTGTGAAAAAGGCAAATTCCGTGCTTAGGAGTTACTAGGCAAGAAACTGAAAATAAAATAATAATAATAATAATAATAATAATAATAATAATAATAATAATTTATTATTTGTACCCCGCCCATCTGGCTGCGTTTCCCCAGCCACTCTGGGCGGCTTCCATAGAAACCAAAAATACACAAAAATATCACACATTAAAAACTTCCCTGAACAGGGCTGCCTTAAGATGTCTTCTGAATGTCAGGTAGTTGTTTATCGCTTTGACATCTGATGGGAGGGCGTTCCACAGGGCGGGCGCCACTACCAAGAAGGCCCTCTGCCTGGTTCCCTGTAGCTTTGCTTCTCGCAAAAAACTGCCCATAGCCTGTTCTGTGGTGTGAGTGTGCTTGGAATACTGGCCTCCACATAGGGCTGGGCGATGTTATGTTGCTTTGACTGTATACTCTATATTTGATTTTCTTCAGATTGTTTTATTTATGTTTTATTGATTTAATATGCTGTAAACCTGTGGTCCATAGGGACGCGGGTGGCGCTGTGGGTTAAACCACAGAGCCTAGGACTTGTCGATCAGAAGGTCGGCGGTTCGAATCCCCGCAATGACGGGGTGAGCTCCCGTTGCTCGGTCCCTGCTCCTGCCAACCTAGCAGTTCAAAAGCACAAAGTGCAAGTAGATAAATAGGTACCGCTCCGGTGGGAAGGTAAACGGCGTTTCCGTGCACTGCTCTGGTTCGCCAGAAGCAGCTTAGTCATGCTGGCCACTGACCCAGAAGCTGTACGCCGGCTCCCTTGGCCAATAAAGCGAGATGAGCGCCACAACCCCAGAGTCGGTCACGACTCGACCTAACGGTCAGGGATCCCTTTACCTTTAAACCAGGGGTCAGCAACCTTTGGTCCATGGGCCATAAGCGGTCCATGGGGGTTGTTTAAACGGCCCACTAGCCGCCCCTGAACCAAGCCGCTCGCTCAGCGAGTCCTTGTGCGCTGCGCTAAACCAGCACAGCACAGAGCGTGGACTCAGTTGACGCGATCCAGCCCATGGAGCGATCTCTGTGGCAGTGAGCTCACCCAGGTGAGGTAAACCTTGCCGACCCCTGCTGTAAACCACTTTGAGCTTTTTCTTAAAAATATAAAGTGATATAGAAATTAAAAGAATAAAATAATTACGTTCATGTATTGTCCAAAACCGGTTCGAAGTCCCTATCATGATACAATCGTACCTCAGAATTTGAACGCCTTGTGACTCAAACGTTTTGGCTCCTGAATGCCACAAACCTGGAAGTGAGTGTTCCAGTTTGCAAATGTTCTTTGGAACCCGAACGTTCGACGCGGGTTTTGCAACTTCTGATTGGCTGCAGGAGCTTCCTGCAGCCAATCGGAAGCCACGCCTTGGTTTCTGAACGTTTTGGAAGTCGAACGGACTTAATTAATTTTATAATGAATGATTTTAGAGTGTTGTTTGTGTTGTACTTTTGTATTGTTTTATTGTTGTTAGCCGCCCTGAGCCCGGCTTCGGCTGGGGAGGGCGGGATATAAATAAAATTTATTATTATTATTATTATTATTATTATTATTATTATTATTATTATTATTATTATTATTCTCTTCGACTTCCGAGGTACGACTGTACCAGTTTCGTAATTTTTGACCTGGCAATATTTCGTGAATTGTGTTGTGTGTGTGCAGTACGCAGAAATCACAATGTGTGTGAAACCGTGAAGGCAGCCCACGACTGTCTCAGTTCTCCCCTGCCTTGTGCAAAAGGGGCAGCGAATGGCGAGAGCAGGCACCGGCAAAAATCGGTTTCTTTCTGAGCTGGGTTTCCTCACCGCCATTATTGCAGGCGCTTTATTGACCTCCTTCCTCCTGTCCACAGCGACATGACGACACTGACGGCAGCCGCTTACCAGCAAGGAATGGCCGTCCACGCAGGGGCTCACATCCTCAACATGCAAGGTGCGTTTCTTTTTGGCCGCGTCGGCGGCGCATTGAAAGGATTCGCGTGGAGTTCGGCCACGGATCAGGCAGGTGTGCTGAATTGGGCCGCCAGTCTCCACCTGCGGTCCAGTTTTAGCGAGAGATGTCGGGACTCGAACCCAGGACATTCCATGCATAAAGCCTCTGAGGTGCCTCCCTTGTTAAGATTTCAGGTATGGGAGAGGGGAGAGCGGAGGAAAGCGAAGACTTTTTTTTTAAAAAAAATTATTAAGTTTTCCATTTTAACAATCCAATCAGATCACATTACACATTCCAAATTATGCAAATGCATCTCATATAGTCCAAATATTCTGCCAAATTATAATTTTTTGCTGGGGCTTCCCGTGCTTCAAGTTCAGTGGGGTTCCAATCATCTCATGTTTCTACTGCCTTGAGTTTCCAATAGTTCCTTCTTTCTGTTGTTATCCTTCCTTCCTTCATGGCCTCTGAGTTGTTTCCACAGGCGAGTTGAAATAAACAATAATGTGCTTCTGTGTGGAATATGTATGACTCTCCTTTTTTTTTTTTTGCAGCTGATAAGTCTATTGTTTGCAATATGTCCTCACACGCTGGTGTTTATGCCGAATCAATCCAAAAGTCCTTCTCTGGTGGCAGACGCCATCTTCACTCAGTTCCGATGAAATAAAATCTAGGCGTTTGCTCATTCATTTTCTCAGACAGGTTGCATCAAACATTCGTCTTTCAGGGGAGATTTGCCGATTCGGACTTGAAGTACAGATATGATAACAAATTAAGAGCTCGCCTCCCCCACGACTGTTTATCTCTGCAACTCGCTCTGTCCCATAATGGCGGACCCCAATTAAATAGTGCGTAACCCTAACCCTTCCGGAGAGTCTTTTATCGGAGGAAAGAGAAGTCTTCCCCTTTGGGAAGGAGTTTTCTTGCCCCCTGGACGGCTTGGAGGGGTTGATGTCAATGGGATTTCTTCCCTTTCTCCGCAGGGAGCCCCGGGGGCCATAACCGGGCCGGCACCTTGATATCCGCCGATCGAGCCAAGCAGATGTTTGGACCTCCAGTGATCACAGTGAGTGCCTCTCCCCAGTTGTTTCAGGAAAGAGCAGATCTCTTTTTTCAACACTGAAGTCATAGTACTCCTCGAAGGATTTATTACCGTATTTTTCGCTCTATAAGGCGCACCAGACCACAAGTTTTTGGAGAAGAAAAACAAGAAAAAAAATATTCTGAATCTCAGAAGCCAGAACAGCAAGAGGGATCGCTACGCAGTGAAAGCGGCAATGCCTCTTGCTGTTCTGGCTTCTGGGATAGCTGCGCATCCTGCATTCGCTCCATAAGACGCACACACATTTCCCCTTACTTTTTAGGAGGGAAAAAGTGAGTCTTATAGAGCAAAAAATACGGTAATTTATTTGGCAAGAGGGGCACGTTGCTTAATCAGCAGAAACGTCCTAAGCAGTTTGCAAAATGCAATGTGAAATATTCGTTTAAAAAACTGATAATATACAACAGGCATGTCCAACTCCCAAGAGCAGGGCTCAGCAAACTTTTTCAGCAGGGGGCCAGTCCACTGTCCCTCAGGCCTTGTGGGGGGGCCAGACTATATATATAAAGAACAAATTCCTATGCCCCACAAATAACCCAGAGATGCATTTTAAATAAAAGGACACATTCTACTCATGTAAAAACACGCTGATTCCCGGACCATCCGTGGGCCGGATTAAGAAGGCGATTGGGTCGGATCCGGCCCCCGGGCCTCAGTTTGCCTACCCATGCCCAAGAGACTGTGATCTACTCCCATTATATAAAAAAACTGGCAGTGATCTACCCTTTGGATTGACCATTGTGGAGTTTTTTTTGGGGGCGGTGATCAACCAGGATCACACGATCGACCAGGAAAGCCCCGCAATTGACCGGTTGCGTATACCTGATATATAAAGCCAAATTGATGTAAGATTTATCAGAGTAGAAGTAAAAGCCATGCGTCTAAAACAAATGATACGTAATAAAAATTGCCCGTTAAAATGCCACGAAGGCAGGCCTGCCGAAGCAAACAAGAACCGTGCCAGAGTCTGAGCCCAATTTTCTTTTCCCCCAGGAAGTGGTTATATTTTGCTTTTCGTGAGCAGAGTCAAACGTTCTCTTCCCAATGTTTCCTCACAAAATGGCGGGCGGTGGCAGCGCTGCCTTTTCTATTGTCGTGGTGGTTGTTATTTAAATTTATATACTGCCCTCGATCCCAACGACCACAGGCCCGTTTACAGCACAAAACCACATAACATGATAAACTAGGGTTGCCACGTTTCAAAATCTGGACACAAAAGTTGTTGAGCTTTTTATTGCGGGGTGGGGTGGGGGTTGTTTTTGGCAAAATCTCAACAAAAATTGACGTTTTGGAGCTATTTTTAAGGGAAATCGGCACAAACAACACTGCCAACATGGGTTGCCGTGCGTCTGGATTTTCCCAGATATTTTTCCGGTTTCCTCCTGGACGCTGCTTCCAACTGCAGTATTCTGCTTATGGCCCCCCCCCCAGATAAACGAGACAAAACGGTTAGTTCTTCCCTCACAAAATGGCTCCCCTTTCAAAATGGCGGACGGTGGCAGCGCTGCCTTTGCTGTTGCTGCTGTTATGATAGTTACTAATTAAATTGAATTGCCGCCCTTCCTTCCGAGCGCCACAGGCCCGTTTAGGGTAGGGAAACACGAAAATACGTCGCATGGCCAATAAGACAAAGCGGTTAGTTGTGAGGCAGATTTGGTGCGCCTCGCGGCAACCCTAAGGGACGTCTCTGTGCTTGCTTTGTCTCCCAGTCTCGCCACTTTGCCACGCAGCCGACTTTCCCCGCCAGCACGGCAGAGCACGGCCAGTACCAGGGCGGGCAGTCCGGGCACAGCCCTTATGCCGTGGGGCAGAGCCAGCACACGGTGCCCGTCAGCTACGCCAGCAGCCAGTCGATCCGAGGTGAGGATGGCACCCGCACAACAGAGAGGCGGGCGATCGGGTGGGTGGCGGGGGCAGAGCAGGCCGGGCTTTCACCCCCCTCTCCTTTCCTTCCAGGGCCTTCCGCTTTCCCCACGATGCAGTACTTGCCGCAGCAGCAGCCCGGCTACACAATCCACAGCCACTTCCCCACGGCTCAGCCTGGTAAGTCTGCAGAGCGGCTGGCAAATCATCATCATCATAATAATAAGTCTGCAGTTGTTTAGTCATGTTCGACTCTTTGTGGACCAGAGCATGCGGGGGGTTAGCAAATCCTATTATTATTATTATTATTATTATTATTATTATTATTATTATTAATACGCCGCCCATCTCACTGGGTTTCCCCAGCCACTCTGGGCAGATTCCAACAAAATATTAAAATACAATAATTCATCAAATATTAAAAGCTTCCCTAAATAGGGCTGCCTTCAGATGTCTTCCAAAAGTCAGGTAGTTGTTTATTTCCTTGACATCTGATGGGAGGGCTTTCCACAGGGCGGGCGCCACCACCGAGAAGGCCCTCTGCCTGGTTCCCTGTAGCTTCACTTCTTGCAACGAGGGAACCGCCAGAAGGCCCTCGGAGCTGGACCTCAGTGTCCAGGCTGAACGCTGGAGGTGGAGACGCTCCTTCAGGTCTACTGGGCCTTTGAGGCCATTAAGGGATTTCAAGGTCAATACCAACACTTTGAATTGTGGTCGGAAACGTCCTGGGAGCCAGTGTAGGTCTTTCAGGACCGGTGTTATGTGGTCCCGGCAGCCACTCCCAGTCCCCAGTCTGGCTGCCGCATTCTGGATTAATTGCAGTTTCCGAGTCACCTTCAAAGGTAGCCCCACATAGAGTGCATTGCATTAGTCTAAGCGACTAATCTGGGAGATAACCAGAGCATGTGCCACTCTGGCGAGACAGTATGCAGGCAGGGAGGGTCTCATCCTGCGTACCAGATGGAGCTGGTAGACAGCTGCCCTGGACACAGAGTTGACCTGCGCCTCCATGGACATTAGATGGCAGGGGAGCTCCACTGGGAGATGTTGTCCGAAAAGAGAAAACGAACCAGCCCCACATTTCTTCCAGGGCCCTGTTCCTTTCCTTGCAAGGCTCACGCTTAGCTCTTTCAACCTTCCCTTTCCAGGTTTCATTCCTCCCAGCACAGCCATCCCTCTGCAGAAACAACTGGAGCACGCGAACCAGCAGTCGGGATTTACCGATTCGGTGAGTTCGCACCCGGAGCATCGCTCTCTGAAAATGTCCGTGCTCTTTTGTAGAGTTGGAAAGGGACCCCAGGGGTCACCAGCCTCCTGGAATGCAGGAATCTTTTGGCCCCAACATGGGGCTCGAACCCACAGCCACAAGATGAAGAGCCCTATGCTCTTACCGACTGGGCTATCCCACAGAGGTCTTACGAGATGGCTAACAATATTTTAAAAAACCAAACGGCAGTGGTACGTCATCAGGGAAGCAGCCGCAAAGCTAAGTAGTCAGTATGACACCAATAATAATAATAGCCGTGAAATAACCAGAGCATGTGCAGAGTGCATTCCCTCTCACCTTGGGAGACGGTCTAATTCCTCTGCTCTCCCTCTCTTGTCCTTGCCTCCCCAGTCGACCCTGCGTCCGATGCACCCCCAAGCCTTGCACCCGAACCAGGGCCTCCTACAAGCCCCCCAAATCCCTGTCCAGATGCAGACAGCTGCCAAGGTAAGCTCAGAACCTGAAGGCGCGTTGCCCCTCTTCCTGCTTCTCCTCCCCCTCTTTATTTCGCTTCCCAGTTACGCGGTTTTTCGTGCCCATAATGTGTTGCCATTGTTCCTCTTGTTTTCGGCCTGTTGTGAATTTTGCCTTCCTTTTCCTTTTCCCAGGTGGGCGACTCTCCCACCTCCAACGCGACGCCCAACCCCTTTCCATCCTGCTTGCTGATTTTTGGCCCCCCCACCCGCTTTCTCTCCCTTATAGCCCAGTTTGGCGTACACCCACCCGGCCCGCCCAGCCTCCCCAGGCAGCTTCTCCCACGGAACCGCCCCACAGCAGCCCCACACGGTAAGTATCTCGCTGGGTGGGTGGGGGGAGCAGAGCTCAATCCCAAGCCTTGTCGTACCACGGCAGTACCTCTGGGGTTTTTTTCAAAAATTTTTTATTGGTTTTCACAATTTTATAAACAAACAAACACACAAGACAAACAAACATAAATCACAACCTTATTGAAAATTACACTTATTAACTTTGTTAAGCGACTTCCTCGCTTCCCCTTGGTTGAAATTCATTGCATGTCCTTTTAGCGGTTTTCCAAATCACAATTCTTATGAAATTGTAACTTAAACATTAACATCCTTAAATCTTCACATTATGGAATTAAACATATTAATTCATCACTTAACATAAATAAAATCCTAAGCCAATTATCTGCAAGCTGTTTTCAGTTAATTTAACTTAACATATTTAACTAAATAATCATTAAATTTAATCCACTCTTCCTGATACTCCTCCTCCTTCTGGTTGCGGACTCTTCCCGTTAGGTCGGCTAGCAGTATCTCTGAGCGCATGCAGAGTGGCTCTCCTCCCTAGGGAGCCTCTGGCCTCTGTACAGTCTGAGGTTGGGGTCGTTCCACAGATGGGGAGCCCCCACTGAAAAGGCCAATCCCCAGCAGAAACACCGCCAATCACACTTCCTGTCGGATGCCGCCAATGTTGGCGCATCAATTTATACGGGGCTACTAGAATACAAGGGGACGCGGGTGGCGCTGTGGGTTAAACCACTGAGCCTAGGACTTGCCGATCAGAAGGTCGGCGCTTCGAATTTCCACGACGGGGTGAGCTCCTGTTGCTCGGTCCCTGCTCTTGCCAACCTAGCAGTTCGAAAGCACACCAGTGCAAGTAGATAAATAGGTACCGCTCCGGCAGGAAGGTAAACGGCGTTTCCGTGCGCTGCTCTGGTTCACCAGAAGCGGCTTAGTCCTGCTGGCCACATGACCCGGAAGCTGTATGCCGGCTCCCTTGGCCAATAAAGCGAGATGAGTGCCGCAACCCCAGAATCGGCCGCGACTGGATCTAACGGTCCCTTTGCCTTTACCTTTACTAGAATACAACACTGCATTAGTTTTACAGTGGTACCTTCGTTCTCAAACTTAATCCGTTCCAGAAGTCTGTTCCAAAACCAAAGCGTTCCAAAACCAAGGCACGCTTTCCCATAGAAAGGAATGCATAATGGATTAATCTGTTTCAGACTTTGGAAAACAACCCCTAAGACAGACATTTAACATGAACTTTACTATCTAACGACACCATGGATCCATAAAATGAAAGCAATAATCAATGTACTGTACTATAAATAAGACAGTATTAATTTTTTTTCTTACCGGCGCTGATGATACTCCTTGTTTGGATGGGGGGCTTTTAGCCATTTCCGCAGTCACACAGTCGATCAGTCAGTAGGTGAACTGGCTTCCACACAGTCACGAAAACAAAGTAAACTAAAAAAGCCCAAAAAAACGCAAAATAAATAGCAAAAACAAAAGCACCAAACTTAGTCTGTTCCGGAAGTCTATTTGACTTCCGAAATGTTTGGAAACCAAGGCACAGCATCTGATTGGTGCAGGCGCCCCGGAAACGATAGCCAACAGCTGCATTGGATGTTCGGCTTCCGAAAAATGTTCAAAAACCAGAACACTTCCAGGTTTTTGGAATTTGAGAACCAAGGTGTTTGAGAACCAAGGTACCATTGTATTTCTTTTTTTAAAAAAAATACAACTGTATTTCTGACTCTTCCTCGGGGAAAGGAGTTCAGACAATCTGTTCGCAGTTTCAGGATTTTTACTCTACCTTTCTAAAAAAAAGATAAACCGATCAACAACACACCCGAGCCTAGTTTCAGTATGAAAAACAGCAGCAGCGGTTAAACAAACCGAAGCACAACATCGCCAAAGGTGTGGGCAGTGTGGAAGGCCTGGCTTGCTTAATTTTATTAAAAATAATCTGCGCCCCTTAACAGGAGGGCAACCTGTTCGTGCTCAGCGTTTGGTATGTTCTGAACCCTCTGCTGCTTTGAACCGTTTGTGCGTAGACTGGAAGGCGGGTTGGGGAGGGACAGAGAGAGACATGGAGAGGTTTACAGTCCTGGCTGCTTGGCAAGGCTCCAGGGGAAGGGAGTTCCACAGGCCGGCACCAAGAATTCCTCTCTGCTATGCTCTTGGCTGGCTTGATTTAGCACACAGATGATAAACTCATGAAGGCACACTCGATCAGGCTGGGAGGAGGTGATCATTTGGCCGGGGGAGAGCTTTATATATGTATACGGAGGCCAAGGGCAGGAGCACTGTGTCCATGCGGAGACACTGATTGCCCACAGCCTGACCGGCACCCCAAGGCACATAACAACAACAACAACAAAAACAACAACTTAATATTTATACCCTGCCCATCTAGCTGGGTTTACCCAGCCACTCTGGGCAGCTTCCAACAAAATATTAAAATACAATAACCTATTAAACATTCAAAGCTTCCCTAAACAGGGCTGCATTCAGATGTCTTCCAAAAGTTGGGTAGTTGCTTATTTCCATGACATCTGGTGGGAGGGCGTTCCACAGGGCGGGCGCCACCACCGAGAAGGCCCTCTGCCTGGTTCCCTGTAACCTCCCTTTTCGCAGGGAGGGAACCGCCAGAAGGCCCTCGGAGCTGGAAATCAGTGTCTGGCTGAACGATGGGGGTGGAGACGCTCCTTCAGGGATACTGGGCCTTTGAGGCCGTTTAGGGCTTTCAAGGTCAGCACCAACACTTTCAGTTGTGCTCGGAAATGTACTGGGAGTTTCCACCCAGTACCCAGCAGCCTGAAAACCGAAGGCAGCAACCTCTCGTCTTGCTGCGCACTCGATTGGTGCAATGTCAACCACGCACGGTTGAAGGCAGGCTGGTTGGAAAAGTGCAAGTCGAGTCCCAAGTGAGGTGGAGAGCCGGGATTACGCTGGCACAAAGTGCACTTTAGCTCCCTGCCTTCCTTACTGGACATTGGGCAAGGCCGTCTCAGTACACCAGCTGTCTCTCGCTCTCCCTCCCACCCATTAGGCAATTCTAAGGGCTGGACCCTCCACGATTTCCACTTAGCGCTAGGAACTGAGCCCCTGCGTAAGATGAGGGATTGCTGTACAACCTTCTGGTTGTGACCGTTAATTCATATACAGTGGTACCTTGGTTCTCAAACTTAATCCGTTCCGGAAGTCCGTTCCAAAACCAAAGCGTTCCAAAACCAAGGCACGCTTTCCCATAGAAAGTAACGCAAAACGGATTAATCCGTTCCAGACTTTTAAAAACAACCCCTAAAATAGCAATTTAACATGAATTTTACTATCTAACGAGGCCATTGATCTGTAAATTGAAAGCAATAAACAATCTACTGTACTATAAAATAAGACAGTATTGTAATGATTAAAATTAATCTTTTTTCTTACCTGCACTAATGGCCCCCCATCCAAACAATGACCACCTTTAATCCATTTCCGCAGTCAATCAATCAATCAATCAATCAATCAGTAGACTGGGTTCCACACAGTCACAAAAACAAATTAACCGAAAAAGCCTCAAAAACACAAAATAGCAAAAACAAAAGCGCCAAACTTAATCCATTCCGGAAGTCCGTCTGACTTCCGAAATATTCAAAAACCAAGGGGCAGCTTCTGATTGGTGCAGGCACCATGGAAACAATAGCCGACAGCCGCATCAGACGTTCAGCTTCTGAAAAACGTTCAAAAACCGGAACACTTCCTTCTGGGTTTTTGGTGTTTGGGAACCAAGGCGTTTGAGAACCAAGGTACCACTGTACACTGAAAACTTCTTTCCTTTAACATCTCTTTCTCCCCTCTTGAAGTCTGGTTTCCAGGCCTCCCCGCAGCCAACACCTCGGCACCCATTCATCCAGCACCCGCAACAGGGCCAGCGCTTCTACCACAAGTGAGCCCCCCGCCCTGCTCTCGTTGCTTCGACCCCCACCCCAGCCTCAGCCCAAGTCCCAGCGCAAAGGAAGAAAATATACGTCGGATCACCGTGTGTGTGGCTTTATTCCCCCCTTCTCTCTCCGCTGTAATTTGTGAAAACAGAGATTGCACTCTAAATAAAACTTTGTATAATTCGAGGAGCGTTCAACACGGCGTCTGTTCTACCCCCCCCCTTACTATCTTGCCCCAGTAACAAAAATCGGGAGAGTCTGGCTAAACATTAGCAAGAACTTTTGGGCAGTAAGAGCTGACTGGAAGGTAGTGGACTCTCATTTGTATTTCTAAGTGGAGGGAGAGAAGGAATCAAGTGTATGCAAAGCAAGCAAATTTTGCACACATCGCTCATAATTTAGTATGAGACTTCTCTGGTGCCCATCACGTTCTGGACCGGACGTCTTGGCTAATGCCCGATGGGAGTTATAGTCCAAACATGTCTGAAGGCCACCAGCTTAAAGAGTATAAACAGGCCGTTTTCAAACTTTGGGGCAGGTCAGTGGGAAAAGACCTAAAGGCTTGTTCAGCTGAATCCTGCCAGGAGCAAAGGGTCCAAAGTGCTTTCCTGTTGTCAGTCCCCCCTCCCTAGTCCCCCACTTCTAGGAAAAGCAGCTTTTTTTGTGTGTTTGCACCCGCAGTAGCTGTAGTTCCAAGCGCACTCGCAGGTCAGGTTAAAAGCGAAATGTATGTAAATTTACCGCCCATTGTTCTAACCAGTGCTACAAATGTTTTTCAGACGGAAGCTGACCTACGGGTCGTGTTTTCCACTCCTGCTTCTGTACATAAAAGGACTGCCCTCCATTTTATATGGAGAGGCAAAAAGCCTGCTTCCCCCTGCGCCGGTTTCACTAATGGGCGTGGGGTACAAACAGCCACCGGCCTTTGGTTTGAGACATTTTGTCCATTAAATGCGCTGCGAACACATTGGCCCCTCGCCAGTAAGGTTGAGCGTAACGTGACAAGTAATCTTTCTTTTCTCCCTATGCATCACTCTGTTATTAACACATAATGAGATCAGGAAATTTTAAATTTTCGGAGCTGGCTTCTGAGAACTGCCCTGTTGTCACAGTCATCAAAAACAAATATTCCAGGTAGTTTGTTGAACAAAAATTCTATGAAACTCTCAATGCAGGAGGGAAAACCTCATGGGTCAGGACGAGAGAGAGGCACATATCTTTATGGAACCTCCACATTTTTATACAGTGGTACCTCTGGTTGCGTTTGCAACCTGAAAAGAACATGAAAAGAACGCAACCTGCAGCGGTGTGTCTGCGCACCTGCAGGTTGCGATTTGCCACTTCTGTGCATGCGTGTGACGTCATTTTGCGCTTCTGCGCATGCGGTGAAACCCGGAAGTAACCCTTTCCGATACTTCCGAGTTGCCGCAGGACGTAACCTGAAAGAACGTAACATGAGGTATGACTGTAAATTGTAAAAAAGAAAAGAAGAAGAGTTTGGATTAGATATCCCGCTTTATCACTACCCGAAGGAGTCTCAAAGCGGCTAACATTCTCCTTTCCCTTCCTCCCCCGCAACAAACACTTTGTGAGGTGAGTGGGGCTGAGAGACTTCAGAGAAGTGTGACTAGCCCAAGGTCACCCAGCAGCTGCATGTGGAGGAGCAGAGACGCGAACCCGGTTCACCAGATTACGAGTCTACTGCTCTTAACCACTACACCACACTGGCTCTCAAAAAAACACACACAAAGAACTGAAATTTAATTTAATTTTTTTTTACACTCCCCCCCTCTTTGCCTCGTCTAGCACGTGTCCCTGCAGTGAGTGCATAGTCTTAAACTTCCATGAGCTTCCTCTCTGGAGAATGTTGATCAGCTACCGGCCCCAGGAAGAGGCTGCCACCCAGTTGCAAATGGTGGTACATTGCATTTTAGGGGTTTGGACTGGATGACCTTCGGGGTCCCTTCCCACTATACAATTCTATGATAATGCAGCAGTTTTAATGAACTTGCCGGTAACGTAACCCCCGCCCCGGTCCCTTACAAATTACACACACACAGAGCCAGAAAAGGGTTTTTCATATTAAACTTGTTTTTTTTATTGAGGTTGATTAACAAATGTGTTGGATTAACAGGGGGAGAGGGAGGAGGAGGCCACAGCGCTGACCTGTGAACAGCAGAAGGGAGTAAATATGAACCAAGGAAATGGGCAGCGGGTGGGGTGGGGGCTAGTTTGTTACCTACCCCAGAAGACCCCCTTACCCTGAACAGCTCGTAGGTGGGGGATGCGCAGTTACCCAGCCTGGGGAAAAGGGCTTGAGGCGGAAAGGGGGGGCGTGCTAGAGACTTTCTAGCTAGCTCCAAGGACAGAAGGGAGGCAGCGACAGCACTGGTTGCCAGGGAAAGGGGGGGGGTGTCCTTGAACATGATTGACAGGGATCAGAGCCCAGGTGGGATGAGGGCGAGGGGCAAAAAAAAGAGAGAAGTGTGTCATTCGCCAGGCAGCCGCGAGCGGGTTTCTCCTCCCATTTCGGGGGGAGGGCAGAGTTCCATGCCTTTGGCAGGAACACCGCCTGCCCCCCACTTCCAGATCTGGGGGGGGGGGGCTTCTGTGCTCTAGAAGGGAAGGGGTTAAAGAAGGGAGTTTTAAGCAAGCTCAGCAACTAGAGCAGTGATCCCGCCGCCGCCGCCCCCACAAAAAAACCACATTTAATGGGTTAACCTCCAAAGCACAAGGATGCCGTCCCAAAAGAATTTACCGAATTGCCGCAACCACCACTATGCGGAGGGGGGGGCGTCCCCTCCCCTCAACAGAAAACGCTCACGAGAACAAACACATTTGACAGGGTTAAGAGTGCGACTCTTCACAATTCGCAATGGTAAATTTTTTATAATTTTTGCTCAGTTTGTTGTTCTGGGGGGGGGGGGAGGCAGCTCCCTCCTCAGCGCCGCCACCAATCTTAACAGAAAGCATTAAAACTTGAGAGAGAGAGAGAGAGAGAAAAAATCAACAAGAGTCTCCTGCAATTTCCCCCCCTCCTTCTAGCCGTTTAAATATTATTCTTTTTTTTCTTCCTTTTCTTAAGTGCAAATTCTCAACTTCTCTTGCCAGAAAACAACTGTAGTGTTACTAGCACCCGAGAGAGGGGAGGGGGACTGGGAGGACCGGGGCGAGGGGGGGACCAAAACAAGTGAAATCATAACAAAAGGAATACAATTAAGCGTCCAGCTTTTCTGCTTTTAAAAAGACCACAAAAAAGTTTCTTTTCTTTTGTTTTAATTCAAAAGGGAGTGAGTGGGTGTGGGAGGGTTTTGCTTTTTTGTCCTTTTTTTGCTTTTTAGAGGAGGGGGGGAAGAAAAAAAAGAGAGAGAGATTTGGGTGGTTTGGAGCCAAATCTGACAGTCTGCGGGTTGCGATCCTCTCTGGTTCATAACAAGTTGAAACTGCTGCCCTGCAAGGTGGGAGAGAAAGAAGAGAAGTTAGTGACAGTGGTTTGGATTTGATATCCCGCTTTATCACTACCCTAAGGAGTCTCAAAGCGGCTAACATTCTCCTTTCCCTTCCTCCCCCACAACAAACACTCTGCGAGGTGAGTGGGGCTGAGAGACTTCAGAGAAGTGTGACTGGCCCAAGGTCACCCAGCAGCTGCATGTGGAGGAGCGGGGACGCGAACCCGGTTCCCCAGATTACGAGACTTCCGCTCTTAACCACTACACCACACTGGCTCTCACACTGGTTGGAGAAGGGGCAGGAAGGCAAGAGAGGACTCCTCTACCATCTCTCGCAAAAGCCTTGCACGTTTCCCTTCCATCTCGAGCGAGCAGGGCCGCATCCTTCCGGCCTGGGTCTGCACTCACCTGTGGTTCCTTTATTTAGCCATGGCCTTGATAGCAACTGCAGCTTCCTCGGTCATTGCAGACAGTACGGTGATCTGAGGAGGGAGGAAGCAAGCAAGAATCAAGAACTGGAAGGGAAGGAGGGCTCTTGCTGGGTCAAGGCCAATGGCCCCCTCTAGTCCAGCACCCTGTTCTCACAGTGGCCACCCAGATGATCATTGTGGGAAACCCACAAGCGGGATCCGGGTGCGAGAACAGCCCTCTCTCCTGCAGTTCTGACGTTCAGAAGCATCGCTACCTCCCGACTGTGGAAGCAGAGCCCAGCCGTCGTGAGGTCCTGCTAGCCCCAGACCAAGCATGATTCACAATGGGCATCCGGGTTCTGCTTGAGGACCTCCAGGCGAAGGAGAGCTCGCCAAGGCCACCAGTATCGTACGTAAGAAGCGGTTTTCTACTGAGTCACACCAGCCTGCCTAGCTCAGGGGACCTGTTCTAACTGGCAGCAACCGTTCTCCGGGGTTTCAGGCAGAGAAATATATAATAATAGTAATAATTTATTATTTATACCCCAGCCACTCTGGGCGGTTCCCAATTGAGTGTTAAAAACAATACAGCATTAAATATTAAAAAACTTCCCTAAACAGGGCTGCCTTCAGATCTCTTTTAAAAATAGGATAGCTGCTTATTTCCTTCACATCTGGAGGGCATTCCACAGGGCGGGCGCCACCACCGAGAAGGCCCTGTGCCTGGTTCCCGAAACCTCACTTCTCGCAGGGAGGGAACCGCCAGAAGGCCCTCGGAGCTGGACCTCAGTGTCCGGAATGAACGATGGGGGTGGAGACGCTCCTTCAGGTATACAGGAAAGGTCTTTCCCCACCTGAAGATGCCGCTGGGACCTTCTGCAAGGGAAGCAGGTGCTCTGAGCTGCAGAGTGACGCCAAGTCCTGCCGCCTGAAGCAGCACAAGCAACCTGCTCTGTCTGCTGTCCAACACCCCACTGTGCAGGTGAGGACCAGTGCCATTTCCCCTCCCCCTTCCTTATCCCATCTCCAACATCCTCAAAGCCACAGCAGCGGTGGGATATTTGGCCTTACGCACACTCAGATCAACACCAGGCATGCTCTCTCTCCTTCTCCACTCCACCCGCAAGAAAATCTTCCCATTTGGTGGCTGGGAACCCCAGGCAAGGCCGTCTATGGTCCTGGGCAGCTCAGCTTTGCAACTCCCTCCCTAACAAAGCTAAATTTGTTCCCACTGTTGCTTATGTTACACAGGACGGGAAAACATGGTGCTTCCATAATTTTAAGGCTTATGGAATCATTTCTGCCTCTGGCTAGGATTGGAATTTGGTATTTTTGCTTTTCATATATTGCTTTTCAAGTCATCACCATGCTGTTAAATAACCCCCTCCCCCAAATCACTTGGGCCAAGGGAGGGAGGCCGGCAGCAGCAGCAGACCTCTTCCCCTCCGGCCCCCAACGTGTTCTCTTACCAGGATTTCTTCGCCACAGTCATATTTCTGTTCAATCTCCTTGCCCAGGTCTCCCTCGGGAAGGCGTAAATCCTCCCGGACTTCCCCGCTGTCCTGGAGCAGGGAGAGGTACCCATCCTGGATCCCAATAAGCTGGAGGAAAGGAAGGAAGGAGGGCAGAACAGTCAGCGCCGAGCTATCGGGCCACCCTTCCTGATAAAAAACTCACTGAAGTAGCATTTTGGCAACAGAAGGACGGGGCCTTTTCAGTGGTGGCTCCCTGCTTGCAGAACGCTCTCCCCAGGGAGGCTGACCTGGAGCCATCATTGTGTACCTTCAGGCACCAGGCAAAAGAATTCCTCTTTAACTGCCCATATGGCCTTTTAGAGTATTTGAGATATTTTAGTGAATTTCACTCTCCCCCCAGGTTTTAATGCAAGCAGTTTTTAAAAGCTGCTTTGAGTTGCCATAGTGGAAAATAAACTATTGATTTTAACAGACAATAATAACCTGTTCCTGTTCACCTTGGCATGGAAAGGAAGGAGTGTCTGTTCCTCCAGCTGCCTTGGCCTGCCACCTTTTTGAAACCACCCCAAGTTTGTAAGAGCAGAAGATTTGTCAGGGAATAATCCCACGCCAAGAGACAAAACTAACAGTCCCTGGGGCACATCCAGCAGTAGCAAGAATCATATATGAACGCTCAAAACTGAGGGAGAGGGTCCAAAACAGCTAAAAATATTTCTCTGGAAGGGCAGAAGAAGCCTGCCTTCATTGTCCACCGCAGCTGCTGTGTGGCAGGGCCACTTTGCCTATCCTTGCTACAGCCGCCGCCGCTAGCAGTCTACCCAGTTTGCAAGCCAGGCAGGCCATAGCGGGTGCACACCAACCCTCTACTTTCAGGATTCCCTGAAGTGGGGGGGGGGAGAAACCCCACCCAGCTCCACCCACCTACCTGGAAGTCATTTCTCTTAATGTTGGGCACATCCATGTTGTGGGTGGAAGGGCAGATATCTTCATATTTTTTCCCGGTGAAGATGTCTATGCCAACAAGGTGCACCTACAGTGGGGGTGGAGAGGAAGACAGGATGTTAATGGGACACTTTAAAAAAAACCACAGCACCCAGGTGTTCCTGCAGGAGAAGGCCGGAGGAAACAGGCAAGGACCTTGTTCTGTCTCAGGAAGGGAGGCTGCCGCCCTTCTCAACGATGCAGTCCCTCTCTATGGTTGGCAGACACAGATACAAACGCACCCCGTCTGGAACTGGGGGGCATGCTTTGGTCCACTGCAACCAGATCCCTTGGCACCCCACTGGCACCGTATCTGCCTCCGCTCGACCTGGACTTTCTGTGCCTTGCACACCAGTCTCCTTGTCAAGCTGCAAACTCCCTCAACAGCTAGGCCTCGCCTTCCGCTCTTTCCCTTTCCTCCCTTCCTTCTCTCTCTTTCTCCCTCTCTCCAGTTTCCACATTAGGGTAGCAGTATGGTGTGGGTTATTTATACACTCAAGATTTACCTTTTTTATTTTAAGAAACAAATAAATCAGGAATACCAACAGCCACGTTTTGCAGTCTCTTCTCCACTGGCCTTTCACCTTTAACATTTCGGGTTCTCTAATTCAGAGGCTGAACTTCCACAAAGTTCAAAGCATTACTTTAACACCCCCTCCATATTTTTTTTTGGTTTCTATTTCTAGTCCATCTAAGCCAGCCTTTCTCAACCTGTGGATCCCCAGATTTTGTTGAACTACAACTCCCATCACCCCTAGCTAGCAAGGCCAGAGCTCAGGGATGATGGGAGTTGTAGCCCAACAACATCTGGGGAGCCACAGGTTGAGAACCGCTGACTGGGGCAGGGGGAGATTCAAACAGGTACTAAAGTGATTATCCCACAAAAGGTTGCCCCCAAGAACCTGATTAGCCCCAGACACCAAGAAATACACCTTGCAACCTAAAGTATCCAGGTATCATCCAGACCATCTCCAAAAGCCACCAGAATGCATCGCCTGCAGGTGACTTAACAACGCCACTGACATGCAAAGAAAGCAGGTCTCTTCACAGGAGAGGAGAACACAGCCTCAGGAGACAGACTGAGAAACTCTGGGTACTTTTGTACACCACTTAGCCAGGCTTCCTCAACACGGTGCCCTCCAGATGTCTGGGGCTACAACTACTGTTGCCAACGGAGCTCAATAAATTAAACATGTATGCTGCCTTGCGTTTTTGGCAAAAAAAAAGCAGGCCTCTCAATGCATTTCAAAGCAAGTCATTCCTTGAGGCTAAGGGCTGGAAAACGATCTCAGGAGATAGAGAAGCTAAATGGCAGCATGCCTCAGAGGTCAGGTGGCTGAAAGGTGACCAGCGCAGGCGACGGAGGAGAGAGCAATGCTTTGCAGACCCAAGAAGCCTCACACAACATTTTCATTCCATCTTGCGCCTTACTTTTCAGCATTTCATAATGCAAACTGCCTTAAACTCACTGGAAGAAAGGCTGTTTATAAATGTAGACAATAATCTCAGCCAGGAAGGGCTGCATGCATTGGAGAAGAGAACAACAAGAGGTTCAAATTGTGCCAGGACACAAAGAGACAGACAGACACAGGGAGAGGAAGTAAAGAACTAACCGTCTGGCTCCAGGCTTACTGTCTAAGCTCAGCACCTTCTCCAGACCTGGCGCCCTCCTGGCATTTTTTGCGCTGCGTACCCTATCTTCTAAGGCAGTGACTTTTTCAGGTCACTGCCCCCTTGGAGCCAAAAACTCATCCCCAGTGCCCCCTACCTTATAAAAAGCATTATTTCCGGAATAGCAGTTTGCACCACCCACTAAGGAAGGTAACAACACTAAAATTTAAAACCAGAACAAAATCAATACATGGGCTGACATACGTCCGGGTTTCCCCACGCATTTTAGTCAATTCTCGAAAATCCCACTGAGACACCATTTTCGATGGATGAATTCTGGCTGTGTCAGGGAAATTCTGCAAGTATGGCAGCCCTAGCCAAGCATGCAAATTCACACCAAGAGCTGTCCCAAAAGAGGACCACAAAGGCAAACCAGCCACCAGCCGCCGTGGGCGACAAGGCACACTCACTTTGGCATGACCGTGCTTGCCGGTTTTGGAAGTGGACATCTCCACAATCTTGCAGGGACGCCCTTTGAGCACCACAAAGCCGTTCTTGCGGAGAGCAGAGCACTGCATGGGGAAGGTCGCGGAGGCCCCGGCATCGCCGGTCTCGAAGTCTAGGTCATCAGCCATGGTGGAACAGATGTTATGGAAACTGCTGGGGGCATTGGGGAGGGGGGAGGAGAGAAAGACAAGGAAGAAAGGTTAGGCAAACTCATCGCCATCATCTTGCAAAATAAAAAGGCCCAGGACGACTTCTCATCTTTAGGCCGGAGTGAGTCAGGGTGGGGCAATGTCTGGCTAACCTCGCAGGCATGGATGAGGTAGGCGCAGTTCCCGTGATCACCCTGTGCATGTATAGAATTTGAACGGTGCTCACAGCAGGGATCCATAAAAAGTAGGTACAGATCGATTCCTGGAGGATGAGGCAACAATGGCTACTGACCCTGATGGCTTGGCTCTGCCTCCAAAGTTAGGAAGCAGCAAAGTTTCTCAATACCAGTTGCTGGATATGCAGGGAAGAGAATGTCACTGCCTTGCGCTCTAGTCTTGCTTGCGGACTTCTCACTGGGGAATCTAGCTGGTCACTGCAAGAAAAGAATTCCTGGGCCTTATTCCAACTGCAGGCTCTTCTGATGCCCTTGCTGGAAAATGTCTAAAACTTAAGTATAGGGTCAAGGATTTCTGGTTGCTTAGCTATGTTAACAAAGTGACTCGCATCCCTGAATTAAAATTTCTGAAAGCTCACGACAACCAGGAATGGATTTTTGTGTGGCAGGGCTGTGAGCTCAGTTCAGTTCCAAGACTTCAAACAAATTCCTGGGTTCAGAATTCTAACTCTTTTTTAAAGATTTTTTCTTTTGCACCCAGCTCTAATTGGCAGATTTCTAGGTTCTTTTCAGAAGAAACAGTTCCTGAAGTTAGCCTACATCAAAGAATATCGCATCCCAAGAACCCCACCTTCCTTTTAATCAGGTTCTGGCTGTGGAGAGGAAATACACGGCCACTGCCTCTGAAGTGTCACGGAAGAAGCACTCAGGTCACATTCAGCTACCAAGGCTTATACACAAAGCCCCTAACGCCCCCCAAAATAAAAATCTTTCATGGCAAAAACTCTGAACAGTTTTTTGAGTCGACAAAATATCCAGTGGCAATGAATTCCACAGGGTAACCACTTGCCATGTAAAACACTTTAGCTTGTCAATATCACGCCGGCCAAGTCGTTTCATTAGGTGAGCCAGTTCTCAGTTAACAACGCTCTGGGCAAGAGAAGTACAGGTTGATAGCTGCTCTCTAGTTATAAGCATGGCCATAAGGCTCCACGCTTAAGTCACCGCCAGCTTATGTGGGGGGGCGGGGGCGAGGAAGCACTTGCATGCCTGCAGTCTTAGGCAGACAAACACACGCCTCAGCATGAGAACCAAGGCAGTACGGCCGACAGGATAAAGGGAGTCCAAAAATCCAGCTGTCTGGCTCTGCAAAGGGGGCAGTTTGCACTCCAGGAAGTCCAGAGCTCTGCTTGCAATCTCTGCGTGCCAAGAGGAAGCTGCCATGGCAGCAGTGGCGGAACTAATCCAGAGTTTCCAGCGTTGTGCAAGGCGGGCACCTAAGAATCTAATGCCTGCTCATGGGAATTTGACATTTTTCCAGCGCTGCGCGCAACCAAGTCAATTCTCACCTGTGGCAAGGGCTTTGCTGCCTCGCAATAGCCCTGTTTCTGTGCTGCTCATGTGTAGTGCATTTGGGGGTTCGTGTGGGAGCAGGGCCACGCTTTTGGCCCCCCCCCAGATCACACCAGCTTCGTTCACCAATTTCTCTTTCCACATTGCCTTCTGTAAAGGAACCCTTGACGCCTGAGCTGCTGGTTGTGTTTTAAGAGTTCTGCACAACTTGGCGTCCCAACTGCACGGAGGTCGCCCATTAATTCAAGCATGTGGAATGTGCAACTGCTGAAATAAGCTGGTGTGATGTCCGGGGCAGGGGCCCCACTCCCAAGCAAATTCCAAAACTGCCCGGCACACATACCTTTTGGCCTGGGCAGCCACAAGTTATTTTGGCAAAGGTTCAGCGGAGGGAGAGAGAGAGAGAGAGCGATGGAAGTGACCAGCTTCTGTGCCTTGACAGTAAAACTACACCAGATTATGAGCATCACCCTCTGGAAGATGTGCTGCCCCCTAAACTAATGCTGAGCCAAAGGCAGAGATGAGGGAAAGCGAGAAAGGCACCTGCCTTAGAGAACAACCAAAGCTGCCTGTTCATCCTCCCCAGCGCCACTTTGAAACTTACCTGGGCTAGTTGTTTAGTGCATTTTTATGGAAATTTAGCATAGCTTAAAAAAAAAAAATCAAAAGCGCCAGAAGTAAGTATTTAGAGTCTGAAGGTGTTCTGCTAGCTTTTCCCTAACGCAAGTCATTACAAAATCAAGGGTTTAAGATCTTGGGATGCAAAGTAATTTAGGGCTGGGGTGGGGAAAGGGGAAGAGAATGCTTTATTTGAGAAAAAGACTATTTGTGTTCTCAGTATAATGAAAAAGCTTCACTTGTTGGGACTTGCAAGTGAGACCCTTAAGCCCCAAGGACTGTGTTGAGCAGTAAGTCTATTCCGGAGTTTTGCCTTCTATTTAAAAACAAATAAAACTCACAGCAATGGCTTCAGCATGCAGGTGCCCACCCGCCAGGTTTAAAAGGTCCTGAGTAGATACTCCAGGTAGAGCTCAGCAACGCACAGTAACATCGCAATCCCTGCTAAGAAGGACCCCTCAGCAACTATGGAAAGGACTGAGGCACGCACACACTCCCCCCCCCAAGTCTCCCCAAATTACCAACTCGCACTCTGGGGATGCCTCTCAGCGGGCCACGAGATCCCTGACAAAGGCCGGGCCTCGCCTCATTTCGTGCCGGCACATGGCTCCCAAGTCGTCTGGAACCCTCCCCATCTTACATCAGAGCTGGAAAAACGAGATTGGATTCCTGAGGAGGTGCTGCAGGCTCGCCCTAGCGTTAAGACAAAGCGGAGCAGAGGCGGTGGCGGCTGCAGCCACAGCTGCTCCGCTCAGCTACTACATGGCCGCCTGGCACTCCCTCCCAGGCCGGGAGGAGCATGTCGGTTCATTTACCCTCTCCAGAGATCTGCTGAGCTCGTTTTAGTTCCAGCCGCTGCTGCCGCCACCCCACCTCCTCCTCATCCAAAAACCGCTTCTGACCCGCGCTACGCTCCGATAATTGATTAGGACAACTGTTAACTGCAACAGCTTAAGCGGCATGACATGTCCCTTTGCAGACGGCAACGGGGTGCGCCTGCGAGGTCACCACGTGCTTCCGATTTTTGTCTGCCGCCGCCGCCGTGAGGAGCAGTGGGAAAGAGGGAGGGAGCTGCAGAGAAAGGCAGGAAGTTTTAGCCCAAGTGATCAGGCAGAGAGGCCCTCCGTGCCACATGTTTGGAGGGAGACTCCCTCTCTTCCTGCCAACACCAAGCATGATTCAGCTAAGCTGCCACTGCAGAGAGCGCCACACGTGGCCAAGGAAAGGGGAAAAGGGGGGGGGAAGGATTACCACAGCATTTGGATGGAAGAAATGCCCTTTACATTTACGGGCAATGCCTCTGCACCCCCTCCCTCCCCCATTTCAGAGCTACCTTAAGATTCCATGGGGAAGCACCTCCAGCAAAATATGGGAGATTCAGTTACTGCATTTCTCATGTAAGGGCCAAATTCCTAGCAATTCTTGCCATACGGTTCCCAGTCACCTAGCACAGATTCAGCGGCAACACAGCTGCTGCAGGAAAGGCCTCTTTCAGTCACAGACATTCACACCCAGCCCAGGGTCCCCGTTAAGTCAATGGAAGCCCAGCCACTGCTCTCACCTCTGCCATCCTGAAGGGGGATCAGAAGCAGTGCCCAGGGGGGAAACGAGGTGCTATGGTGAATGGGATCCCAGCCCCTACACCAGCGAAGCAGGAGATACCACCAGTATGGCTGGTATTGTAAAGGAACATGCAGCTTCGTATCACCTTTCTGCCTCTCCTTGCATGGGAACAAGTTTGGAAGTTGCAACCCTGGACTCATCTCACTGCCTCCTCTGCTTTCCAGGCAGCTTGGCCTGCTACTTGAAAGTCTTCAAGCCATGCCGAAACCAGCTGGGGAGACCAACCGAGCTCCATCCCTCCCAGCCAGGAGAGAAGGATCTTCCCCCTCCCAACTTCTTAACCATAAATGAGTTTGCCTACTTTCTCCAACAAAACTGCAAAGATGGAGGAATGGTTCATGGGATTCAGGAGCTCTAAAATACATTAGCTATACTCTCATGCATTCAGTAATATATTTATAACCACTATGGAGCTATGCCACCACTCTTCACCCTCTCCCCACCTACAAGGAGAGGGGGGATTCATCGCAACAGCTCCTTCCTCAACCTACGCTAACTTTCTCCATGGCCTTTTGAACGGTGGGGTGTTTCTGTTACTATGGCATGTATTTTTGTGCTTTTATACTGTAAACTGCCCTGTGATCCTCAGGTGAAGGGTGGTATAGAAATCTGATAAATTTATATATATATCCCAGGTTACATACTTAAAGGCCCAAACTTCAGTGTCAGGGGGTTTCTCTACCCCTTTGTCAGTTCCTGCAGGGCTACTCTCCTCAGTTCGGAGCCCTAAACTGAGGGCAAGGGGGTGAAGACACCGCCAGCTACTCTTTCATGTGTGTACCCAAAGGGTAGCCATATACACCAACCACTCCAAAGCTCACTCCCCAAGGAACCAGCCTGCCAGGAACACCAGACAGCATGTCTATGAGATCCCCAACTGCCATCTTCCTGCCCCAGCACTGATCCTCCAAACCAGACCTTCAACCCCACTCCAGCTGTAAGTCAATCCTTTCTGCTAACCTGGTGCAGTTTCTCAACCCACTCAGGCACCACTCCCTTCCTTCATCAAGCCCTAACTGGGGCCAGCCCTTGCCTGAGGGTGGGGAATCATCTAATTCTCCCCCAACAGCTAACCGTAAGCCCCTTCCACTGCCTCATCTAGTGAAATGATTCCCAATCAAAATAAATATAAAAAAAAAACACCTTAGAGACCAAGTAAGTTTGTTCTTCGTATAAGCTTTCGTGTGCATGCACACCTCTGTGGGCAATTCCAGCTCTCTCTACCAAAACCTTACTTCGATACCTACCAGCCATCTCCGTAAGCCGTAAACTGGGGCAGAGCTGGTGACCCTAAGCAAAACGTCAATTCTCTGGGGGAGAAACGTCCTCCAGCTCTATTTCTTGCAGAGCAGCCCTTCGAGGGATATTCCCACCACACCCATCTCCTACCTTCCCAAGTTCAGCTGAGGACAAGCCTCCCCTTGCAGAGTGCGGGAACCTCGGCGCCCCTTCCCCTCCCCTAAAAGCAGCCCTGACCCCCTTGTTGAAACAGATCCCACGCCCACCTGTGTCCTCAAAGGCCTTCTTTCCCACAATACCAAAGCCAGCAGGGCGTAAAGCCCCTAGAGCAGGGAGTGGACTTCATATAGGAGCCACACACCCCAAAGAAAACCACCCTTCTTGCTTTCAACTCCTGCTCAAACCCCATTCCAAAGCCAATGCCTTCTGGTGCAGGACCCCAAAACGTAACCCTGTGCGACTGCAGGAGGCGACCCCCCCTCAAAGGCCACTGGCCCTTCCCTGACCCCTCCCCAAATCAAAGGGCCCCCACCAACCCCTTCCCTTGAAGGTTTAATAGGTAGTATTTTAGTGTTTTGTTGGAAACTCAGCCAGATGGGCCGGATATAAATAATAAATTATTATTATGATTATTATTCCTTCGCGCCAGTCCCAGCGCAATAGCTAAAGGAGCCCCCAAACCTCAAGTTATACAGCCCACCCGCAAACCCCGATTACCAGGAGGCTAACACCCCCCCCCGTATTTATCTTTAAAATGTCTTAGGGAGCCCCCCCCCATAGGAAAAAGCAACACCAGGCCTCATCCTGTCCCAATGGGCACCCCGTTTCCTCCCCCCCCCGCGCACACACTGTGTAACCCAAAGGAGACCCAGTCCAAGGTAGGCCTCGGCCGGGCCTGACTCGCCGCCCTCCCTCCTCTCCCGCTCCGTGAGTCAGCCCAGCAGAGGGGCCCGGCCTGGCCTCCCTAGCGCAGGCCTCGCCGCCGCCGCCTCCTGCCCGCGACACGGGGGGCGCCAGGCTCTCCTCCCCCCCTCACGTCTCCCCCCCCCCCCGCTCTCTCTCTCTCTGAGGAGAATGAGGGGGGAGGGGAGGGTGCGCGCGGCACCTCGTTCCGTGAGGGCGGAAAGGGAGCCACGCGGCTGAGGCGGCGGCGCCGGTCGGTGAGGCTTCCCCTTCCCTTCCCTTCCCTTCCCCCCCCCTCACTCCGCGCCGCGTCGCAACGGCTGCCGCCGCCGCGTGCGCGCGCGCACACACACGGGGCAGCCCCGCGCACACACACACTCCCGCGCGCACCAAACTCACCCGCCCGCGAGCTCAACCGCCGCCGCCGCCGCTGCCTGCTGCAACCCAGCCCGCAGTGCGCACGCGCACTTATCGCCTCCTCTCGCCCTTTCCCCCTCCCTCCCGCCTCTTCTCGCGCTGTCGCTTTTTTTTTTCTCCCCCTCTCTCTCTCCTTTTGCCGCACGCGCACTGGGAGGAAACGCTCCAAAAAAAAAAAAAGCGAAGGCGGCCGCAATGGGTGGGAAGGAAGGAAGGTGGGGAGGGGGGAAGGAAAAGAGGCGGAGCCTCGTCTTCCGACGCCGTAATGCGCCTGCGCTGTGGGTAGGCGCCTGGGCGCCGGAGAGGCTCTGAGCTTGCGCGTCCGAGGGGCGAAGGAGGCTACGCATGCTCACGAGGCGACCGGCCGTGTGGGGTTCTACTGCGCATGTGCATTTGGGAGTGGGGAAAGAACCACAACTAGGAAACGTCCGGCTTCATCGTTTGGGACTGAGTTTATGCAGCGCGCAAGCGCACAGACACTGCGTTCCTTCCCCCCCCCGCGACCATTTGTTTTCCAATGCGCATGCGCCAGTAGTCCTTGCCCGTCCGGTTTGAGTTGCGCCTGAAATCCCAATGAGACTTGCTTCCCTACCGAGGAAATGTTTGTAGATGCGCATGCGCCTCTGCTCCGCATGGGTTCCGGCCGACTCTCCTGCGCTGGCTTGCCGAAACTCTCAGACCATAGAGTGCGCGCGCGAGGGGGAGCAGAGCGGCACGCCCGAGCCCTTTGGCCTTTTTTTAGCCTCCCACGCGGTCTTCGGCGGCCATCTTGGCCGAGAGGTTGCCCGCCATGGTTACCAAGGCAACCGCGGGTTGCAACCATTCAAACGTGCCCGAATAAAGCGCGTGCCATTCTAAAAGGTGGAGAAATAAATAAAAGAGCGAAAACTTCATATCGGCCACCCACCATTCCCAACAACCAGAGCTCCCTGTTTAATAACATTGTAATTTGGTTAGGATAACTATGCTATGTTTTCCTTCAGTGAAATTGTCATTTGCTAGGTCTGAGGCCATAACTCACATTTGCCATCTTTTTTCTCGCTTAAGTTATTTTTATTGATTATAGATTGGTAATTCTTTATTGTAGTTGATAAGTGTGAACTGCTTAACTATGATTTGCTGATGTCTAATTTTACTGTTTACTATTAGATTCTGCTGAATTGTTGAATGTTGCTTTGATATAAGTTATTTATTTTAAAAGTTATTGTGACTTTTATATTGGATCAGATTGTTACTATTTGATGTTTTATTACGTTTTTGTGTTGGAAGCTGCCCAGAGTGGCAGTAGCAACCCAGCCAGATGGGCGGGGTATAAATAAATAAATATTATTATTATTAATTTTCTAGTTTCATCACTTTGATCCTCTTGACTGAGTTTCCTGATCCTGATAGTTTCCGTATATTCCCAGAGTCTTCAGAATGAGGGACACCAGAAGCTGCTTGCAGATAGTTGTGTGGCAACAAAGTAAACACCACCCATTCCTAAGTTTAGGGTTCCTGAAATCAGCTCCCACCCTCTGCTCCCCTTTCATTCTCCCATTCCTAGACAACAGGAGCCAGGAGCAGCACCCCATGGTTCTTCTTCCAATGGCTCCCCTCTCTGGGGCTCTCTCCGGACTCTTGCACCAACCACCAAGTGCATTTTAAATAAAAGCACACATTCTACTCATGTACGAACACCAGGCAGGCCCCACAAATAACCCAGAGATGCATTTTAAATAAAAGGACACATTCTACTCATGTAAAAACACGCTGATTTCTGGACCGTCCGCGGGCCAGATTTAGAAGGTGATTGGGCTGGATCTGGCCCCTGGGCCTTAGTTTGCTTACCCATGCTTTGGTATGTGAAGTGAGTATCTCTGAGTTATTTGTGGGGGCTGCCTGGTGTTTTTAGATGAGTAGAATGTGTCCTTTTATTTAAACTGTTACCGGAAAAATCCGAGGGCTCCCTTGGACAAAAAGTAAAGACACCAACCAGGATAACTTGGAGCAAAACAGCAGCCTGTAGGCTTGGCCTTTATTGAACTGTTGCAACAGGGTGTTCCCCTCACTTGCAAGAGAGAGGAAAGACCCAGAAAAATAGTGTGCAAGGTCTTATAAAAACTTTTTGAAATTCCCCTCCTCTAGGTCAAGCCCACCCCCAGAAACATCATGCATACATTACAGAAAGGAGGGGTTGAGGGAGGAGTTGGTGGTAACCTGAGTGTCTTGTCACCTGGCTAGTTCCTCCTTTCCCCCCTCCCCATGAGTCACTTCCAGGAGACAAAGGGGAGTTTGCAGTTTCCTGCCCCCAGAGGGAAGATCTGATCATTGTCCTTTGTTTCAGTCCATGCTGAATCCACTCCCATATGCAACTTCTTTGTGATCTTGATTGTCTTCTGTCTGGGATCATCAGGGTTGGCATAGCAACTGGGCAGGGCTCCTGTGGATGTGCTGAGACGGTGAAGGGATTATGGCTGACCAGGACCAAGGCACCCCCCTTTGATAGTTCTTGTCATATGGAGTAAAATAAAATGGAACAGTGCAAATCCGATGTATGGTTGATTTTCTATGAATTTATAACAGAAATGTGGCGTATGTAGTGTGTGTGAGTGTGTGTGTGTGTGAAGTTTGTACAAACAGAATGATTGGGGTGGGGGGGTTCCTGCTACAAAATGCACCTCTGGGTTATTTGTAGGGCCTGCCTGGTGTTTTTACATGAGTAGAATGTGTGCTTTTATTTAAAATGCATCTCTGGGTTATTTGTGGGGCATAGGAATTTGTTCATTCTCCCCCCCCAAAAAAATATATAGTCTGCCCCCCCAGAAGGTCTGAGGGACAGTGGACCTGCTGAAAATGTTTACTGATCTCTGTTTCAACTTCCTGCTTGTATCTGACCCCACCATTAAGTCTCTTCCCCCTCACTACCCCTTAGAGATGAAACTGCCACTCAAACTGCCTCCACGTGACCACATAATTTCCTTTAAGTCCCTCCACAAAACCCGCATTGCCTCCAAAGTTTTTGCGCCATCCAACATAGTCCTGCACTCCTCCAGAAGTTGCCGGACTACATCTCCCATCATCCATTACCCGTTCGCCATATTGGCTGAGCCTGATGGGGGTTGTAGTCCCAACATCAGCAGGACAGGTTGGCCAGCACTGCTTTACAGGGAGCGAAGCCAAAGGAGTAAATGTAGACATGATTAGCTTGTTTTTGGACTACAGTTCCCATCATCTCTGACCACTGGTTCTGCTAGATAGGGATGATGGGAATTGCAGTCCAAAAACAGCTGGAGACCCAACTTTGGGAAATCTGGTGTAGCAGAAATAATAACATATTATTCTACCTGCTCGTGCCTCCATATTCCCCACTTTCCCCCCACTGTTTTTGGGGGGCTGGTTTTAGATTGTAACCCCCCTCAGCCAGGGAACCTATCCTACGAATTCTTTCTAAAGCATGAGGCACATAAATCAGTGGTTCCCAAACTTCCCACCCACAGATCACTTGAAAATTGCTTAGGTTCTTGGTGGACCATTTGGTGATTTTTCAGCCTGTTGCAATTGCGGGTGCTAAATACTTTATGATTCTTAACTGCATTTTTACACACACCTTGTGGAGCACCTGTGAAACTCATGGAAGCAGTTCATGTGGGCTGCAGACCACAATTTGAAAATCCCCGGCATAGTCGACACTATATAAAAAAATATAGTTGATTTCATAATGTACTGCTGCTTTTGTGGCTAATCATTTAGGTTTAGTTTTTTTGTGTTTGTTTGTTTTGTTTTTTTGCTTGTGCGTTTAAATAAATGTATGTTCAAACCATCTCTACCCCAGAAAATCTGCCAGAGCAGCTTGCCAAGTAATCAACGTAAACCCTGTTCCTGCCCTTAAGGCTTGCAAAGACGTGACACGAAAGGAGGGAAACGAAGCAAACTCAGGTCCCAGATTTTTTTATGCTGCAGGGTTCTTATAATGATTAGCTTGTATGGAAACAGGTGGCTCATACGTCAAGAAACAGAGCTTGCCAGCCTCTGAAAAACAGACTGGTGACCCAACCAGGCAGCAGCAGCAGCTAACCTGTGGCCCTCTCGATCAGGCATAGGCAAACTTCAGCCCTCCAGATGTTTTGGGACTACAACTCCCATCATCCCTAGCTAACAGGACCAGTGGTCAGGGATGATGGGAATTGTAGTCCCAAATCATTTGGAGGGCCAAGTTTGCCTATGCCTGCTCTAGATCAGGCTTCCTCAACCTCGGCCCTCCAGATGTTTTTGGCCTACAACTCCCACGATCCCTAGCTAGCAGGATCAGTGGTCAGGGATGATGGGAATTGTAGTCTCAAAACATCAGGAGGGCTGAGGTTGAGGAAGCCTGCTCTAGATGTTGTTTGGACTCCAGTTCCCATCAGCCCCAGTCCACATGACCAATGGTCAGGATGATGGGAGCTGTAGTCTTAAAGGAAGCTGCCTTCTCGGTAGTGGCGCCCGCCCTGTGGAACGCCCTCCCACCAGATGTCAAAGAGAAAAACAAACTACCAGACTTTTAGAAAACATCTGAAGGCAGCCCTGTTTAGGGAAGCTTTTAATGTTTAATAGGTTATTGTATTTTAGTGTTCTGTTGGAAGCCGCCCAGAGCGGCTGGGGAAACCCAGCCAGATGGGCGGGGTATAACTTCTTCTTCTTCTTCTTCTTCTTCTTCTTCTTCTTCTTCTTCTTCTTCTTATTATTATTATTATTATTATTATTATTATTATTATTATTTGATCCCATCAACCCCAATGCAGATGGTTCCTGCCTCTTCTTCAAAGGGAAACAGGAACGGATGGAATGGCCTCTTTGCTGGGGAGCAGGGGCCCAGTCTAGCTGGTGAGAGCGGCAACAAACAGATATTTTATTCTCCCATCTCTTGCGGGGGCGCAGTTAGTGCCAGCACCGTCCGTTAAGAGTTTGGGTGTAATCTTCGACACCTCCCTTTCCATGGAGGGGCAGATTGCAGCTATAACAAAGGTGGCATTTTTCCATCTCCGCCAAGCTAAGCAGTTGGCTCCTTACCTCTCTCGCCCTGACCTAGCCACTGTGATCCACGCGACGGTCACCTCCAGACTGGATTATTGTAACTCGCTCTACGTGGGGCTGCCCTTAAGACTGACCCAGAAACTCCAGCGGGTGCAGAATGCTGCAGCGAGACTCCTTACGGGGTCTTCGCTGCGAGATCACATTCATCCGGTGCTATATCAACTGCACTGGCTCCCGGTGGAGTACAGGATCAGGTTTAAGGTGCTGGTTTTAACCTTTAAAGCCCTATACGGCCTAGGACCCTCGTACCTACGGGACTGCCTCTCCTGGTATGCCCCACAGAGAAACTTACGGTCTTCAAATAAAAACATCTTGAAGGTCCCAGCCACAGAGAAGTTAGGCTGGCCTCAACTAGAGCCAGGGCTTTTTCGGCTGTGGCTCCGACCTGGTGGAACACTCTGTCACAAGAGACTAGGGCCCTGCGGGACTTGACATCTTTCCGCAGGGCCTGCAAGACAGAGCTGTTCCGCCAGGCCTTTGGCCAGGGCACAGCCTGACTCCCTCCCTCGGCAATCTTCGCGGAGCTCTGGCCCAATGGTGGCCAGTGGCTTGAATTTAATTAATTTTATAATGAATGATTTTAGAATGTTGTTTGTGTTGTACTTTTGTACTGTTTTATTGTTGTTAGCCGCCCTGAGCCCGGCTTCGGCTGGGGAGGGCGGGATATAAATAAAATTTATTATTATTATTTTTACTATTTCTTTATTTCTATTTTGCATTTACGTTTCAACTTTTTCGCCAGGGAGCTCAAGGTGGCATGTACATGGTTCTCCCCCGCCTTCCACGTTTAATTCCCACAACCCTGTAGGTTAAGCTAGGCTGAGAGGCAGTGCCTGGTTCAAAGTCACGCAGTGAGCTTCAAGGCTGAGCGGGCATTCAAACCCTGTTCTCCCAAGTCCTAGCCCAACACTCTAACAGCGACACCATGCTGGCTGTTCCTTACTATCTGCTGCTTACTTCTTCTCTTCCCCATTCATTGCTGTTAATACTTTTTTTTTTAAACTCCTGGTGTTACGAGTGAAACATCTCAGTGATTGTACTGTACTTGCAATATCAGTAACACATACTGACACTAACACTAGAGCAGGGGTCAGCAAACTTTTTCAGCAGGGGGCCAGTCCACTGTCCCTCAGACCTTGTGGGGGGCCAGACTATATATATAAAGAACAAATTCCTATGCCCCACAAATAAGCCAGAGATGCATTTTAAATAAAAGGACACAGTCTACTCATGTCAAAACATGCTGATTCCCAGACCATCCATGGGCCGGATTGAGAAGGTGATTGGGCTGGATCCGGCCCCCAGGCCTTAGTTTGCCTTTTGTTGTTGTTTAGTCGTTTAGTCGTGTCCGACTCTTCGTGACCCCCTGGACCAGAGCACGCCAGGCACCTCTGTCCTCCACTGCCTCCCGCAGTTTGGTCAGACTCATGCTGGTAACCTCGAAAACACTATCCAACCATCTCGTCCTCCTTCGTCCCCTTCTCCTTGTGCCCACCATCTTTCCCAGCATCAGTGTCTTCTCCAGGGAGTCTTCTCTTCTCATGAGGTGGCCAAAGTCTTGGAGCCTCAGCTTCAGGATCTGTCCTTCCAGTGAGCACTCAGGGCTGGTTTCCTTCAGAATGGATGCGTTTGATCTTCTTGCAGTCCATGGGACTCTCAAGAGTCTCCTCCAGCACCATAATTCAAAAGCATCCATTCTTCGAAGATCAGCCTTCTTTATGGTCCAGCTCTCACTTCCATACATCACTACTGGGAAAACCATGGCTTTAACTATACGGACCTTTATTGGCAAGGTGATGTCTCTTGCCAATAAAGGTCCGTTTGCCTACCCATGCTCTAATCTAGAGCTACAGCTTGCAGGGTGCAGATGAAGACACCAGGGGGCAGCAGAAGCAAGGTGTGAATCGGACAATAGGAATCAGCCAAGTGATTAGAATTATAGGATTGTGGAGTTGGAAGGGAACTCCAAGGGCCATCTAGTCCTTCCCCCTGCAATGCAGGAATCATAGCTAAGTAATTCCTGACAGCTGGCCATCCAACCTTTGTTTAAAAACCTCCAATGATCAGACACACAGGAGGTCAGAGACCTGCACGTTCCTATAGTGAAGAGCAGATAAAGGTAAAGGGACCCCTGACCATTAGGTCCAGTCGTGGCCGACTCTGGGGTTGCGGCGCTCATCTCGCTTTACTGGCCGAGGGAGCCGGCGTACAGCTTCCGGGTCATGTGGCCAGCAGGACTAAGCCGCTTCTGGCGAACCAGAGCAGCGCACGGAAACGGCGTTTACCTTCCCGCCGGAGCGGTACCTATTTATCTACTTGCACTTCAATGAGCTTTCAAAATGCTAGGTTGCACTTCCGGTCGGCGCCAGCGATTAATGGCGGGTTCCCTCTGAGCTCCGGAGGGAACCGGCTCCGTGAAGCGTGGATCTGGCCGCTGCGGCGAAGCGGAGACCCGAAGAAATCGCAGGCGGTGAAGCCTGCGAACTCGGAGACTCGGCGGGCTCCATTTGCGCCCCCTGAACAAATAATTTTAATTGGAATACAAGGAGGAGAAGTATGGGGAGGTCTGAGAAATTTGTTATGGAAAAGTACGTTTTATGAACTATATGCCCTTTATAATGTTTTTGTTTGTTCTGTTTTTGTTTGTTTGTTTAAAAAATTGGAAAATTTAATAAATATTTTAAAAAAACAACAACAAAATGCTAGGTTGGCAGGAGCAAGGACCGAGCAACGGGAGCTCACCCCATGGCGGGGATTCGAACCGCTGACCTTCTGATCAGCAAGTCCTAGGCTCTGTGGTTTAACCCACAGCGCCACCTGCGTCCCTCCTGAAGAACAGATATCGGCAGGTAAAACGTTTCTCATCCTCTTCCTTCCTTTTTCAAAAGCACACATCAGTCCCCCCTTTGCATCCGGATGCCCTTGTCAGTGGCAAATCTTGGTTGAGGACCCTGGGAGTGTCCCTAAAGGGGTAGCCGGTCACCCTCCCCTCTCCTTTGCTGCCGCCTGCTACCCACTTTTGACTGGGTTTTGTGAATATAAAAAGAACCTCTTCTGATCGGGCCAAAGTCCTACGTAGTCCAGCATTCTGTTCCTCACAGCGGCCAGACAGTGTGTCCTAATATGAGTGTTTCACATATTGTTATTTATTTATAAATTCACCAGATCGACATCCCTCCTCAGGATCCTTCCCCCCTAAAAGTTGCCCCCCAAACGTAACTTTTCTCAACAACTTTGACCTGAACCCCTAAAAAGCGGGGTAGATCACTGCCAGATTTTAATTCCAAAAGTAGATCGCAGTCGCTCGGGAGTTGGCCACCCCTGGCTGAAATGACCCTCAAGACTGCATATACAGTGGTACCTCAGGTTAAGTACTTAATTCGTTCCAGAGGTCCATTCTTAACCTGAAACTGTTCTTAACCTGAAGCACCACTTTAGCTAATGGGGCCTCCTGCTGCCGCCGCGCCGCCAGAGCCCGATTTCTGTTCTCATCCTGAAACAAAGTTCTTAACCTGAGGTAATATTTCTGGGTTAGCGGAGTTTGTAACCTGAAGCGTATGTAACCTGAAGCATATGTAACTCGAGGTACCACTGTACCACAAACACAAACCACAAACTCTGAGCTTGCACATCTCAGTTGCCCTTAGCCCCTGACAGTTGGAGTTCTGTGTTATTTCTGCCAGGGAATCTTTCATATGTGTGAACCTCCAAGTTTGTGGGGCGAGCAATGCAAACAGCTGATCTCAGCAATCTGTATCAACTACATCAGTTTTCCCAAACTTTTTTGGGCCCCCGCCCCCCCTTGGTTCCGTAAACTTATGCCTGGTGCCCTACTACGCTCTCCTATGAAAAGCATTATTCAGAACAGCACTTTGCACAACCAGCTAAGGAAGCTAACAACACAATAAAATTCAAAACAGTTGATTGCACATTTATTCAAAATTCAATTACAGTGGTACCTCGGGTTACATACGCTTCAGGTTACATACACTTCAGGTTACAGACTCCGCTAACCCAGAAATAGTGCTTCAGATTAAGAACTTTGCTTCAGGATGAGAACAGAAATCGTGCTCCGGCAGCACGGCAGCAGCAGGAGGCTCAATTAGCTAAAGTGGTGCTTCAGGTTAAGAACAGTTTCAGGTTAAGTACGGACCTCTGGAACGAATTAAGTACTTAACCCAAGGTACCACTGTAAATTTATTATGTTGTTGTATATGGGATGCGAGTGGTGCTGTGGGTTAAACCACAGAGCCTAGGGCTTGCCGATCAGAAGGTCGGCGGTTTGAATCCCCCTACAGGGTGAGCTCCCATTGCACGGTCCCTGCTCCTGCCAACCTAGCTTTTGTTGAAGTGCAAGTAGATAAATAGGTACCACTCCGGCGGGAAGGTAAACAGCGTTTCCATGTGCTGCTCTGGTTTGCCAGAAGCAGATTAGTCCTGCTGGCCACATGATCCAGAAACTACACTGGCTCCCTCGGCCAATAAAGTGAGATGAGCGCCGCAACCCCAGAGTCGGACACAACTGGACCTAATGGTCGGGGTCCCTTTACCTTATATGCTGGAAGCCGCCGAGAGGGTCTTGGGCAACCCAGTCAGATGGGCGGGGTACATCAGCACCCCCTTGCCTCTTAGCAACCCCCCAGGTAATCCCAGCACACCCCAGGGAGCAGCGGCACCCACTTTAAGAACCACTGGACGACATCAAGGCTCAAATCTGCACAGCAGCAGTTTAATTCCCCTGGACTTGGATTCTATTCTGACCACTGCTTAGTCAGCCTGGGTTAAAAAGCAATGAGGCACTTGTGTATTATTAGTTTGCTTTTGCTTGTATTCTATGTCTCATTGTTGATGTCATTCTATAAATGCATTTTCTCCAACAAACACTTACGTCTTGAATGTCCTTGCCTCTCCCCCTACATATTGACCTATTTTAATTTTACACATTTCATTTGCTTCCGCACAAAGCAAGTTTATGCTTGCAGTCTGCTGAGCCTCATGACAGCACAGGGGAGGAGGGGGCAAATCTTCCCATTTTACTGACTGGGACACTGAGGCTAAGCGAAGAACCCACAGGGGCTGATGCCAAGGGCTGAGATCACACTCCTAAGTCTTGTTTCCCTGAAGTCTTTTGTCATCAAGATTCTGCTGGAGCTTCCAAGAGGGAGAAATTGAAAATTGAAAAGGAGAAAGAAATCACACCTCAAACCCAAAGAGGAATATTCACTCAGCAGAACAGATTCTCCACCACAGCTGAGCAAAGGAACATTGGAGGAAGTGGAAGGCTACTTTTATTTTTTGTCCACAAGCCATTGTAGGCAGTCCAATCCTGTGCCTATTTACTTGGAGGTAAGTCCAACTGTGTTAAATAGAGATTACTCCCAGGAAAGCGATTACAGTACTCAGGCACAGCAATTCTAAGCTGGAAAAAGCAAACCTCCCTCTTGTGTAAATTAAGCTGCTTCCTGACTGCTCCTGGCCAGGGGGTGGCTAGACTGGGTGTAAGCCATAAATCTTCATTTTTCTGCCTTTCCGTTGAATTTAGTTATGCCTGTGTGTTGCTGTTTTTCATTGGGGTAAATTTCGCCAGGCTATGTGGGCTGGACCAATGAATTAAAGGAGTTAGGATAACGTTGGTTATCTCTTTCTGCACCCTTGACATTCCCCGCCTCCATTTCCCCTTTTTACTGATTTTATTTGTAAAAAAATATATGGTATGCCGCTGTGTCATTCAAAAAAATCAAAGCAGTTTATGGCGAGAAAAGCATAAAGCTGTACAACAAAACCATTAAAAAATTAAAAACACACATCAATTAACCAGTGTGGAAGGATGTGTTTTTAATTGCTTGTATAGTTTACACCGGGGACACGGGTGGCGCTGTGGGTTAAACCACAGAGCCTAGGACTTGCCGATCAGAAGGTCGGCGGTTCGAATCCCCGCGACGGGGTGAGCTCCCGTTGCTTAGTCCCTGCCCCTGCCAACCTAGCAGTTCAAAAGCACCTCAAAGTGCAAGTAGATAAATAGGTACAGCTCTGGCGGGAAGATAAACGGCGTTTCTGTGTGCTGCTCTGGTTCGCCAGAAGTGGCTTAGTCATGCTGGCCACATGACCCAGAAGCTGTACACTGGCTCCCTCGGCCAATAAAGCGAGATGAGCGCCGCAACCCCAGAGTCGGCCACGACTGGACCTAATGGTCAGGGGTCCCTTTACCTTTACCTATAGTTTACACCAGCGTAACTTCCGCTAGCTTAATTCAGGCATGCACGGCTCTCCCACAGCCAGTTTAAGCAGATACGCTGGTTTAAGACCAGCTCAGGGTGGGGAGATGAGCCACCGCCTAACCTCTCCCAGCAGCCATATCTGTGGCTTAGGAATTCACCTTAAAAACCAATCAAGTTCTGGACCCCCTAATCTCTCACAATGCCAATACAAATATATACAAATAAATGTTGCTGACACAAACCCTACCCTAACACTATGCAATAGAACAAAAGAACATTAACCCCCTCCGTCTCTCTCCATCCCCCTTTATCTTCCTGCTTTCTCTTCCCCAAACTGCATGATGTCTATGACAATAGCGTCTGTGAACTGTGAAAAAGACTATATGAATAAAAAATGGAGACGCAGTGTGTAATTTTCCTTGTTTATTTGTTTGCTTCTTATCACAATAAAATATTTTTAAATGGTCCAGGAGGCAACATTCGAGGGGAAACTTAATACTTCCTATGACAGAAGCCAAGAGGCAGCAGAGGCAAACCAAGAGTAACTTTTTGTTACACTGTCCCAAAATAAGGAAGTGCTTTCAAGATCTGTCCCCGGCTGACCTGGCGTTTGATTACATTGAGAGCCGCAACTTTGCAGCGGAAAGCAAAGCAGCAGAACACCTTATTTTTAGTTAATGGTTATACAAGGAAATGGGGCTGTTGGACTTTTACCTTGTCTTGATAACAAAAAAGGAGATTAGAATGCACACTGATTGCAATGGGGGTGGTGGAGATAGGGAAGAAATCAGAAATCAAAAAGAGGATGAAAATGGAAAAATCAAGTTCTCTGCTTTGGGGCAGAGGGGGAGTTTGTTTGACCCAGAAAGAGAGAGGAAATTGCAGGTCACAAAGGTGCTGTACCCTGCTGCCAAGTGAGAGACCTTTATCCAGTTCCTGGATGAAGATATGATTCTGTCTCATCAGAAGTGGCTGAATCTTATCTTCAGGTGCAAATAGTGGTACAAACAAGCAGACATACCCTCTGTATGTTTACTCGGAAGCCAAGCCTCACTTGGGACTTGCTCCCAAGTAAGCAACAGCTACAGAATTGGATGCACAGATTGTTCAGGACTGGTGCAAAAGAAAGAGTTAAACTGTTTGCAACTGCAGATCATCCACTTACTTTCGAGGAATCACAGGTGCAAATCAGTTAGGAGGTATCTGCACCATGTATATGCTTCTAGATAAAGATGGACATAGCAAGCAAGCAAGCCCCAAAGGATAAAGCTAATGCACACCTATATGAGTGTCAGTCGATCCTCATTTATTTTTGTGTGCTTATATTGCAAACCGCCCTGTGATCCTCGGATGAAGGGTAGTATAAAAATTTAATAAATAATAAAAAATAGGCAGATATATGAGTTAAATACTGTATACAGAATACATATATAATACATGCATACACATGAATGCAATGTGACTATACACACAAATGCAAATGTAAGACAGCAAGTGACTATCAAGCACGCACAATCAGGGCCAAAAATGTTCTGCAGAATGCAAAGACCTGCATGGTTCGTGCTTGCCAAAAGATGCAGAGATGGCAGCTAATATGGTAACAGTAATAATAAAAAAGAGTGCAAGTAATAAAGAAACAAACACACCCGCCCCTCCAGCCTACGCAAACAGGGTGTAACTATGTTCAGAGCCTCTGGAACCAATGGCGTAGCTATTGCAAACCAGGGCCAGGAGCAAAACTGATCTGAAGGCAATGCATCTGTGATGCAGAGCCTGCACTTCACTTTCGCAAGTTGCAACACAGTACACGACAAGGTCCTGCATTTGCAGAGGCGTCAGAAAGTGAAAGTGCTGAGTGCGGCGGAGGTGGCCCACCCCTCTTGCTGCACTTCTTGGAAACCAAGCTGTGCAGGCAGCCCGGTCTGATGTTGTTGTTGTTTAGTCATTTAGTCATGTCCGACTCTTCGTGACCCCCTGGACCAGAGCACGCCAGGCACCCCTGTCTTCCACTGCCTCCCCCAGTTTGGTCAAACTCATGTTGGTCTCTTCAAGAACACTGTCCCACCACCTCGTCCTCCGTCGTCCCCTTCTCCTTATGCCCTCCATCTTTCCCAACATCAGGGTCTTTTCCAGGGAGTCTTCTCTTCTCATGAGGTGGCCAAAGTCTTGGAGCCTCAGCTTCAGGATCTGTCCTTCCAGTGAGCACTCAGGGCTGATTTCCTTCAGAATGGAGAGGTTTGATCTTCTTGCAGTCCATGGGACTCTCAAGAGTCTCCTCCAGCACCAGAATTCAAAAGCATCCATTCTTCGGCGATCAGTCTTCTTTATGATCCAGCTTTCACTTAAATACATCACTACTGGGAAAACCATAACTTTAACCATACGGACCTTTGTTGGCAAGGTGATGTCTCTGCTTTTTAAGATGCTGTCTAGGTTTGTCATTGCTTTCCTCCCAAGAAACAGGAATCTTTTAATTTCGTGACTGCTGTCACCATCTGCAGTGATCATGGAGCCCAAGAAAGCAAAATCTCTCACTGCCTCCATTTCTTCCCTTCTATTTGCCAGGAGGTGATGGGACCAGAGGCCACGATCTTCGTTTTTTTGATGTTGAGCTTCAGACCATATTTTGCGCTCTCCTCTTTCACCCTCATTAAAAGGTTCTTTAATTCCTCCTCACTTTCTGCCATCAAGGTTGTGCCATCTGCATATCTGAGGTTGTTGATATGTCTTCCGGCAATCTTAATTCCAGCTTGGGATTCATCCAGCCCAGCCTTTCGCATGATGAACTCTGCATATAAGTTAAGTAAGCAGGGAGACAATATACAGCCCCGCAGCCGGTCTACTCGGAAGCAAATCCCGCCGATTTGCAGCGGAGGCTTTCCCCTCCAGCAAAAAAACTCCCCGCGGTGCAAAACTTTCGCAGGACCTTGATTAGGCTGATTACGCCCAGCAATTAATCGCCTCGCCATCCCAGCCGCGGGCGCTGGATTTCCTCTCTCTCCCGGCGTTGCATCGCGTCCTTCATCCCACTCCGGCCCCCACGTGGCCGCGGAGCACCTGAGCGGGACCCGGCCGTCCAATGGGAGCGAGAGGCGTGGGCGTGGCCGCGGGGCGTGGGCGTGCCTCTCCCCCGCACGCCCCGCCCCTGCCTTATCATCTCTCTATATATAAAAGGGGAGGGGGGTGGTCAGCGCGGCCGGTAGGCAGGTGCGAGGTGCTGATTGGCCGGAGGGCGCGCGGGCGTGCGAGCGAGCGGCGGCCGTTGCTGATTGGGCGTTGGGCGAGGGGCGAGGGTGTGTCGGCGGGCGCGAGGCGGGCAGCGGCAGAGGCAGGCGGGCGGGCGCGCGGTGAGGAGGAGGAGGGGGCGCTTCGGCGGCGGCCGCGGCGGGACCAACGGACGGGCAGGCGGACACCCAACAGGTGGAGGAGAAGGCGGCGGAGAGGCGGACGCAGCCGGCGGGGATGCTGAGCGAAGCTGTGGAGAGCGGAGGAGGCGGAGGAGGAGCCGTTACCGGCCCCGGGGAGAGCCCCGCGGGGGAGCCCGCGGCCGGCGTGGCCAAGCCCGCTCCGCCCGCGGCAGCTTTGCCCGCGGCACCCGCGGCGCGGAGCCAGGCGGCCAAGCGCGTCTTAGGTGAGGGGGCTGAGGAGGGAGGGCCGAGAGACCCTCTGAGGGAACCGTTTGCCCCGCCAGCACCTCAGGGAGGGGGAGGGGCCTGAGGGTGGGCGGGGCCAGCGCCCAGCTCTGGAGCGGGGGAGGGGCGCGGGGGGCGGGGCGCGGGGAGGGGGCGGGGCGTCATGGATACTGGGGGGGCGGGTCCCCCAAAAAGTTGGGGCGAAAAAACACTGGGCAAAGTTTGTGGCAGGAGCAGGTTTTTATGTTAAAAGTATTTGGTCAGGCTCTGAGGTGTGGGGAAGGGGTGTGGCTTAAGAGGTTGGGGGCGGGGCTAGTGGGGCAGGTGCCCAAGGGTTTTGTTGGGGGGGACCCCACTAACTTGGCAAAGTTTGTAGGAACACTTTTTTTAATGAAAAAAGTGCTTTAGAGAAGCTGGACTCTCAGGTGTGGGTAAGGGGTGTGGCTTGAGACATTGTGGGCGGGGTCACTTGGGCAGAGGCGGGGCTATGAGTCAGGGAGGTTGGGGCGAAAAAACACTTGGCAAAGTTTGTGGCAGGAGGAGGTTTTTATATGAAATGTTTATTTGGTCAGGCTCTGATGTGTGGGGAAGGGGTGTGGCTTAAGAGGTTGAGGGCGGGGTCAATTGTGGGCGGGGCTAGTGGGGCAGGTGCCCAAGGTTTTTTTTTTTGGGGGGACCCCACTAACTTGGCAAAGTTTCTAGTAGGAATGCTTTAGAGAAAAAAGTGCTTTAGAGAAGCTCGGACTCAGAGGTGTGGCTTGAGACATTGTGGGCGGGGCCACTTGGGCAGAGGCGGGGCTATGAGTCAGGGAGGTTGAAGGCTGGTCCCCATAAAGTTTGGGGCGAAAAAACACTTGGCAAAGGTTGTGGCAGGAGCAGGTGTTTTTTTACAAAGTGTTTATTTGGTCAGGCTCTGATGTGTGGGACAGGGGTGTGGCTTAAGAGGTTAGGGGCGGGGCTAGTGCCCAAGGGATCTTTTTTTGGGGGGGGGACCCCACTAACTTGGCAAAGTTTGTAGTAGAGCTTTAGAGAAAAAAGTGTTTTAGAGAAACTCTGGCTCTGAGGTGTGGGGCAGGGGTGTGGCTTAAGAGGTTGGGGCGGGGTCACTTGGGGGCGGGGCTAGTGGGGCAGGTGCCCAAGGGTTTTTTGGTGGGAGGGGAAACCGCAATAACTTTGCAAAGTTTGTAGGAACACTTTTTTAATGAAAAAAGTGCTTCAGAGAAGCTGGACTCTGAGGTGTGGGGCAGGGGGTGTGGCTTGAGGGATTGTGGGCGGGGTCACTTGGGCAGAGGCGGGGCTGTGAGTCAGGGAGGATGAAGGCTGGACCCCAAAAAGATAGTGGCAAAAAAACACTTGGCAAAGTTTATGGCAGGAGCAGTTTTTTATATTAAAAAAGTGCTGATTTGGTCAGGCTCTGATGTGTGGGACAGGGGTGTGGCTTAAGAGGTTGGGGGCGGGGCTAGTGGGACAGCGAAACCCACTAACTTGGCAAAGTTTGTAGGAACACTTCTTAAATCAAAAAAGTGCTTGAGAAGCTTAGGCTCCGAGGTGTGGGTCAGGGGTGTGGCTTGAGGGATTGTGGGCAGGGTCACTTGGGCAGAGGCGGGCCTGGGAGGGTGGGAGCCACGCCCCAAAAACTTTACAGCTTTTTTGGAGGGGGAACCAACTTGATAAAGTTTGCATTAGGAGCACTTTTTAAAATGAAAAGAGCTATATAGGTCAGGCTTTGAGGTAAGGGGCAGCGCTGTGGCAAAAACCACTAACTGCCCAAAATTTGTGATAGCAGCACTTTTTTAATTTAAAAAAAGCAAAGACTAAATTATAGCAGACCAGGCTTTCGAGGTCCTGAGAACAGGGAGAGTCTTAAGGGTCTGTGAGCAGAGTCATTTGGGTGCAGAGAGGCGGCTAGGCAGTGGGGGCCTCATTGTGGCTCATTTGACAAAAACACTAACTTGGCAAAGTTTACTTTGGGAGCCCTTTAAAACAAACTGACTGAGGTGTGGAGCAGGGGGGTAACTTAAGGGCTTGTGGGCGGGGCAGAAGGGCAAGGCACCAGAGAGGGTGGGGGCCATTCCCCCAAGAGATTGGGGCTTAATTGGCTAGATCCTTAATTGGCTAAATTTGTTGCTCTAGTTCAGCGGTTCCCAAACTTACAATAATAGTGCACCCCTTTTGAGAGTTTGTCTTACCAGCGTACTATTTCTTGGGCAGAAATAATTTGGGAAAAGTTTTAATTAATACCATTTTGTGTTTGAATCGCATTCTGCAGCTTTTTGCTTTTTTTTGCCCTGTACATTTTGAAACCCTTTTGAATACACAGGGGTATACATGTCACACTTTGGGATACATTTCTCTAGTCCCGGGAAATAGCTTTCCACGTACCCATGGGCGTAGCCAGGCTTTGTGGGGGGCGGGGCGGCGGAACTATCTGTGACACGATTGGTCAGCTAAGCGTTTTTTCCTCTTGCTTGGGGCGGGCAACTGCCCCCTGCGCCCGCTCCCCATTATGCCCATGCATGTGCCTGGTTCCTTTAAGAGGGAAAGGACCTCACCACACATGCCACCTTGAGCTCATTGAAAGTGGGATGTAAATGCAAGAGTTAATTAATTTTAATTAGAAGATATTAGGGTTTGAATCTGGCACTGGTGTGCAATGCATGTTGCCCATTGGTGAAGCTATGGCTCCTCCCTTGCTTTGACCCTTTTGGCTTGGAAATAGTTCAAACTCTGCCACCTCTCTCACATCCCCCAATCATAAAGAGATGCCTGAATGGTGTGCTGTAGCCTTTTACAGGATAAGCACTTATGTAGGTAGGATGCTCAGAAGTGTTCCTGATTTGGGGCTGGTGAGGGGGCGTGTCTAGGGTTCCATGGGAGAAATGGATATGGGGCTGTTTGCTTCAGAGTAAAGGTGTTATTTTTGCTTAAATTACCTGGCCTTATAGAGAGCTAAAACCTCCCATTAGTTTACTTTTATTGTTAAATCTCAGGGTGTCATACATGTTTCTTCCCCTCCTCATTTACAACAACCCTGTGAGGTAGGTTAGGTTGAGAGGCAGTGTCTGAACCAAGGTTACCCAATGAGCTTCATAGCTGGGGATTTTGAACCCTGGTTTCCCAGGTACTGGTCTGACACTCTAACCACTATGCCACATGGCTAGACCTCTGGCAGTTGAAACTGATGCAAATGAAGTTGGAGCCATGAGAATTCTGCCTCCTGAAAGTCTATTGAGGGACTTGACCACCAACTTAAAAGTGTGTATTGCTTCTTTAAAGCCTAGAGAAGCTGGGACTGTATATTGCCAAGCTAGGTGTCTACTAGATTGTTTTAAAACATTTCTGTGCCACCCTCTTTAAGCCACTCACAACCCCGCCCCAAGGTCATACAACAAAGAAGTATGTGATAACTGCGTAGTTGTAGTGGGTTGAAATAAAAATTAGCTAGCCTTAGGGGCAAATCTTGGGGCGCGGGTGGCGCTGTGGGTTAAAGCCTCAGTGCCTAGGACTTGCCGATCGAAAGGTCGGCGGTTCGAATCCCAGCGGCGGGGTGCGCTCCTGTCGCTCGGTCCCAGCGCCTGCCAACCTAGCAGGCCCGTACGGGCAGGGGTACCTTTACCTTTACCTAGGGGCAAATCTTAGCTTGTTTTGGAACGCCTGACCTGAACCCAAACTCTTAATGCTTGCAGAGTAGTATTGGGGTATGGAAGTGGCTTGGAGGTGTGCTTAGAAGGGAAAGATGTTTCACCAGGTGGGTGGAAGTGTATCTGCCTCTCAACATGTGAATTTTCTTTCTTTCCTGCCAACGACTTGCAGCCACCCAGGTACAGGGCACTGTGAAATGGTTCAACGTCCGCAATGGCTATGGATTTATAAACAGGTGAGCCTAGTTTACCTCCCCAAAGGCTTGGAAGATGCATGAAACTCTGGGGCCTTTTATTTTACATGCTTATGAATTTATAAATTTGATTTACGTTCCATGCTTCCTCCCTAAGGAGGAACAGGCTTGGTTGCAACAGACTCTTCATCTCTGGAGGTCAGAAGCAGCTGGAGTTCTCTCAACTCCTGATCAAAAAAATGCAAAACTTTGAGTTTTACAACCAAACTCTTAAGGAAGACAACTCTACAGTAGTTTAATCTATTGAAATTTATTGACTTAAATAATAAATTGACAATGATTACATAAAAAAAGAACCCGGTTGGATCAGACCAGTGGCCCATCTGGTCAGGCACCCCATTCTTCTAGATGCCTATCGGAAGGCTGCAAGCAGGACCTGAGTACAGTAGCATTCAAGAAAGTCCCCTTCAGTAGATTCCCACTACGGTGGCTGATGGTAAAAAAGGGAATGTAAAGGAGGCCAGGCTTGACTAGTAACAGGGCTGTCTTACCCATAGGCGCTAGGGGTGCAGGGTGCCGGGCTCTCAGGGGCCCCAGGCCACGAGTCTGGGGCCTGAGAGTTGAGTCCGGGGAAGAGCCCGTCCATTGGTCGGAGCGCCATGGCGGGCTCTTCTGCTGCAGGCGGCTCTGCGCTGCGAGTTTGGGGGTGACCGAGCCAGCGAGACGCTGAGGCGACTGGCCAGCTCCACCCTTCTGTGCGCCTGGGATTGGATCTTTACACCCCGGCACCATATATGCTTAAGAAAGCCCTGACTAGTAGCTATATCTTCAGTTTGCTTTGAATGTTGGCTGTGAATTGGCAAGGAAGAGAGCTGCACTTCAAGGAAATGAACTTTCTCTTAGGTGAACTGAGCCTGAAATTAAGCCTAGCGCCACAAAACAGAGCTGCTCCTCGGTTCCTAAATTTCTCTTAGAGAGCCTCTGAGTCACAAGAGCAAATACTAACCCATAAATTGTCAGCTGGTCTGCTCTTTTGCAGAAAAATTCTTGTGCCCCACCCAAGATAACTCTAGTGAAAGACTTGAGCATACCTGAGCAGGATTTCCAGTACATCCCTGTAGAACTAATGTACTGAAACACAAGAACTCCTTAACAGGTCTATCTATATCTGAATGCTCGGAAGATGCTTCCTTGGACCTTTGTGCATTTGATTGAATCCCCTTACAAATAGAACACTGTTTGCTCGTGTGTGATTTTAGAAATCTGGGCTGCTTGGTTGGACTACTAATCTGTCAGACGCCAGTGTGTGGCTTGGCTAATACAAACAGCTGATTAAGCCAACAAGCAGAGCTGTGACACTCCCAGCAAGCCAGCCAAGGACTTGGGATGTTTATCCATGCTGTGTGTTGGTACTATGATGCCCTCTTTGGGTGGCTGTATGTAAATGGAATTGGCTATGCTAGCAGAAAGCCACTGTTAATACTAATAGCATGGATTTCTTGTGAGGGTGATAGAGCAGAGAGCTAGAAGCTTTCAGATGGTGTGTGTGTGTGTGTGTGTGTGTGTGTGTGTGTGTGTGTGTGTGTAACAGCAGTGCTTAACTTAAATGAGACCTGTTGTCAGACTGGGAATTTCTGTATTCTGAATTTCAAACTTCTCATAATATACAGTAGAAACTTAATAGCTATCACATGCATCATCACCTGATCAGTTATGAAAACAAAATAAAGAAGTGTTCATGCGCACAAAAGCTCATACCAATAACAAACGTAGTTGGTCTCTAAGGTGCTACTGGAAGGAATATTTTTTTTTTGTTTCAACTACGGAAGACCAACACCTACCTGAAACTGATCAGTTATGGTTCTCCTTCTACGCTTGTGGAAAACAATGCCTGTGTCTCATTTCTCTCAGCTTCCTCAGACTAGGTTAGCTGGGCGCCTGTCCCAGTTGAAGAGGTACCAAGCAGGTATGGTGGTAGTGACCGTGACCATAGGCTGGTATAGGAGTAGACACGTTAAAGTTGTGTTGTGGGTGCTGGGCACATTACTCAAATTGCAGCAGGGTCAGGTGGGGTATTACCCCCCACAAGCCTTTTGTTACTTCCCTGCCTCCAAGCTGTGGGAGATGGAATCTGGCTAAAATTGGTAGAGGATTGCAGTACTCATACCTCCCCACTCCCTAATTTGAGCCCTCATTTGGCGTACATGAAATCCAGAACACTCACCCTCCCAGTATTCTGAGCTTTGTCTCCCTCTCCTTCCCTCTATACAGGAATGATACCAAGGAGGATGTGTTTGTGCACCAGGTAAGAAACACACTAAAGTTCATTATCTTTGCCCTCTTCTCTGTTATACTGTCGGCTTGTGTCTCAATCACAAGCTTGTTCCATGTGGTAAATAAGTCAGCAAACAGAAATCTGAATTATGGTGTTCTACTGGATTTCCTAGAGGAAATTTCCTAGATGTGGAAATCATTATCTGAATTAAAGAGACCCCCCTAAATCCTTCTCTTGACCTCTGATCAGATATCCATTAGATAGGCACTAAGCTTTAAGGATGCAAAGCTTGTATTACTAAACTGGATGGGTAACTTATTAAACAGATGTGCAACTCTTTTGTAGATTAGGAGCTCCTCTTTTAAGGTAGGCTAGCATTGTCATCCAGATAAAGCTTTAGAAGAACTTCAGTTGCTACAAGTTATTATTCCTGTAAACCTCAAGCAACATGGTTCTTCTTGGACTACTCTGTCTACGCACATGGTTTGGAGAATGTTCTGTTCTTAAAACTTGCATCAGTAGCCAAATAAGCCTGCATTCCTAATTGCTGGTCGTTATAAAAGAACATTGAAAAGAGCTATCTCCAATTGTTTGAGAGTTTAATTCAGTTAGCATATAGTTCCTGTGCATTGTCTGTAACGGTTTGATGGAAATAAGGTATTTGCTTTCTTCCCAACTTCTCAAGGAAGAGCGATGCTGCATCCCAGAAACTTGGTGTAGCCAAAATGGTTTGTTGTTGGTGCTTACAAAAGGGTTTAACTTGGGAATTGGTAGAAACTTGAGAATGTAGCATGAGTTACATCGCCTTCCCGAAAAGTTCATGTTGTCTTCTCTGTGCTTCACTAGACGGCAATTAAGAGGAACAACCCCCGTAAATTCCTCCGAAGTGTGGGAGACGGGGAAACGGTGGAGTTTGATGTTGTGGAAGGAGAGAAGGTAAGAGGACTGTGGCGCTAGCCTTCCAGCCGTTGAAGACTGCGATGGAAGAGTCTCTCTCCACTCCTTTTGTTCCTTGTTTTCTTTTGCAGGGGGCTGAGGCGGCCAATGTGACTGGTCCAGGCGGCGTTCCTGTGAAGGGCAGCCGCTATGCTCCCAACCGCCGCCGCTTTCGCAGGTTCATCCCCAGGCCCCGGCAGGCCCAACAGCCACAGGATGCCACCCGAACAGAAGGGGCCGCAGAGACGGTCAGCGAGGGGGAGAGGGCTGATGATGCTGTACAGCAGCGCCCCCGAAGGAGGCGCCCCCCACCATTTTTCTTCCGCCGGAGATTTGTGCGGGGGCCTAGGGCTCAAGCCCAGCAGCAGCAGGCCCAGCCAGCAGAAGTGAGTCCTCTGTGGGGCTGGAATTCGCTAGAGAACCTGCTGAGAGGTGGGAGAAGCAGAATATCTAGTCTTTTTCCAGCCATTGTGGGAGTAACACTTTGCGATCTCACTCACACACAAAACACAGCCCTACACATAAGTGAATTTGTATAGAATGTCATTGTGGCAAATGGCCTTCAGCACTGAGCCATGATCTTCTTTGGCGATCACTTGTAGCTGAGTAAGATAGTCTTCCCTGAACACACTCTTAACAGTGGCTGTGGAGGCCAATTCTGGTTCCACATGTCCTTCCACAGTTGGGATGTAGGTTTCCGGGTGGGAGTTGATCACGGTGAGGGTTTGCCAAGCGTGCCTTCCTCTTAGCACATTTCTCCCTTTCATCCTGAATTTGAGTGTCTTCAAAGTCCATGACACCTTTGGTAAAGGCTGTTCTCCAATTGGAGCGCTCGCTGGCTAGAGTTTCCCAGTTGTCAGTGTTTATAATAAAATAAAAGAAATAGATTTGGCTTGAGAGTCTTTGAACCTCTTTTGTTGACCACCAGCATTACACTTTCCATGTTTAAGTTTAGAATAGAGTAGTTGCTTTGGAAGACGATAATTAGACATCTGAACATGACCAGTCCAGTGAGGTTGATGTTGAAGAATCATTGCTTCGACACTGGTGGTCTTTGCTTCTTCCAGTACCCTGACATTAGTTCACCTGCCATCCTTTGCTGCAGGTGTATTGTACCAATGGTTCTAAGTGGCTCTTCTGGCCTTGGGGGTAAGAGCAGTTTGGGATAATACCCTGAGGAACTGAAGGCATTGTCAAAACAAAAAAAAATCCCCCCCCTTCCAGTAGCACCTTAAAGACCAACTAAGTTAGTTCTTGGTATGAGCTTTTGTGTGCATGCACACTTCTTCAGATACACTGAAACAGAAGTTGCCACATCCTTCTATATAGTGAGAAGGTGGGGAGGGGTATTACTCAGAAGGGTGGTGGGAATGGGTGATTGGCAGATAGCTGTGATGAGCCTGTTGACGACTCTTAACGACTGCAATAGGTCTTACGGGGAAAAAGCAAGGGGTGAGAAGGTGAAAAATGGCTTTGTCATGTATAATGAGATAAGAATCCGATGTCTTTGTTCAGACCAGGTCTCTCCATGGTTTTAAGTTTGGTAATGAGTTGCAATTCAGCAGCTTCTCTTTCCAGTCTATTTCTGAAATTCCTTTGTAGTAAAACAGCTACTTTGAGATCTTGTATAGAATGTCCTGGGAGATTGAAGTGTTCTCCTACTGGTTTCTCTGTCTTGTGATTCTTGATGTCCGATTTATGTCCGTTTATTCTTTAGAATAGAAGGATCTGGCAACTTCTGTTTCAGTGTATCTGAAGAAGTGTGCATGCACACGAAAGCTCATACCAAGAACTAACTTAGTTGGTCTTTAAGGTGCTACTGGAAGGAAAAAAAATTTTTTGTTTTGACTATGGCAGACCAACACGGCTACCTTTCTGTAACTGAAGGCATTGTGATATTTCTCCCTCAGGGCAGTGAAAGCACAGAACCCAAAGATGCCACCCAGCCTGAGGGAGATCAGCAACAGCAGATCCAGGCTGGTGAGAGAGCCCCAGCCCCTCGCTTCCGTCCCAGATACCGCAGGTAAAGCTGCAGGCAGCACCGTCATGTCTGTGACTTCAACCAGTAACACCAAGGCTGGTATTTCAGTTACAAACCATCTTTCCCTTCACAATATCCCCTTTGGGGACCTACATCCACATGATCAAAGCAAAGAGTAAGGTTATTTAGGCAGGTGTCCCTTGTGTGCTGTTCACATGTTTGATGTACAAGAGAACCTTCCCTACTCTTTAAGGAACAGCATAGTGTTTAAAGGAATAAGGGGAGTACAGTCGTACCTTGGAGGTCAAACGGAATCCATTCTGGAAGTCCGTTGCAAAATGTTTGGAAACCAAAGCTCCTGCAGCCAGTCAGAAGCCCTGTCGGACGTTCAGCTTCCAGAAATAGTTCGCAAACCAGAACAGTTTGCGGCATTCAGGAGCCAAAACTTTTGAGAACTAAGCTGTTCGAAAACCAAGGTACGGCTGTATATGGCAGCTCCTCTGCTTTTCCAGGATGGAAACGACAGCTCTCTGCAAGGTGCATTTTTGAAAGGGATGGGAAAGGGTCTACTCTGCTAATATCTCATAAACAGTTTCAAGAGGAGATGCATATCCTGCTTTGAAATCTGCAGCCTCTTCCAGTTGCTTTTCTCCCCCACCTTCCATTTGAGGAGCTACTGTTTACAAGGAGTTTTCTATTTAAGTTCTTAAGCCATGTTGCTAAATAACCTCCTGCTTCCTTTCAGCCACTAAGTCTTTCTTCAATGTTTTCATTATATTCTTTATATCCTGCCCTTTGTCCCAGAAGGGAGAATGGGGTGTCTAACAACTTAAAACAATACATTAATCATAAAAAACTTTTAAACCACAAACTGATCTTCGTCAACAAAAGCAACAGCAGGTAATACAGCCCTGAGACCAAGCATACTCCAAAGACCTGAACGCAAAGGTGAGTTTTCAAATTATGCCTGAGCATAGCCAGAGTGAGGGGCGACCTGATTTCATCTGGGAGGAGGCGGCTGCATAAGCAGAGTGTGACTATCCTTTGCTTTTCCAGACCTTTCCGCCCCCGTCCACCGCAGCAGCCCACCACTGAGGGAGGAGATGGGGAGACAAAGGCGGCACAAGCCCCAGCGGACGGCATCCGCCCTGAGCCCCAGCGCCAGCGCAACCGACCTTACTTCCAGCGCAGGCGCCAGCAAACAGCTGCCGCCCGCCAGACTGCAACTGAGGTGAGATCCAGGGGCTACTGATTGATCCTACTGATGGATAGGATGGGATCTCTGGCCTCTTCTTCCGTCTCAGTCACTTTGGAAGCTCTAGAACACGGCCTTGTTTAGTGCATTTGTTAAAAGTTCAATGGCTGAGATAGATGGGAAGCCTTATCTATTTATTTTTGTATTTCTTTACTACATTTTTTCTTTGTTTCAGAGAGTTAGCAACTCCCAAAGCAGCTCACATCAGTTAAAAATAAAGGCATCCCCTGGTGAAACATAATCTAAAGAGATTTTCCTTTTTTCTTTTTTCCTTTTTGGAATAATAAAATATGTTGCAACTTAAAAAAATAAATAATAATCTAAAGAGAGTGGGTTCTTTATCTTAACCCAAGTGTTCATCAAATGCTCTGAACAGGAGGAACCTTGCTCACCAAAGCTCTCTAGATAAGTCTGCAACCATTGGCTTAAAAGATGTACAAAGCAATGTGTTCTGTACACTGTAAACATAGGTTAATCTTCTTAAAGCAGTGGGATTTGAAACTGGCTAGTTATAGTCTTCTCTCCTAAATGGAAGTAGAAGTAATTTGAAAAGAGGTGAAATATAGCCAGTGCTTACTTGCAAATTTGTTTGTCCCAACTGCGGGATATTATAAAGCAGAGAGGCAAAACGAATCTCCTTCACTTCCAACTCCCTCTCTTTTTCCTTTTTTACTGGGGTGGGGAGCTGCCCCTGTCATCTGCTTTATTTATACCCACGGCTCCTATGCTCAACCCTCGCAATAAATTTAAACAAGGCAAACAGGGTTCTGCCTGCTGACGTGGCAAAGCTGCCTCGTTTTTTCTCAGTATCCAAATCTCCCATTCACTGTTCAGAAGGGCTGTGTGATGGGCAAGATCCTGTGCCTTACTTTTACATAGGTGAGGGGCATCCATAAACTGAGCTAGGTTTCTGTAGATCCTGAGGAACTGCGCACTCTGCATGTGCATTTAACTACCAAACATAAAAATGGCCTGCGTGTCAATGCCAATCTCTATTCAGAAACCTAACCCTGCTTTTTTTCCTGCCTAAGGCTACCACAGCTACCAAAGAGCAGCCTGCTCCAAGCTCTGCTGCTGCTGGTGGAGACACCCCTGCCACTAGCACACCTGCGATGGCTCAGGAAGCAGTGGTGGAAGCCAGCAAGCCTGCTTCCCCAGCCCAGGAGAGTCCCTCCCAGCCGCTGCCGGAGATCCAGCAACAGCTTGTGGATGTAAGTAGATGCTGGCAGTGAAACGCCCTTAGTTCCCTTAAAGTCCTCCATTCCCAGGACAAATTCACAGAAGCAAGCAAGCCCTATTCTAACCAGAGATGTTCCTGGACGGGATGCCGGGAGTTGCAGTCCTACGGCATGTGGGGAGGGGGCACAGGTTTTGCCTCTCCGTGTTGTAAACCAAGGTGCATGAATTCTGGTTAATGCAGGCTGCATCTTCTGTCAGTACAGTGGTACGTCTGGTTACGTACTTAATTCGTTCCGGGGGTCCATTCTTAACCTGAAACTGTTCTTAACCTGAAGCACCACTTTAGCTAATGGGGCCTCCTGCTGCTGCCGTGCCACCACCACACGATTTCTGTTCTTATCCTGAAGCAAAGTTCTTAACCCGAGGTACTATTTCTGGGTTAGCGAAGTCTGTAACCTGAAGCGTATGTAACCCAAGGTACCACTGTATATGGAACCCAAAATGCTATGCTGCATATGGCTAAGACCATGGGTAGGCAAACTAAGGCCTCGGGGCCGGATCCGGCCCAATCGCCTTCTAAATCTGGCCTGCGGATGGTCCAGGAATCAGCATGTTTCTACATGAGTAGAATGTGTCCTTTTATTTAAAATGCATCTCTGGGTTATTTGTGGGGGCTGCCTGGTGTTTTTACATGAGTAGAATGTGTGCTTTTATTTAAAATGCATCTCTGGGTTATTTGTGGGGCATAGGGATTCATTTTAAATTTTTTCAAAATACAGTCCGGTCCCCCACAAAGTCTGAGGGACAGTGGACCGGCCCCCCGCTGAAAAACTTTGCTGACCCCTGGCTAAGAGCCATTATTATGTCTTTCTGGCACTCTGTCATGTTTTCCTTTGCCACACGGTGTCCTCCGTGAGTTAACTTCAGAGAAGCAAAGTTAATAGTACAGAAAGGGACAGGCTTGTCAGCAGGGCTATTTTTTTCTTTGCAGATCTCAACACCTGAGCCTGGGGGAGAGCTGGCCCCAGCCCTACTGGCGTGATGAACCTGCACACGGTGAGGGGATGCCAAGAGCTGTGATCTGGTAAGGACGCCTGGGCAGGAATGCTAAAACTGAACAGAGATATTGTTGATTTATTACATTTGTTTTGTGCCTTGCGATGAACCCAGGCAGTGCATAAGGGGTCTCCCCTCCCCATTTTATCCTCACAGCAACCCTGTGAGGTGGGTTAGCCAGAGGAATTGGCTCGAACCCTGCTAATAGCTGGATGAGACCTAAAAGGTTAGCAGTCTGCTAAGGTTTCCAAATTTGATGCACTTGTGTGCCTTACATCTGCTAGGAAACAGTCTGAATGGAAACTTCTAAATCCCTGAAGCAAGCTAGCTTTTCTTCCCCTTCCTTTGGGTTCCACTGCTGTTGTCATAGCGCTTCATTGGGCATATGATTTCAGAAGTGAAGAATAAGTAAAGATGGCAAGATGTGCTGGGCCCCATCTCTGGTTTTCGGCCTCTTCTGAAAGGGAGCTTTTTAGCATTTAAGAGCTGCATGGCAAAGGAATAAGTCACACCTCCTGAATTAATTCTAAGTTCTCAAAGGCACAAGAGGATGCTTTGAGAGGCTTGAGGGGTTATCTCTGAGAAGAGGGATTAAACCTTCTTGCTGAAAATTCAGACTGACTTTTGTTTCTCACCATAAACTACAATTTTCAAGGTTTTATTGTGGGAAACATTTATGCTTGAAACTTGCATTCCTGCATTGGCTCTCAGTACGTTTCCAAGCACAATTTAAAGTGTTGGTGCAGACCTTTAAAGCCATAAACGGCCTTGGTCCAGTAGACCTGAAGGAGCATCTCCACCCCCATTGTTCAGCCCGGACACTGAGGTCCAGCGCCGAGGGCCTTCTGGCGGTTCCCTCATTGTGAGAAGCAAAGCTACAGGGAACCAGGCAGAGGGCCTTCTCGGTGGTGGCACCCACACTGTGGAACGCCCTCCCACCAGATGTCAAAGAGAAAAACAACTACCTGACATTCAGAAGACATCTTAAGGCAGCCCTGTTCAGGGAAGTTTTTAATGTGTGACATCTTAGTGTATTTTTGATCTTTGTGGAAGCCGCCCAGAGTGGCTGGGGAAGCCCAGCCAGATGGGCAGGGTACAAATAAAATTATTATTATTATGCCCCCATAACTTCTGTACTTCTGCTAGAGCTTGGTATTTACCTTATGGGAATAGCAGCCCTATGTCCTATTCTGCAAATGCATCCCCACAACTTCTGCTCCCTGAAGGTTGCTGCTTCCAGCTTCTCTTTCTGCCTCTGACCACATCTTTCCCCCTCCACAGGTGTCCTCAATGTGCCTACAACCCAAGTTACCTCATCCTGCACTTGAAGAGACCCCAAACTTCACCAATACCCCCTTTGCTGCTGTTGAAGCCCTGAATGTGAAAAAAAAATTAGTAAACCCGAGGGGGGGAGTTTGACCAAAAAGATAACTCGCTTTGCTTTAAAAACCTTCTGAGGGGTTTGTCTTCCCTCTTCCCACAGCTTTGCCAGTTTGAGAAAAATAAACTGGCTGTTGAATCTTCAGTTACTTTTTTCTCCCCCATTGTTGAAGAACACCCTGTGTGAACCATTGTGTGCAGTTTGGGCGTCAGTAAAAAGAAAAATTGCACAGACTTTGTGTCCCTTGTGTTTTCTTCTCCCCCCCCCCACAAGGAAATAAATGTTGCCTTAAGGTGCTGCTTTGTCCTTTACCCCACAGCTCTTGGTTTTTGCATATGTGGAGGATCTTGATCTTAAGGAATCCGAAGACCTACCCCATGATACTTAAAAATAACTTGGAGGAAGTGGAGAATAGTTCCTGGCAGCAAGTGTTGCTGCTTGCTTAGTACTATGCAGAGGGGCCGCAACTGACATTTGGATGGATAGAAGTCAGAGATTCTCCAGGAGTAGGGAGAATGCCATAGGGAACACCAGCCCCACACTAGGCTGCTTTTTAAAAAGAGGCTTCTAAAATATTAGAAAGGTGGCACCTAACTTCCTCAAGTGCAGACAGTAATGTAGTGGTTATTGTAGTAGCAGGACTCTCCGTCAGCCTATAAAAGGAATTTACATTTCCTTAACTTACTGCTTCCCAAGGGAGTGTTTTTGCAGAAAGGAAGTTGCTGTTTCTGCTAATGTGGTGAGCAGGAAAGCATCAGACCTAAGTAACCACTGGTAGCGTCAAAAATCATTGTCCTGGAGCGAAGCCCAAGTCCGGTGTGTTTCACCACGGTTGCTAACAAACCACTGGGTCCAAAACATATCCTACCCCAGAGTTCTAGAAGAACTGAAATGTGAAATTTATGGTTTTCCACCAAATACGTAACTTGTCTCTTTAAGTTTGGTGTTGGAACCTGAAAACAGGAAAGTGATCACTGTAACACAAGTGAGTTTTTTTTAACAAAAGGGAGCCCAGCATATTACAGGCCACTTTGCTTAATGTGTGTTCTGGGAAACTTAATGTATGTTTTGATTAAAGTTGAAATTTTCAAGGAAACAGAAGTCTTGCTGAAAAAGAATCGGCATCACTTCTGCAAAGGGAAGTCCTGTCTAGCCTGGTGTCATTAATGGACATTACTATCTTAGGTTCATTAATTTCGGTGGTTTTCCTCTGAGGAGGACTTGGCTGAATGCCACCTGTTGTGTACTTGTCAAAAGCTTTTTGGGAGTCCAAAAGACTTCTCACCAAATTTCACGGCCATGGGATCGGATAACAGGTCCTCTTAAAGTAGGAGTAGAATTAAATGGGCAGTTCTGCCCATGGAGGGCTGTAAGAAGTGGGGTGCCCCAAGGATCTGAATTTGGATTTATGCTTTTTAACATTCATAGATCTGGAGTTTAGAGGTCAGCAGTATCCAATGCAAATAAATCAAAGCCGAAAAAATGAAAAAGGGATTGTGAAGTGCTTCAAAAGGATCTCTAAACTGGGTGGGTAGGCATTAAAATGTGGCTCAATTTAAACTATTTTTAAATTTAGTATGCGTCACTTTGAGACAGTTGTTTAGAAAGCAATTAATAAATTGATTATGATAATAAAAGTAATGCAAATTGGGGCAAAAAGGAATTCAGCTTCAGATATACACAAAGCAAGCTCTATGTTAAGGAGCACTATGCAAAAGATCAAAAATAAAACTGCCAATATTGTAATTCCTTAAATCTACGGTGTGGTAATGCTTGGAACACTCCGTACAGTTGTAGTCTCTGCATCTCAGAAACAGCATTGTGGAAGGAACTGGAAAGGCTGGAACATTTGGGGCTTTTAATTTGGAAAAGTGAGCAAGAGTTGACCTGATAAGAGATGTAAAAAATTATGTATGGCTTGGGGAAAGTGAAAAGTTTGTCTCCTTTTCCAGAACCCAAGGAACCGGAATGTTGGGACAGGCAAAAGGAACTACTGTTTTCCAACAGTGCATAGATAAAACCACAAATCGATAGTGTGAGCACAGTTGGATGGCTTTAAAAGGGAATTAAGACAAAATCATGGAAGACAGGGCTATTGGTGTCTACTAGCTGTGATGGCTAGATGTTCTCATTAGGGTCTACTTCTGAATACCAGTTCTTGAGGACAGGAGTGCTATTGCATTTGGGACCTGTTTGCATGCTTCCCAGAAGCAGCTGATTGCTCATCGTGGGAACAGAATACTAGATTTCATGGGTCTTTGGTCTGATCCACTCCTAAGTTCTTATGTCATTGTCAACACCTTGAATATCCCACTGGACATGCCCACATCATACGCCTCAACATGGCATTTTGCACTTCCAGCATCTACCAGTAATAAATAATGCCTTCCTATAAAGATATTGTAGAGTCCAATATAACTGAAACATCATTTGTTTGCTGGGATAATCTCAATTTTAAGTCCCTGGGAAGGAGCCACTTAGCTTAGGAGTGGAGGGTGCTGTATGCATGCAGGAAGTCTTGGGGTAAAAGACATGGGAGCTGCCGTTAATTCAAGTAGACACCGCTAGAGTACATGGGCCGGTGACATAGCTTAAGCCAAAACAACCCCGTATCTTCATGTACTGTAAAGGCCCAGCAAAATTAAGCAGCCTCAGTTGCTCTCTCTTTGGCAAAAACTGACTTTTTGCGGGTGGGAGAGTACAGCCAGTTTCTTTGCTCATATGCAAAAATACGTCCAGCAATGGGCTTGAGCATGGGTAGGCAAACTGAGGCCCAGGGGCCGGATCCGGCCCAATCGCCTTCTAAATCTGGCCCACGGATGGTCCGGGAATCGGTGTGTTTTTACAATGTGTGCTTTTATATAAAATGCATCTCTGGGTTATTTGTGGGGCATAGGAATTCGTTCATTCCCCCCCCCCGCTAAATATAGTCTGGCCCCCCACAAGGTCTGAAGGACAGTGGACCGGCCCCCTGCTGAAAAAGTATGCTGACCCCTGGGCTTGAGCAAAAAGGGAGTTGTGCAACATAGGGCCAAATACTCCTTGAAAGTTGAACAGGTCACAGTGATCAAGTGATCAATCACCGAAGAAGCTTGTGGCATTGTTAACCTTTCCAGAAAAGCAGGGGCAGTTGGAAGGCCCGTATCTCTAGCTACTGAGTGCTAGGATTCAGACTTTGGAGAAGGAAAATATTAAGAAGTAGCGGCGCAGACTCAACTCCCCTATTATCTGTGTGGCATTTTGAACTATCCTGTTCCTTTTACTTTTTGGAACAGATTGCTTATGCATTAAATATTTAGAACTGGAGAGAACGAATGTAAAGCAAGCAACAGCCGTATAAGAGTCTATTCTTTATATACAAATATTTTTTTCTTGGAAATACAAACATTAACATGCGCACGCACACACAAACATGCCTGTAATCTCGAGAGTCTCTTCCTCTGATTAAATACACAGAAAACAGAATCCTTTGCACAGTCCCGAGGGAAACCCTTTTTACAAAGTGGGCGTCCCTTTTTTCCCTTTCTTGCTTCCATTTAGTATTTTGAGTGCTGGGTGGCTAACGTAGCCTATGGAGTGATGCAGTCCGTTTGCTCTTGTTTTAAAAGCCCACCTTTAATAGAAAAGTCCTAGCCCTCTTGGGGATTAAGTGCCATGGTAAAAAGTGCTGAAGAATCAGTGCAAAGCTCAAACCACTAGAAAGTTCACTACACGTGTTCAAGTCTGGATTTGTAAGATGGTGTGGACTCCGATGGCACAGCTTCACAGGACCTGTTCTACAACATTAAAATCCCTTTATAATTTCCATCGCTCCCAGCCAGGAAACCCTGTGTTCCCACGCTCAGCGTGTTTTCAAAGATGTCCTTGCGAGGCTTAGGGTGAAAACCACCAATGGTTTCAAACCAGTTTGGCAATACTTGAAAACGACTGGGTTATCCAGGTTCCCTGCGGTTTAATACTTGCCATTTACGATTAATGCCAAACGATATAAATACATATCCTTGCAGCTGTTCTGCCTAGAAGAGAACTTGTTATTTCACCTTCCCAAATATTGCCCTTGGGGTAGGGTGTGGGGTTGGGCTTCGTAACTGGTGAGGCCAGGACATTTTTCCAGCTGGAACTCAGTTCCGGCACCTCTCAGGTGAGTGCTATTGCCATTTTAAGACAGTGGACATGTACACCAGCCTTTCTCAACCTGGTGCCCTTCGGATAATTTAAGACTTCCCACCAGCTCAGGTTGCAATGGACCAAGAGGCCTTCCTGGTTTTCTCTCCCCTGTTTTTGTTTTGCAAGCGAATTACTGTTTCGCCTTCCAGAAAACCAAGCTATACGTTTGGAATCAAACTGATAACATTTATCAGTTGGCAATAATAGAGGATGAACTCACCTAAGATTGAGTGTTTTTTTTAAAAAATGTGACCATTAATTTGTAAGCAAGCCACACAGAAATAAAGGAAGGGGGAATCCTTGCCACAGATTCTCTTCTTCACATGGGAAGCCTTTTTGAACTGCTATGGACCATCCATAGAGCCCTATAAACCACAGGGTTCTATGCGCTGTCCATGCGCTCTCGAGAGCAACAGGCTTCCATGATGGGACTGTCACCATCTTCTCACTGCTTCCTCATAATCTGCTCTCGAAGGTTTGCGGGACCCTCTGGAGTAGATGGAGGGAGGCGAAATCTTGTTGCACACGAGGAAGTCCACTCACGTAACTTTAGATTCTGCCCATAGTGAGACCTCTTGGTTTATTCATGGCGCATGGCGGTTTGCATTTCTCTGCGCCGAAACGCTAACCAAAGTAACCAGGAGACCAGGCAGCGCTGCCAAAGAAAACTCAACACCGCTAGAAAACTTAATTCCCGGGGTGTTCTGGGGGGAAGCGATTGCTGTGACATCCTCCGCAAGCGGCCTTGCCGGTGGTTTAATATTCCTCATAAGAGGGAGTTCTAGAAGTGCAGAATAAGCTGTTGGGGGCATCCGCCGAGATGGCCTTGACATTCAAAGCTGGAGAATGGGTGACGCATCCTCCTCTCTGCACCTACTCTTAGGCCACAGTCACGCTATACAACGTTGAAAGCACAGCTGATACCAATTTAAACAGTCATGGCTGCCCCCAAAGGATCCTGGGAGCTGTAGTTTGTAACGGATGCTGAGCGTCGTTAGGAGACCCCGCTAGTCCCTGTCCTGGAACTACAATTCCCAGAGTCCTCCATGAAGAGGAACTGATTGTTAAACCACTCTGGGAATGGACCTGGGGTTTTTTTTCCAATGATTCGGCACCATTAGAAAACTACAGTTCCCATAACCAACACTGATTAAAGCACATGGGGTCTGTGCCCTTACTTCCCGTTCTGAGCTATATTCTGACCCCCCCTGCCCTACTTCACTGTGCCAAAGGAGTGTTTAGGCAACACACATGGTGGTTGCTAAACACGGCCAGGGCAGCCATTGTTGCTGTTGCTAGGCAACCACGGTGCAGGCGAAAATGGTTTTTTGGGGGGGCTTGAGACCCCAGCAACGTCACTACTGACCATATCACCTCTCCATGAGCATTCAAGGATGGTTTTCTTCATACCCACCCTCCAGTTCTTCATTTCTAGAAGGAGATGGGCCAGCCCTGGGGCCTAAAAGCCCTGACCCCTCCCCACACCCCAAAACGGGGTGATGGGAGAGGCCTGAGCGTGGCTCCTTAGGGTGTGAGCGGGAAAGAACTCAGCACATGTTCTGGGGCACTCTTTTCTCAGCTGCTTGTGCAAGTCAGGGCTGAGCCCTGGCTCGATGCGGAAATGGAGTCAACATATAAATAACCCGAAAATCGGTGGGAAGATTAATTTAGTCGCTGTCCGAAGAATTATTACTTCCACCCCACCGTCCACCGTCCCTTTTTCAAATTCAGCCTCTGCCTTTGAACTTTGCTTTTGGGGAGAATGCGGTTCCTGGATCTCGACAGCACGTCAGCCTCCTGTCCGCTCTCAGTGCAAATCCCCCACGATCCTTTATTTACAGAATCGGAACTCGTGGCTCCTGGCTCGACGCCACGAGCTTCTTGTTCTCCGAAACAAAGAAAGTGGGGCGACGGGTCTGTGTCCCCCACGCCCCACAATGCCCACCCTGCTTTTTATTAATGTTTTTCCTTTCTTTCTTAAAAAAAAAGAAATTAAAAACACATCCAGGCTAAAAACTGACCTAATGAAATCAAAGAAAAAAATAGGGTTCAACTCTGACCACGCGCCAGTAAGGCTTGTGGCACCATTAAAGTGCTAGGCAGATCCTGGTACCTCTTGCCAGCTACCCTGAACACCACGGTCCACATTTGCCGTGCCTTTTGGGCGCTAGGGTTCGCCGCCTGCCCAAACCCTATCATTCATGGGCGTCCGGGCTCAGTTCGTCCAGTTCCGTGTACGGCTTGATCTCTCGTTCTAGCAAAGATGGCGTCCGTCGGAATGTAGCGGCGATCTGGTCAAAGGTGCGGCCTCGCGTCTCGGGAACCTTGATGTACGTGAAGATCAAGAACACAAAGAGAAGGGCTGCGAAGATGAGGAAGACGTACGAGTGGAGAGCTCCCTGCAAGGAGGAGGAAGAGAAGAGTGTGAGAAACTGTAGCCCTGCCAGGTCTCGCACTGCGCAGGACCTCAAGAGCTCCACAGCTTAGGGGCCGCCACAGAGAAGGCCCTGTTCTTGTACGTGTCACCCCCTGAGCCTCCGAGGACGGGGAAACCACCCTGACTTAAGAATTCTAAGGTCTCAAATATAAAATAAATGTTTATAAATGTACAAGGCAAACACATACATAAGTATATAAACCATGTGTTTGAAATAATAATAATAATAATAATAATAATAATAATAATAATAATATAGTAATAATTTATTATTTATACCCCACCCATCTGGCTGGGTTTCCTCAGCCACTCTGGGTGGCTTCCAACAGAACACTAAAATACAATAACCTATTAAACATTAAAAGCTTCCTTAAACAGGGCTGCCTTCAGATGTCTTCTTAAAGTCAGATAGTTGTTTATCTCCTTGACATCTGATGGGAGGGCGTTCCACAGGGCGGGCATCACTACCGAGAAGGCCCTCTGCCTGGTTCCCTGTAACTTGGCTTCTCGCAGTGAGGAAACAGCTAGAAGGCCCTCGGAGCTGGACCTCAGTGTCCGGGCAGAACGATAGGGGTGGAGACGCTCCTTCAGGTATACAGGACCGAGGCCGTTTAGGGCTTTCAAGGTCAGCACCAACACTTTGAATTGTGCTCGGAAACATACTGGGAGCCAATGTAGATCTTTCAAGACCGGTGTTATGTGGTCTCGGCGGCCGCTCCCAGTCCCCAGTCTAGCTGCCGCATTCTGGATTAGTTGTAGTTTCCGGGTCACCTTCAAAGGTAGCCCCACATAGAGCACATTGCAGTAGTTCAAGCGGGAGGTAACCAGAGCATGCACCACTCTGGCGAGACAGTCCGCAGGCAGATAGGGTTTCATCCTGCGTACCAGATGGAGCTGACAGACAGCTGCCTTGGACACAGAACTGACCTGCACCTCCATGGACAGCTGTGAGTCCAGAATGACTCCCAGGCTGCACACCTGGTCCTTCGGGGGCACAGTTGCCCCATTCAGGACCAGGGAGTCTCCACACCTGCCCGCCTCCTGTCCCCCAAAAATAGCACTTCTGTCTTGTCAGGATTCCACCCCAATCTGTTAGCTGCCATCCATCCTCCAACCGCCTCCAGACACTCACACAGGACCTTCACCGCCTTCACTGGTTCCGATTTGAAAGAGAGGTAGAGCTGGGTCTCATCCGCATACTGATGAACACCCAGCCCAAACCCCCTGATGATCTCTCTCAGCGGCTGCATGTAGATGTTGAAAAGCATGGGGGAGAGGACGGAACCCCGAGGCACCCCAGAAGTGAGAGTGAAGATCCTCTGAATTCTGGGTGTCACATTCCTTTCCATTTGATGCCCGGCTCTGCTTTCAGGCACCAGGCAACGTGCAATCCTGCTCACGAACACAGGGGGTTGGACTAGATGACCCCTGGGGGTACCCAAAAAACCCTCTACAGTTCTATGATTCTGAGGCAGGCTAGCGGCTGAAACTCACCTCGATCGAGGGGAAACTCATCCCAATGATGAAGTTGCAAGTCCAGTTGGCGAAGCCGGCGACGGCCATTGCAGCCGGGCGGGGACCTTGGCTGAAGAGCTCCGCCACAATGAACCAGGGTATTGGCCCCGGGCCAATCTCAAAGAACGCCACAAAGCCAAAGGTGGCCACCATGCTGAGGTAGCTCATTGCCGGCACACGGTCCTGCGGTGCGTGGAGAGAAACGGGAGGCGCTGCGTCAACCCTCTCGCGAGCAAATGTGCCGTATACATACGTAAAATATTCTACTTTAAAACTAGGAAGATGAAATCAAGGGCAAAAGCCAGGGATACCCTCTCCGCCCTAGTATCTTGCCTTTTATGTCCAAGGCATATGCGAGCGGTGCCAGATTTACGTATAAGCTAAACAAGCTATAAGGGACGCGGGCGGCGCTGTGGGTTAAACCACAGAGCCTAGGACTTGCCGATCAGAAGGTCGGCGGTTCGAATCCCCGCAGCGACGGGGTGAGCTCCCGTCGTTCGGTCCCTGCTCCTGCCAACCTAGCAGCTCAAAAGCACGTCAAAGTGCAAGTAGATAAAGAGGTACCGCTCCGGCGGGAAGGTAAACGGCGTTTCTGTGCACTGCCCTGGCTCGCCAGAAGCGGCTTAGTCCTGCTGGCCACATGACCCGGAAGCTGTACGCCGGCTCCCTCGGCCAGTAAAGCGAGATGAGCGCCGCAACCCCAGAGTCGGCCACAACTGGACCTAACGGTCAGGGCTCCCTTTACCTTTGAACAAGCTATAGCTTAGGCCCCCACTCTCTTGGGGGCCCCCAAAAAATGTAAAGGAAAACAACAACCTGGATGTACATTTCCAGAATATAAGATAAAAAAACAAATAAAATGAAACCTACAAACAGCAACAGTGTTTTGTGTTGTGTAGGCTCCTAGATGTCAGTCATGAGCCCCGCCTGCTCCCTAAAATATCACTGGTTTGCTCCTTTCTATATATAGGATGCCTACATTCTGCATGGACTGGTTGTAGCAATTACTTTGATAAAATACATATTTTGCTATGTGCAAATGGCTTTAGATACCTATTAGGTCCATAAATTACCATATAGTAGGGTTACCAGATTTTTTTCAATGAATCTGGGGAGACTTTTCAACTTCAATGGATTTTGTATGGGGACTGATTTGTAAATCCAGGGACTGTCTGCTAACCTTATCATATAGCATATATCCAGCACAAAAACAATGACAATTTCTTGTTGACAAAGGACAGCTTGACATCTAAAGGGCCCCATGACCTTCAGTAGCTTAGAGCCTCATCAAACCTAAATCCGGCCCTGTATGCGAGAGCTGAAACGATGACCCACAGATGAAATAGCCCCAACAGAAGATGAGTCAAATCTACATTGGATAGGCCTAGGGCACCCTGGTGCTCGCCAGCTGTTTTGGACTACAAATCCCATCATCCAGAGCCAGCGCAATGCTGGCTCTGGATGATGGGATTTGTAGTCCAAAGTAGCTGGAGGGTGCCAGCCGGATGAAGGCTGTCCTAGGCCGACGAAGGGCTATGTCCTCTGCCCAGTTACTCACCGTCAAACCCTGGGCCACCGTCATAAGGATGGCACACACGGCCATTCCTGCCAATCCCAGCATATGCAAGGTCCGCCGGCCGGCTCGCTCCACCAGGAACACCTGGGGCAGAGAGAGAAAAGATGAAGACGGTTGTGAGAAAGAGGTGGAGAGAAGAACTACCGACGAAAGAAGAATGGAGGATGAAAATGATGGACTATGCAGAGTTAGATAAATTAACAGGAAGGATTCGAAGCCTGCGGGACCAGAGGTTCTCAGAAGACTGGAGTAAATTTACGAACTATTTGAGAAGCAATTGTGATGAACAGATTACGCTAGTAGGATTGCAAGAAGTTTTGTAAGGTGAATTATTTGAAATACTGCAAGAAAGATAATGAGGAGAATTATTAGTTAAGGATAATTAAATGTAATATAATAATAATAATAATAATAATAGTAATTTTTATTTATACCCCGCCCTCCCCAGCCAAGGCTGGGCTCAGGGCAGCTAATAAGCAATAATAAAAACAAGTTGAATGAATACAACTTAAAAACAAAATTAAAATACAATATTGAAACATTAAAATATTAAAATGTAGCTTCATCGCAGTAGGAGAAGGGAAAAGAAAAAAGAAAGAGGGGGAGGGAATCAAATTGGCTCCAAGCCAAAGGCCAGGCGGAACAACTCTGTCTTACAGGCGCTGCGGAAAGAAATCAGAAATTATCAGAAATATAGAAATTAAGAAATGCATAATAAGCGATAGAGAACAGAAAATCATCAGAGGTGTTGATGGAAGTCTAAAAACATTGTATAAGACGAGAAGTTATGTTGTATGACTGTTGGAACTGATGTGTTAAAAAATTAATTAAAATGTAAAAAAAGAGAGAGAGAAAGAGGTGGAGAAGAGAAACAATTAAAAAAGGAAAGAGCAGTTCAGGCAGTCAAAGGCCTTGCAGATCAGGAGGCAATTCTTCCAGAGATCGGCGGACTCCAAATCGCAACAGGCAGCATGGCCCAATGGTCAGGAATGATGGGAGCTGTAGTCCAGCAGGCAACATCTGGGAGACAACCACATTGGTCCAAACTCGCAGCCTTTCTCAACCTGTGGGTCCTAGGGGGGCTAGGGGGGCGACTGGCCTGATGGAGGGGAATTCCTTTTATGTTCCCAATGCACTGTTATTGCTATTATTAGGTAAAGGTAAAGGGACCCCAACCGTTGGGTACAGTTACGAACGACTCTGGGGTTGCGGCGCTCATCTCGCTTTATTGGCCGAGGGAGCTGGCGTTTGTCCGTAGACAGCTTCCAGGTCATGTAGCCAGCATGATCAAGCCGCTTCTGGCGAAACAGAGCAGCGCACGGAAACGCCATTTACCTCCCCGCCGGAGTGGTACCTATTTATCTACTTGCGCTTTGACTGCTTTTGAATTGCTAGGTTGGCAGGAGCAGGGACCGAGCAACGGGAGCTCACCCCGTCGCGGGGATTCGAATCGCTGACCTTCTGATCGGCAAGTCCTAGACTCTGTGGTTTAACCCACAGCGCCACCGCATCCCTATTGCTATTATTAAGGTAAAGGTAAAGGTACCCCTGCCCGTACGGGCCAGTCTTGACAGACTCTGGGGTTGTGCGCCCATCTCACTTAAGAGGCCAGGGGCCAGCGCTGTCCGGAGACACTTCCGGGTCACGTGGCCAGCGTGACAAAGCTGCATCTGGCGAGCCAGCGCAGCACACGGAACGCCGTTTACCTTCCCGCTAGTAAGCGGTCCCTATTTATCTACTTGCACCTGGGGGTGCTTTCGAACTGCTAGGTTGGCAGGCGCTGGGACCGAGCAACGGGTTATTGCTATTATTACCTTTTATTAAGTGCGTATAAAGATTGGCCGGGCAAAAATGACTGCATCTATCAGGGTTCTGCTCCAATCAAAAATTCTATATAGAATGGGAATGCATAGGGGAATACATGAAGAAATATGGTGTTAAAGCAGAACTCTTAATTGGCAATTGTTAAGCGTGTAAGGACAAAAGAAGTAATTATAATTTAACAGTTTTCATGCTATTCTATTTTATTAAAGCAACTAGAAAAAATATTGTGATGGGAAGATCTCACGCGGTTGAAGGGAAGCAGTGGGAGGAGGGGAGGGTTAGGCTGAATTTGGGAAATAAAATAAGATATGGGACAGCAAAGGATATAATAGATTCTTATAGAATAGTAATATATTGTAACCAGAATAGAAGTTCCAAAGGGGAAGTAAATGTATTTTTAGTATTTTCATTATTGTAATAGTATTATTTCTTATCGGTAGAAAGCAATGTTAATTTAGGCTTCTTCGTTTTGCTGTCTGTATAATTTTTGTAAGTCAATAAAATAAAAATTATAATAAAACATTTGCCAGGCACGGATACAGCGGCAGGGGGTTCTTACCGAAACGATGGTGAACACCGTGTTCACGGCGCCAGCCCCGATGGTGGCGAAGATGGGTTTGTCCAAGCCGGCCTTTTTGAAGATGTCCGTTGAGTAATAGAATATCTAAGAGGACAGAGAGAGAGCGGTCAAATGACAGTGTCCCCCAGCAGGGCTGGCCCAAGACATCTTGCCTCATGGGTGGAACAACTCTGACCCCTTCAGAGCCATCAAACACCCCCCACAAAAAAATTCCACTTCCTCTCCTGCTCCTGTTCAACACCTTCTTAACTGCTCAACACCTACTTTGTCTCTTTTTTCACCCTAAAAATGAAAGCTACGGCCCAAGAGAGGAAAAGAGATGCGAAGGGAATGTTGTTATTGTTTAGTCGTTTAGTTGTGTCCACCTCTTCGTCACCCTCTGGGCCAGAGCACGCCAGGCCCTCCTGTCTTCCACTGCCTCCCGCAGTTTGGTCAAACTCATGCTGGTAGCTTCGAGAACACTGTCCAACCATCTCGTCCTCCATCATCCCCTTCTCCTTGCACCCTCCATCTTTCCCAAAATCAGGGTCTTCTCCAGGGAGTCTTATCTTCTCATGAGGTGGCCAAAGTATTGGAGCCTCAGCTTCACGATCTGTCCTTCCAGTGAGCACTCAGGGCTGATTTCCTTCAGAATGGGGAGGTTTGATCTTCTTGCAGTCCATGGGACTCTCAAGAGTCTCCTCCAGCTCCAAGGACAAAGACAACAGGCGAAGGGAATAGCTGCTTTAAATCTCCAGGGCCTGATGAGATGCACCCAAGGGTGCCAAAGGAGCTTGCGGGGTTTCATTTCAGAGCCTCTGTCTATAATCCCTGAGAATTCTTGGAGAACTGGGGAGGTCCCTGCAGACTGGAGGGAGGCAAATGTCCCCCTCTTCGAGAACGGGAAGCAAAGCAAACTTGTTTTCTCCTGCTCCAGAAGGTAGGATCTGAACCATCGCGAGAAAGGAGATCCTGACTAAACCTCAGGAAGAACTTTCTCACGGTAAAAAAGGTAAAGGACCCCTGGACGGTTAAGTCCAGTCAAAGGCAACTCTGGGGTTGCGGCGCTCATCTCGCTTTCAGGCCGAGGGAGCCGGCATTTGTCCGCAGACAGCTTTCCGGGTCATGCGGCCGGCAGGACTAAACCGCTTCTGGCTCAATGGGACACCGTGATGGAAACCAGAGCACATGGAAACGCCATTTACCTTCCCGCCACAGCAGTAGAGTGGACGCTCGGGTTGCGAACGTGATCCGTGCGGGATGCACGTTCGCAACCCGCGTCTACACAGGCACGGGTTGCAATTTGGTGCTTTGGCGCATGCGCAAAGCACTATTTAGCGCTTTTGCGCATGCGTGACCCTTGAAACTCGGAAGTAACTCGTTCTGGTACTTCCGGGTTTTGGCAGGTCCGTAACCCCCCAAAAAAACGCGCAACCTGAAGCGTCTGCAACCCGAGGTATGACTGTACCTATTTGTCTACTCACACTTTGACGTGCTTTCAAACTACTAGGTTGGCAGGAGCTGGGACAGAGCAATGGGAGTTCACTCCGTCGCGGGGATTCGAACCACCGACTTTCCGATCAGCAAGCCCAAGAGGCTCTGTGGTTTAAACCAAAGCGCCACCCACGTCCCTCTCATGGTAAGAGCCGTTTGGTCGTGGAACGGACTCCTTCGGAGGTTTGCGGGCTCTCTTTGGTTGGAGAATTTTTAGCAGAGGTTGGGTGTCAGGGATTCTTCGGCTGAGATTCCAGCATTGCGGGGGGCTGGAGTAGATGATATCTCGGGGTCCCTTAGAACTCGACAGTTCTATTATTCTTCCTCCCCCTGCAGCAAACTCACCGCGTTGACGCCGGAGAGTTGCTGCGATAGCTGCAAGACCACGGCGATCAGCAGGGGCTGGCGGTAGATGCGGCAGCGGAAAAGCTGCGCGATGGAGACTTTGCGCTCCAAATCCATCCTCCTTTTCTCCTCCTTCATCTCTGTCAGAGCCGCGGTCACGTCCACCTGGCCGGTCAGCCGCTTGAGACCTGGAGGGGGAAAGAAGAGGAGGCGTCACTGTGTGTTTGAGGGGGAGGTTGAATGGGAAGCAAGAGAGATAGGAGGCTCAGGGGGCGGCAGACGTGAAGAAAGGAAGATTACGTGCGAGGGATCGAACAGAAAACTGCCAATATCGAACAATGGCGTGATTCGAATCTATGGCCCAACTGTATTTGGAGCACTGTGTGTGCAGTTCTGGGTCTCCTTGCCTCGTAAAGGATATTGTAGAGTTGGTCGGCTGGAACCAGAACTCTTCCTGCTGGGACTGATGGCTAGACAATATGGAACTTTATTTTGATACAGTGGTACCTCGGGTTAAGTACTTAATTCGTTCTGGAGGTCCGTACTTAACCTGAAACTGTTCTTAACCTGAAGCACCACTTTAGCTAATGGGGCCTCCTGCTGCTGCCAGAGCACGACTTCTGTTCTCATCCTGAAGCAAAGTTCTTATCCTGAGGTACTATTTCTGTGTTAGCGGAGTCTGTAACCTGAAGCATCTGTAACCTGAAGCGTCTGTAACCCGAGGTACCACTGTATATGATTACAAGCCGTGAGACACTTATATACACAAAGATGGGAAAATTCATCATTACCTACCATGGAGGAATGGCTGTTTTAAAATTATTGGACCTAGCCGAGATGGTGAAGTTGACATGTTTAATCAGAGAAAAACCATTGCCAACATTTACTAGAGACTGGAAACTGCTTATCGTATAGGCTTTTTACATGAAAAAGAAAATGGGCTTATGATATCTGGGTTTGAAGATTGAAGATAAGGTTTATAGAAAGTGGATTTGTTGGGAATGGATGCGTTGAATAATTTTCTGCTTATAGCTAAAAGACGGAAAAATCAGAAGTTCTCTTTTTTCTTTTCTCTTTCTTACTGGTTTTCTTTTCCCTTCAAGTTCCCCGCCCCTTTTCTCTTCCTGGTCTGCGTTTTGATTTAAGTTAACTTTTCAGTTTTGATGGAAAGGTATCTGACATTAGCCGTGGTATTTCCCCCCAATTTTTTCGAAAAAATAAAATCTATTTAAAAATTTTAAAAATGATGTTGTGGTCACGTGAATTAAGTGTAATGCCTGCATTGCCGGGGGCTGGGCTAGAGAACTTTGAGGGGATCCCTCTCTAACTCGGGAAGAAATGGAGGCAGTGAGAGGTTTTACTTTCTTGGGCTCCATGATCACTGCAGATGGTGACAGCAGCCGCGAAATTAAAAGACGCCTGCTTCTTGGGAGAAAAGCAATGACAAACCTAGACAGCATCTTAAAAAGCAGAGACATCACCTTGCCAACAAAGGTCCGTATAGTTAAAGCTACGGTTTTCCCAGAGTGATGTATGGAAGTAAGAGCTGGACCATAAAGAAGGCTGATCGCCAAGGAATGGATGCTTTTGAATTCTGGTGCTGGAGGAGACTCTTGAGAGTCCCATGGACTGCAAGAAGATCAAACCTCTCCATTCCGAAGGAAATCAGCCCTGAGTGCTCACTGGAAGGACAGATCCTGAAGCTGAGGCTCCAATATTTTGGCCACCTCATGAGAAGAGAAGACTCTCTGGGAAAGACCCTGATGTTGGGAAAGATGGAGGGCACAAGGAGAAGGGGACGACGGAGGACGAGATGGTGGGACAGTGTTCTCGAAGCTACCAGCATGAGTTTGACCAAACTGCGGGAGGCAGTGGAAGACAGGAGGGCCTGGTGTGCTCTGGCCCAGGGGGTCACAAAGAGTCGGACATGACTAAACGACTAAACAACAACAACTCTCTAACTCGACAATTCTACGATTCTATGAATGGGGGAAAGGAGAGGGAGATCTCACTTTCTTTGGCCTTGGACTCCTTGTTGCGGATGATGTAGAGATATCGGGGGCTCTCTGGACAGAAGGGGAACATCAGGAGCTGGAGGATGGAAGGCACCACCGAAATACCCAACAAGAGCGGCCACAGCTCACTTGTGCCCAGAAGACTGTCCAGACCAAACACCTGTTGCACAAAAAAGCCAGTTAGACACCTGACATATTTCTTGTTTCATTCATTTTTCAAAACAGATTTTGCAGGTTCCAGGGAACATGCCCTCCCCAGCGCACCCCATTCTGGACAGAACAGAAAACACAGGAAGGAAGTTTTCAGCCATACAGTGGTACCTCAGGTTAAGTACTTAATTCGTTCCGGAGGTCTGTTCTTAACCTGAAACTGTTCTTAACCTGAAGCACCACTTTAGCTAATGGGGCCTCTTGCTGCCGCCGCTCCGCCGGAACCCGATTTCTGTTCTCTTCCTGAAGCAAAGTTCTTAAGCTGAGGCACTATTTCTGGGTTAACGGAGTCTGTAACTTGAAGCGTATGTAACCCAAGGTACCACTGTAGTTGTAAACATGATTCCAGACTGAAATATACTCAGAGTCGCAAAGTGATTTCATGCTCTTTATTCAGCTCATAGTGGTGAGGAGGAATGAATGAAAGTCCCCTCAAAGTATCTGCTTTATATACATTATTTACACAATGGGCTGCACATGATTGGCTAATTCCGGAATTCTACTGTAAGCCAATCAGGTTGTGGATTCACTTCTATCTGGAGCATGATTGGGTAGTTCCTGCCAACCAATCATACTGCTGCATTGTTCGAGGACCAATCAGACTGCTGCATTCTGAATCCTATTGTTCTAGGACCAATCAGACTGCTGCCTTTTGGATCCTATTGTTCTAGGACCAATCAGACTGCTGCCTTTTGGATCCTATTGTTCTAGGACCAATCAGACTGCTGCCTTTTGGATCCTATTGTTCTAGGACCAATCAGACTGCTGCCTTTTGGATCCTATTGTTCTAGGACCAATCAGACTGCTGCCTTTTGGATCCTATTGTTCTAGGACCAATCAGACTGCTGCTTTTTGGATCCTATTGTTCTAGGACCAAAAGCCATCAGCTAGACCATTCAGTGGTTCTCAACCTGTGAGTTCCCAGATGTTGTTGGACTACAACTCCCATTATCCCTGACCACTGGTCATGCTGGCTAGGAATGATGGGAGTTGTAGTCCGACAACATCTGGGGACCCACAGGTTGAGAACCACTGAATGGGTAGGCAAACTGAGGCTTGGGGGCTGGATCCGGCCCAATTCCCTTCTCAATCCGGCCCGCGGATGGTCCGGGAATCAGTGTGTTTTTACCTGAGTAGAATGTGTCCTTTTATTTAAAATGCATCTCTGGGTTATTTGTGGGGCATAGGAATTCGTTAATTTCCCCCCCTTCAAAATATAGTCCGGCCCCCAACAAGGTCTGAGGGACAGTGGACCGGCCCCCTGCTGAAAAAGTTTGCTGACCCCTCAGCTAGAGCCTTCATATCCTTAGCCAATTCCCCCCGATAATGCGAGACCCCATACTTTTTGCAGCCACACAGAGATACAGTCGTACCTCGGAAGTCGAATGGAATCCGTTCTGGAAGTCCGTTTGATTTCCAAAGCGTTCGGAAATCAAAGCGCGGCTTTTGATTGGCTGCAGGAAGCTCCTGCAAGCCAATTGGAAGCCGCGCTGGACATTCGGCTTCTGAAAATTGTTTGGAAACGGGAACACTCACTTCTGGGTTTCGATCGTTCGGGAGCCACTTTGTTTGGAAACCAAGGCGTTTGAGATCCAAGGTACGACTGCATAGTTAAACTGCGGAACTCCTTCCCACAGGAAAAAGTGATGCCGACTAATTTGGATGGTTTTAAGAGGGCTGGACAACTTCACAGAGGAGGAGAGGGCTACCAGCAACGATGGTTATGCTTCTGCCTCTGTGAATTATTATTATTATTATTATTATTATTATTATTATTATTATTATTAATCAGGCCATTGGACTGATCCAGCAGGGATCTTCTCATATTCTTAAATGCCCCAGGCTCTTTCAGTTCTGAGCTATGAGCAGATACTGAATATATTTTCTAATCCACCTTATTCCAATGACTTGGGGCGGATTTCAAAAACTGAGACGCCCCTTTCTGTTTTGAATGCCAGGCCAGGCAAGCATGGAGGAGAGACCTGGCCTCTTCCTTTTGCCCAAACGAGACAGGCAGCGTCTTCTGCCAAGTTCCCCAAACAGAGCGCAGAAATAGGTTCTGTCTGGCAGCCAAATGCCTCTCTGGAGCTGTCCGTCCACCTCACCACAGCTTCCTTAAAGGTTTTCACAGGCCCCCCATCCGGCACGACTTGTACTCCGATTGCTTGGGGAAGTGTCAGTCACCCAACGTGGGTTCGAAGAAACGGACAGCGGTCATGCAGTCCCTTGACCCTCATATTGGGGTCTGCCCCATCACTGGCCTAGGACCCACGTACCTACGGGACCGCCTCTCCTGGTATGCCCCGCGGAGAGGTCCACAAATGACAACACCTTGGAGGTCCTAAGTTGCAAGGTGGTTAGATTGGTCTCAACTAGGGACAGGGCCTTTTCAGTACTGGCCCCAACTTGGTGGAACGCTCTGTCCCAAGAGACCAGGGCCCTGTGGGACTTGACATCTTTCTGCAGGGCCTGCAAGACGGAGCTGTTCCGCCTGGCCTTTTCAGCTGTATTTTAAATTGGTTTTGTTTGTTTGTTTTTCCCTTCTCTTTTCCCCTTATTATGTTTTTACTGTGATTTTATTGGTACTGTGATTTATTAGCTACCCCGAGCCTGGCTCTGGCTGGGGAGGGCGGGGTATGTATAAATAAATAAATAAATAAATAAAACCCTGTATAGACTGTCACTGCATCAGAAAACTCAACAAAGAGATTACAGTGGTACCTTGGTTCTCAAACGCCTTGGTACTCAAAGAACTTGGAACCCAAACACTGCAAACCACGAAGTAAGTGTTCCGGTTTGCGAACTTTTTTCGGAAGCCGAACAAGCTCTGCTTTGAGTGCCACACTTCCGTTTTGAGTGTCTGTCTGTTATTTTGCATATTTGTTTTTGTGGCTTTTTTGTTGTTGTTGTTGTTGTTGTGACTGTGTGGAACCCAGTTCAGCTACCGACTGACTGATTGTGTGACTGCAGTACATTGCTTTTTTGCTTTCATTTTATGGATCTCGTTAGAAAGCAAAATTCATGTTAAAGTTCTGTTTTAGGGGTTGTTTTCCAAAGTCTGGAATGGATTAATCCCCTTAACAGAGCCCTCTCATTTTCCTAGAATCTAGCCAATGGTGGTTCCCGCATTGTTGGGGTTGGGCTAGATGACCCCGGGGTCCCTTCCCGCTCGACAGTCCTAGGATTCTATGCTACGTATGTGTGTGAGGGAGAGAGGGGGGAATTGTTCTTTACCTGGGCAATGAGAATGCCGATGACGATGGCCAGCTGATTCAGTGTGCCCAGCGCCCCGCGAAGGTTGGTGGGGGAGATTTCACCCACGTACATGGGCACCAGACCTGAAGCAAATCCTGGCAGTGGAAGGAAACATAAGATCAGTCTGGGAAACAGCCAGAAGAATGTGACAAAACAGGAGCTGCCATCAGAAGAATCACAGAACTGGAATACTAATAATAATTTATTTATTTCCCACCCATCCGGCTGGGTTTCCTAGCCACTCTGGGCAGCTTCCAGCAAAATATTAAAATACAATAATGCATCAAACATTCAAAACTTCCCTAAACAGGGCTGCCTTCAGATGTCTTCTAAAAGTCAGATAGTTGTTTATTTGTTTGATATCTGATGGGAGGGTGTTTCACAGGGCAGGCGCCACCACCGAGAAGGCCCTCTGCCTGGTTCCCTATAACCTCACTTCTCGCAGGGAGTGAACCACCAGAAAGCCCTCGGCGCTGGACCTCAGTGGGGGCTGAACGATGGGGGTGGAGACGCTCCTTCAGGTTTGAGGCCGTTTAGGGCTTTCAAGGTCAGCACCAACACTTTGAATTGTGCTCAGAAATGTCCTGGGAGTCGATGTAGGTCTTTCTGGACCGGTGTTATGTGGTCTCGGCGGCCGCTCCCAGTCACCAGTCTAGCTGCTACATTCTGGATTACAGTCATAACTCGAGTTACAGACTCTTCAGGTTGCGTTTCTTCGGGTTATGGACACGCCGAAACCCGGAAGTACTGGAACCAAGTACTGGAGCCAAATCACGCTTTGCGCATGTACAGAAGCACCGAATCGCAACCCGCGCATGTGCAGACGCGCTGCTGCGGGTTGCGAATGTTGCGGGTTGCGAACTTGGATCCCGCATGGATCACGTTCGCAACCCAAGCGTCCACTGTATACAGGACCAAGGCCGTTTAGGGCTTTAAAGATCGGCACCAACACTTTGAATTGTGCTCGGAAATGTCCTGGGAGCCAATGCAGATCTCTCAGGACTGGTGTTATGTGGTCCCGGAGGCCGCTCCCAGTCACCAGTCTAGCTGCCGCATTCTGGATTAGTTGTAGTTTCTGGGTCACCTTCAAAGGTAGCCCCACGTAGAGCGCATTGCAGTAGTCCAAGCGGGAGATAACCAGAGCATGCGCCACTCTGGCCAGACTGTCCAGGCAAACAGAATGCCTTTTCTCCCCCTTGCTAAATGAGACCGGCTTCCTTCCACAGATGACTCCAGGTGGGAAAGGAACTGCCCCCTTTTATTCTTCACAAGACGCAGTTCTGCCTTGGCACCGTGTCCCTGGGCACGCATCCAGCCTTGCTGACGGGTAGCGATGACTCTTCAGTCCAAAGGTTCATCCAAGATTCTCGTCTGCTGTGGCCGTTACTCAAATGTTCCCTCTCTGCGTCTGGGAGTTTGTCACGTTACGTCCAGCCGCAGAGGATGATTTCCGGCTGAGTCACACAGGGAACAAACCAGCAGTCGCTTTGGTGAAGCTTTTTCTAGTCCCAGGGAACCACATGGCCATGGTGGGCGGAGCCAGAGTCAAAAGGGGCGGAGTAAACTTAATTGTAGACTTTTGTAGGCTAATTTCTTCCAGGCATGGATCTACCGTGAAATGAATGATGTTCCAGTCCAGGGTGGATAAAAATCAATGATTTAAAAAAAAAACCTCAAGGAAATCAGATTTTTTTGAATTTACGGTAAATCAGATTCCCCCCCCCCTTTAAATCGGATTTTTAAAATTTAAATTGGATTTTTAAAATAAAACGCTTTCGGAGGAAAAATCTTTCCAAAGATAGTTTTCTATTTAAGTTACATTATCGTCCAAAGGCTGTTCATCAGGAAATAAGGATTTGTTTAAAGTTTTTCATGTGTGCTAAAACTCAAAGTTTTTTATTTAAAATATTGTTTAACCACAGCACAGTTAACCATAGTGGATATATATGCTGTAATCGTTTTAGTTAAACAAATTGTTTAAATTGTTATTAAGGAAATTGTTATTTTTCTCCCTCCAATAAACGGTTAACTTATTAAACCTCACAATAATTTCTTCATTATCTGCCTATGTATTTCTAATAGTAGAGCCAAATCAGTGATTTTTGATAAAACTGCTCTGAAAATGTATTATTCCAAAAATGAAACCTTCATCTGGTTGTCAATATTGAGACTAGACCAGCAAGAATGAGTCTTCCTGTATAACCCAGCGCAGCAATTTTAATCGAGACCTGAGATGTAGAAGATCCGAAGGTCGCAGGGCGATTGGCCGCATAAAAACACAAGATGGGAACGCAAAATATGTAATGAAACAAAAGCAAACCAATAAATCCCCTTCCACAAACACAATTAAACGAATAACCAGCCAAAGGACAGGTTAGAGAGAAACCTGGCCCAACTGACAAAAATATATCCAGGTTTTCTTCTCTATTCCCACTAGCATCACTTGTTCAAAACCTGTGTGTCCTTTCATAGAATTGTTAGACGGGACGCCCCAAAGGTCATCTATCCCAACCCGCTTCCTTACCTGAGAAAGCCCCAATCAGGAACCGTCCGATGATCATCATCTCGTAGGACTTGCCGAGTTTGGCCAGGCCCATGAAACCGCCGCCGAGGAAGGCCAAGCCATTGTTGACAATCATCGCCCTCTTCCTAAAAACCACAGAGGAAACGAAAGCGTCTGCTGTTGTTGTTCGGCTAGTTTCGTTTCGAAGAATTTAATACGGCATTTCATTTATTTATTTATTACAATCATATCCCCCACACCTCATCTCGCGACAACCTTGCAAGGTAGATTAGGCTGAGAGGCAGCGACTGAATCTCAAGGTCACCCAGTGAACTTTTGTGGCTGAGTCAGAATTCGAACCCGGGTCCCACAGAACCTAGCCTGACACACTAACCACTGCACCGACTTACGACTCAAATCCCCTTAGGGATTGGTCAAGGGGATGGAGCGACTCTGCTATGAAGAAAGGTTGCAGCACTGAAGAATTATTATTTCTTTAGTTTAGAGGAAAGGCGAGGAAGAGGCGACGAGATTAGACGTTTATAAAACTATGCATGGCGTAGAGAGAGCAGATAGAGAAAAGTTTTCCTCCTCCTCTCAAAGCCCCAGAACATGAGGACATTCAACGAAGCTGGACGTTGGAAGATTCAGATAAAAGAAAGTCTTTCTTCTCAGTTAACCTGCAGAACTCCTTGCCACAGGAGGCAGCAATGGCTACCAACCTGCGTGGCTTTAAAAGAGAATTGGGAAAATTCACAGAGGCCACAACAGCCATGTTCTGTCGCCACTGTCAGAGGCATCTTGTGGAGGCAAAGCTTCTTCTTCTTCTGTGATCCCTCGTAGCCGAGTAAGATTGTCTTCAATAAACACGGTTTTAACAATGAGTCCATAAGTGACTGTGGAGGCCAGTTCAGGATCCACACGTCCTTCCACAGTGGGGACATTGGTTTCCTGATGGGAGTTGATCACAGTGTCGATTTGCCAAGCGTGCCTTCCTCTTGGCACGTTTCTCCCCTGCGTCCTGAGTTCGAGTGTCTTCAAAACCCATGACTCCTTTGGTCAAGGCTGTTCTCCAGCTGGAGCGCTCGCAGGCCAGTGTTTCCCGGTTGTCAGTGTTTATACTACATTTTTAAATATTTGCCTTGAGACAGTCTTTAAACCTCTTTTGTTGATCACCAGCATTACGCTTTCCATTTTTAAGTTCGGAATAGAGTAGTTGCTTTGGAAGACGATCATCAGGCATCCGCACGACATGACCAGTCCAACGAAGTTGATGTTGAAGAATCGTTGCTTCAACACTGGTGATCTTTGCTTCTTCCAGTACACTGGTATTAGTTTGCCTGTCTTCCCAAGTGATGTGTAAAAATTTTCGGAGACGTCGTTGATGGAATCTTTTGAGGAGTTCGAGATGGTGTTTATAAGTGGTCCATGTTTCACAAGCAGACAGTAAGGTTGGTAGTACAATAGCCTTGTAAACGAACATTTTGGTTTCCCTGCGAATGTCCCGATCCTCAAGCACTCTACACTTCAATCGGGAGAAAATTGCACTCGCAGAGCTCAGGTGATGCTGGATTTCGGCATCAGTTTCGGCCCTTGTGGAAAGATACAGTGGTGCCTCACAAGACGAAAAGAATCCGTTCCACGATTCTTTTCTTCTAGCGGTTTTTTCGTCTTGCGAAGCAACCCCATTGGCGGCTAAGCGGATTAGCGCTATTAGCGATTTAGCGCTATTAGCGGCTTAGCGGGCTTAGCGGCTAAGCTGTTAAAAGGCTATTAACAGCTTAGCCGCTTTGAAAAACGGGGGGGAAAGCGGGGGGGAAATGGCGAGACTCGCAAGACGTTTTTGTCTTGCGAAGCAAGCCCATAGGGAACTTCATCTTGCGAAGTGCCTCCGCGACGGAAAACCCTTTCGTCTAGCGGGTTTTCCGTCTTGCGAGGCATTCGTCTTGCGGAGCACCACTGTAACTGCCCAGGTAGGAGAAGCGATCAACATTTTCCAAAGTTACGCCGTTGAGTTGGAGCATAGCCATATTGCCTAGCAGATATTGAGAGCCCTCTCCTCTTCCATGAATTGGCCCAATTCTCTTTTAAAGCTGTCCAAGTTGTTGGCCATCACTGTCTCCTGTGGCGGGTAGTTCCACAGGTTAATTTTGCTCTGTGTGAAGAAGGGTTTTCTTTTATTTGCCCTCCCTCCCCGATCCTCAGGCCGCTGTCTAGAGAAGATCTCTAAAGAGCCGCCCAAACAATATTTTATCTCCGGATTATCAGTGCCGGGAGATAATCTTGCCCTTTAGACATCCCTCCCTAACGTTCAGATCGTGAGATAAAGAGCGAAGGGTGGCAAGTCTTTTTGCCACAGCGTGTAGGGCTGGATCCGGCCCACACACAGCAGGCAAGGCTCCTCTGCTGTAGAAGAAGAAACGATTACGCGTTCGCTGCAAGAAACGAGGGATTAAAATCCCAGCTCCAAGTTGCAGCTTGCAAATAGCCTCTGAGGGCACAACCTGCAGGAGCGTAAAATCAAAGTTAAGTTTATACAGGTCTTAACCACTCGCTGAAAGCATTTTTTGTTCCTGCAAACCAATCTGGACACGTCAACAATGATCTGTTTTAATCTCTCTGCAGCCTGCTGTTGGTTTTAATTTATCATTTAAACCGCTTTTATTTCTAACTTTCACATTTATAGAGGCCAATCGGAGTACAAATGCCATTTTCTGATAATAATTCCTATTTATGTGTTGACTAACGAGATTTACGTGCAGCTTGGTTGTCGTGAAACATCGAAGCAGGTTACGAGAAGTATTAAGGCTATTGATAAAATAAAGAAATAGAATTTTCATATTTGTTATCAACCGCTTAGAGGTTTTCGGACCATCCAGCGGTATATAAATCCCATTTTATGAGAAGACTTCTTAGCTATTTGCTGGTTACTTTCTGGCAAAATTTATATACTGTTGGATTGTCCTGAAACATTGAAGCAGGTTTACAAGAAATATTAAAACGATCAATTAAGATGATGGTGAGGACTGGGCAAATTCACGGCAGCAGAGAGGGCTATCAGTGGCTAATAATAATAATAATAATAATAATAATAATAATTTATTCCCCGTACATCTGGCTGGGTTTCCCTAGCTAGTCTGGGTGGCTTCCAACAAAGTATTAAAATACAGTAGTCTGTTAAACATTAAAAGCTTCCCTAAACAGGGCTGCCTTCAGAAGTCTTCTAAAAGTCAGATGGTTGTTTATGGCATTCCACAGGGATTTAAAAACAGTTTAAAACACTTACAAGATTAAAAAGATCAACAGCAGACAAAAGAGAGATCAAAACACATCAATGTACCATATTTTCGCTCTATAAGACGCACCAGACCACAAGACGCACCTAGTTTTTGGAGGAGGAAAACAAGAAAAAAAATCTTCTGAATCTCAGAAGCCAGAACAGCAAGAGGGATCGCTGCGCAGTGAAAGCAGCAATCCCTCTTGCTGTTCTGGCTTTTGGGATAGCTGCGCAGCCTGCATTCGCTCCATAAGACACACACACATTTCCCCTTACTTTTTAGGAGGGACTTTTTGCGATCGGCAAGTCCTAGGCGCTGAGGTTTTACCCACAGCGCCACCCGCGTCCCATCGTGTTGCTCTATAGCAGACGGCAACTCAACAGGTGCCGCCTCTTCCAACATAGGCAAGCAGTGACAAAGTTTCACCTGATGAATTACTGCTGGTCATACGGTTATTAAAGGTAAAGGTAAAGGGACCCCTGACCATTAGGTCCAGTCGTGGCCGACTCTGGGGTTGTGGCGCTCATCTCGCTTTACTGGCCGAGGGAGCCGGCGTACAGCTTCCGGGTCATGTGGCCAGCAGGACTAAGCCGCTTCTGGCAAACCAGAGCAGCGCACGGAAACACCGTTTACCTTCCCGCCAGAGCGGTACCTATTTATCTACTTGTGCTGGTGTGCTTTCGAACTGCTAGGTTGGCAGGAGCAGGGACTGAGCAACGGGAGCTCACCCGGTCGCGGGGATTCAAACTGCCGACCTTTTGATCGGCAAGTCCTAGGCTCTGTGGTTGAACCCACAGCGCCAGTCATGTCCCCTCATACGGTTATTACATGCTCACAAACACTGCCCAATATTGGCAATTTGCCCAATCCTCGATCAATTTGGAGTGATGGGTTGTAGTCAGGGTGGACAAAAGCCAACGTTTTTTTAAAAAAAATCTGATTTTTAAAAATTTAAATTGGATTTTTTTAAATAAAAAGCTTTTGGAGGAAAAATCTTTCTAAAGATAGTTTTCTGTTTAAGTTACATTATAGTCCAAATGCTATTCATCAGGAAATAAGGATTTGTTTTAAATTTTTCGTGTGTGCTAAAACTCAAAGTTTTTTTTTTAAAAAAACCGTTTAGCCACATCAGTTAACAAACATGGATACATGCGCTAAAATGTTATTTTAGTTAAACAAATTGATTAAATTGTTATTAAGGGAATGATTATTTTTCCATTAATGCACAGCAGAAAAGTTGTCCAAATATAAACAGTTCACTTATTAAACCTCATAATAATTTCAGAATTATCTGTCTATGCATTTCTAATAGTATATAACCGCATTAGCAATTTTTGATACAACTGTAAAAACTACTCTGAAAATTTATTATTCCAAAAATGAAACCTTCATCTGGTTGGTAAATATTAAGATTATACCTGCAAGAATGAGTCTTTCTGTAAAAAAAAAACACAATTTAAACCAAGTCTTACCGATTAGTGATTTAAATCAAGTCTTACTGACTAGTGATTTAAATTGTGATTTAAAGACAGCTATTCTGCCTGGCTTTCAACTTGAACTTAGCCTGATCTTTTATTCCCCTTCCCCTTTTTATGAAGATTACCCGCTCTGGGATCCCACAGCTAATTCTCCCCTGGTCTCCTCGCTGGCCCAAATAGGACTAATTTTGCCAGCCAGCCCTGGCAATCATCTAATGTTTATTGGATGGATTTCCCTCCTAAACCGATTTTTGAATTTGGAATTTATTGTTATTCACGTTTTATACTGTATTTTCAGCCGTTTTTTGTTGCATCGATTAAATTTGTTGTTAGCTGGCCTGAGCCCGGTTTTCTGAACCGGGAAGGGCGGGGTATAAATAAAAATTTATTATTATTATTATTATTAATTTGATTTAAATCAAATCCACCCTGGTTGTGATTTGCCCAGGGATGGGCGCTCTGCACATGTTCAGAGGAACCTTCTACAGGCACCGTATTTTTCACTCCATAAGACGCACCTGACCATAAGACGCACCTAGTTTTTAGAGGAGGAAAACAAGGAAAAAAAATATTCTGAACGAAACAGTGGATGTATGATTTTTGTGGTTCATGCTGTGGCCACAGACATGTGATCTGATGGTGAATTTGGGGTGACCCAATGCAAAAATCCTGAGGATCCATGTGGATCCGTGCTTTGTAACTGCGTTTTTGCACCATTGTGGCCCCAGGCAACAGTGGGTGCGTGATTTTTTTGGTGCAGGCTGTAGCCACGGACATGCTATGTGATCTGATGGTGAATTTGGGGTGACCCAATGCAAAAATCCTGAGGATCCATGGGGTTTTACCTCCCAGGCAGCCTCCTTTATCTCTAGCGTCCCTTATCTCTCTCCCAATCCCACCGATCAGCTGCTTCCTTTCAACACCCCCTTCCCTCTTTCAAAAAAGAAGAAGCATGGTCTGCTTTTTGCCCATGGGCATTTCGGCTCCAGGGACCACGCATTCGCTCCATAAGACGCACAGACATTTTCTGCTTACGCGGCTATCCCTGAAGCCAGAACAGCAAGAGCTACGCAGCCTGATTTCGCTCCATAAGATGCACACACATTTCCCCTTACTTTTTAGGGAGAAAAAAGTACATCTTATGGAGCGAAAAATACGGTACTTTGTTACGGCTTCGCACGGAGCGGACTTACCTGCCGAGCCATTCCGAGACAACGCCCACCATGAAGGCCGAGATCATTCCGCCGATGGAAAAAATGGCGACCGACAGGGACCAGAGCGTTTTGAGGGTGTTGGGGTCGATGTGCTCCCCATTTCGGTGTAGCCAGGTAGCATTGTAGTTCTGTTCGATTATCTGAGCAAAGCAGGAAAGAAACAGGGTCAGTTGGGAAAAGCCCCTCTTATATCGCAAACCGATCTGTGGTCTTCGGATGGAGGGCAGAATGGAAGCTTACTTCCCTATTATTATTATTATTATTATTATTATTATTATTATTATTATTATTACTCTGTAATGGGTCAGCATTTTTGTATATCTATGAATGATAAATAAATAACTTATTGTTAATAATAATAATAAGTTAAATAAATAATATTTAACTTATTAACTTATAGCGTTTCTGTATATCTATGAATGATAAATAAATAAATTATTGTTAATAATATTAAATAAGTTAAATAAATAATAAGTTTTTTTATCCTTCATAGATATACAAAAACGACGACCCATCACAGAGCATCTTTCTATAATATACTAAGGTAAGATAGCTACTTAAGTCCAAAGAAAGAACAAAGTCAGGAAGATGGGGGGAAACAAGAAAAGGAGGTTCCTAAAGAGAAAGGGAGATAAAGAGAAAGGAAGGGAAAAATTACAGAAAGATAGAAGAGAGGAAAATGACTTCCAGCTCTCTGTCCTGAATCTTTATTCCTTCAGCCATTCTATTCTCTATAAACCAGTATTTTTTTCAATATTACAAGTTCGTTTTCTCTTTCATGCAAAAAGAGAGAAATTTCCAATCCTTCGCAAATGTCGGTGATGGTTTTTCTCTAATTAAATGTGTTCGCTTTGCCAGTACTGTATATAAATTATTATTATTATAATAGTTTCACAATTTATTTATTAAAGTGTGTTTAAAATAGCCTGATTTGTGTTGCGGGAGCCACAAGCGCACAACCACACACAGACAGCCAACATTGCTGGTTCTCCTCTCTCAACCTTTAACTCTTTTCTATTGCGTATCTTAAATTGCGAGTACGAAAGCAGGGCCTGGCTTTCTATTTATTAAGTTTATCAGAGCAAACCAAACCGTATCAATAATCCGCCGTGAATTCTTTAGATTACTATAATATTGGGTTTGGCGGACTACTGGTCTGACTCCGTAGAAGGCATTGCCTTCTGTTCCGAATTGTTTTGTCATTTCATTTAAGAAAAACCATTTCATTTTTTCATTTAAGAAAATCCATATACCGCTCGGTTGTACAAAAAACCCCCAACAACCTAAGTTGCTTACAAAAATTACAAATTAAAATTGTTGATAAAAAGCAGGTATTTAAAAAACATTTGGAAGAATGTTCAATGCAAATTATTACACAGTGGAGTCTCAGTTTTCGAACGTAATCCGTTCCGGAAGACTGTTCGACTCCTGAAACGTCCAAAAACTGAAAGCAGAACCTCAGTACAACAGGGAAACTCAAAACGGAAGCCCTGTAGCACGTTCGGCTTCTGAAAATCATTCGAAAACCGGAGCAGTTACTTCCGGATTTTCAGCGTTTGGCTTCCAAATCACTCGGCTGCCGAGACGTTCGAAAACTGAGGTTCCGCGGTAACACAAAATGGGGCTGCTTTGATTTTTAAAAATATATTTGTACAGTGCCTAGAAATTAATAATAATACGCAGAATTAGATAAATTATCAGGAAGGATTCGTAACTGGCGGGACCAGAGATTCTTAGAAGACTGGAGTAAATATATGAACTATTTGAAAAGTAACTGCGATGAACAGATTACTGTTTTGTAAGAAGTTTTGTAAGGTGGATTATTTGAAATACAAACCATGAGGAGAACTACTAGTTAAGGGTAAGTATATGTAAAAAGAAAGTAAGAAACACGGAATAAGTGATCAAGAACGGAAAATCAGCAGAGGTGTTGACGGAAGTCCAAAATAATGTATAAGATGAGAAATTATGTTGTATGACTGTTGGAAGTGATATGTTAAAAAAATTAATAAAAGTGTGTGTGTGTGTATCTATCTACCTATCTATCTATATCATCTATCTATCTATCTATCTATCTATCTATCTATCTATCATCTATCATCTATCTATCTATCTATCTATCTATCTATCTATCTATCTATCTATCATCTATCTATCTATGAAATTAATAATAACAACAACACACTATTGATTCACTCTGTAATTTCCTGTCCTTTCATACCCAATAATATACTTAAAAAACCAGAATTATTTTCCATTCTTTCAGCCTTCCCCAACTTGCTGCCCCCCAGATGATTGGGACGACCCCTCTCTTTTCTCCCCAGCCAGCCTTGGGGGTCTGGCCCCCTGTCCTTCCAGGGGAACACCCCCCCCCAAACAAACCTCTTGCGGCGCGTTGATGACTCCGATGTTGTATCCAAACTGCAGAGACCCCAACACGGCCGTGAAGACGGACAAGATTAAGGTGAAGGTTATCCTGCTCCCCGAATCTTCCTCTCCTTCCTGGGAAAAGACAGGGAGGAAAAAAATGATTGATGGATCCCTTTTCCCAGCTCACAGCTGGATTCCTTGGACCCATGTACCTACGGGAGCGCCTCTCCTGGTACGCCCTGCGGAGGTCCCAGGTTGCAAGGCGGTTAGATTGGTCTCAACTAGGGACAGGGCCTTTTCAGTACTGGCCCCGACTTGGTGGAGCGCTCTGTCCGAAGAGACCAGGGCCCTGTGGGACTTGACATCTTTCTGCAGGGCCTGCAAGACGGAGTTGTTCCGCATGGCCTTCAGCTTAGACTCACTCTGACGATCCCTTATATGGGATTTGGTATATAAATTTTCCCCTGGCTTTTTTGCTGACCCATGTAGGACCAGCATGGATAGCTGGCTCGGGTGAATACCTGATGTTTCCTCCCTTTATGGTCTTGATTTATGGGCTACTACTGGCGCTGTGGGTTAAACCACAGAGCCTAGGGCTTGCCGATCAGAAGGTCGGCGGTTCGAATCCCCGCAATGACAGGGTGAGCTCCTGTTGCTCGGTCCCTGCTCCTGCCAACCTAGTAGTTCGAAAGCACCTCAAAGTGCAAGTAGATAAATAGGTACCACTCCGGCGGGAAGGTAAACGGCATTTCCATGCGCTGCTCTGGTTCTCCAGAAGCGGCTTAGTCATGCTGGCCACATGACCCGGAAGCTGTATGCCGGCTCCCTCGGCCAGTAAAGCGAGATGAGCACCGCAACCCCAGAGTCGGCCACGACTGGACCTAATGGTCATGGGTCCCTTTACCTTTACTAAAATGAGGCTGCATTTTAAGCCATATTTTAATTAACTGTTTGGTGGCTGTTGTTGTTTTTCTATTACGTTTTATTGTAATTCGTATTTGGTGTTAGCCACTGTGAGCCCTGCCCTGCCCTGCCGGCGAGGGAGGGGTATAAATAAACATTTATTTACTTATGCGTGTGATATTTGGACGTCCTGATGTTGCGCACGTGAGCATAAGCGAAACCCCACGTTTGAGGGAAAACACACTTTGCACATACCCAGAAGCATGCCCTGGCCTTTGGTTTGGACTCAGTCTGACCCCCTCCTTTGGTAATCCTCATAGAACTCTAACCCAATGGTTGCCATTAAATAAAATTATTATTATTATTATTCTAGCTGCCAACCAGAGCATCTTCACCCCGTTGTCCACGGCACCCCAAATCTGCCCTCCACCCGTGTGGCAAACTTTGTGTTCAGAAGACGGTTCACAGAGATGGAAGAAACCTCCAGAGTCCCAGGTTATCCCTATATAGTGGTACCTTGCTTCCCAGACGCCAAAAACCCGGAAATACAGTGGTGCCTCGCAAGACGAACGCCTCGCAAAAAGAAAAACTCGCAAGACGAAAGAGTTTTCCGTTTTTGAGTCGTTCCGCAAGACGAATTTCCCTATGGGCTTGCTTCGCAAGAAGAAAGCCCATAGGGAAATCTCCGGGGACCTCTTTTAAATGCTGGCCATCGGGAGCAAAGCCTTTCGCCCCCCTCCGGCCTTCAGAAGAGGTCCAGGAAGGCCGGCGGGGGCCGAAAGGCTTTGCTCCCCACCGCCAGCATTTTAAAAGCGGTCCGGGATAGCAGGGCTTTCCCGCTATCCCGGACCGCTTTTAAAATGCTGGCCATCGGGAGCAAAGACTTTCACCCACCGCCGGCCTTCACAAGAGGTCCTGGATCGCCCCGGGACAGCAGAGAAGTCTCCGCTGTCCCGGGGCTTTTAAAATGCTGGGGGTCGGGAGGAAAGCCCTCCTGTCCCCGGAGCTTGCGGGGTGGGAGGTGGGGAGAAGGGCTTTTCTTCCCACCGCCAGCCTTCAGAACAGCCTTCTGAAGGCTGGCGGTGGGAAGAAAAGCCCTTGTCCCCCCCCCCAGCCTTCAGAAGAGGTCGGGGGACAGACTGTCCCCGGACCTGGTCTGAAGGCGGTTTCCATAGGAACACATTGATTGATTTTCAATGCATTCCTATGGGAAACGGTGCTTCGCAAGACGAAAAACTCGCAAGAAGAAAAAACTTGCGGAACGAAATAATTTCGTCTTGCGAGGCACCACTGTAAGTGTTCCGGTTTTCGAAGGTTTTTCAGCAGCTGAATGTTCGATGCGGCTGTCGGCTATTGTTTCCGGGGCGCCTGCACCAATCAGAAGCCGTGCATTGGTTTTCGAACATTTTGGAAGCAAACGGATTTCCGGAACGGATTAAGTTTGGCGCTTTTGTTTTTGCTCTTTATTTTGCGTTTTTGTTTTTGAGGCTTTTTCAGTTAATTAGTTTTTTGTTCAGCTACTGATGGATCGATTGTGAGACTGTGGAAATGGATAAAAGCCCGCCATCCAAACAATGACTATCATCAGTGCAGGTAAGAAAAACAAATGTAATTTTAATTTGTATCATCTACGATACTGTCTTATTTATTTTATAGTACAGTACATGGACTATTGCTTTCGTTTTATGGACCCATGTTTTATGGATCCATTGGAATAGTTTTATGGATCCATTATGGATCCATATGAATAGTATGGATTCATTTATGGATCCATTAGAATAGTAAAATTCATGTTAAAAGTTCTGTTTTGGGGTTGTTTTTAAAAGTCTGGAATGGATTGATCCGTTTTGCATTACTTTCTATGGGAAAGCACACCTCGGTTTTGGAACGCTTTGGTTTTGGAACGGACTTTCGGAACGGATTAAGTTTGAGAACCAAGATACTGTACAGTGGTACCTCGGGTTACATAAGCTTCAGGTTACAGATTCCGCTAACCCAGAAATAGTGCTTCAGGTTAAGAACTTTGCTTCAGGATAAGAACAGAAATCGTGCTCCTGCAGCGCGGCAGCAGCAGGAGGCCCCATTAGCTAAAGTAGTGCTTCAGGTTAAGAACAGTTTCAGGTTAAGAACGGACTTCGGGAACGAATTAAGTACTTAACCCGAGGTACCACTGTATCTTTATGACGATTTCTCCCTCCATCTCTTTGTTGTTTACAGACAGATACCTCTCAGGTCCGCAGTGTTTTTTTACAACTTCCTCCTCACCTTTCTCTCTCTCTCTCTCTCTGGGTCTGAAGGTGAGAGGTCACCTTCAAACCAAGAGAAAAATGGAGCAAAAAACCCTGCCTTTTTCTTCTTCTCGGGACTAGTTCGACCAGAAACCTCGGAAACCAATAATGCAAAGTTGGAAAAGGTTCGGGGAAAGGAGAACCAAAATGATCGAGGGAAAAGGGTTTCAAACGCCAGGTGAGTGAGAGGCGACATGACAGAAAATTACAAATTATGCAATGGGGGGGCGGAACGGATAAAGAAAAGTTTTCCTCTCATAACACTAGAACTCCAGTGACGCTGAATGTTGGGAGATTGAGGACACAGAAAAGAAAGCACTTTTTAATGCAACACATAGTTAATCTATGGAACTCCACGCCTAGGGAGAAAGCCCTTTCTTTTATGTTCTTAAATTCTCACTATATTCGAGGGACTAGATTTGCCAGCTTAGCCTAGTCCACACGCCTCGAAACTTAGCGGATGTTATTTTCAGGGCTGCTTTTCAAACTGTTCTCATTGCATTTTGCAGATTGACTTGAGACACATGTGTATTGGAGGCAAATAATAATAATAATAATAATAATAATAATAATAATAATAATAATAATATTGTTCCCAACCCATCTGACTCGGTTACCCCAGCCACTCTGGGCAGCTTCCGACAAAATGTAAAGGGCATAACAAAACATCTTGAATTCAGTGGACGTACATATAATGATTGAGGGACACGAGTGGCGCTGTGGGTTAAACCACAGAGCCTGGGACTTGCTGATTGGAAGGTTGGTGGTTCGAATCCCCATGACGGGGTGAGCTCCCGTTGCTCGGTCCCTGCTCCTGCCAACCTAGCAGTTCGAAAGCACATCAGAGTGCAAGTAGATAAATAGGCACCGCTCCGGTGGGAAGGTAAACGGCGTTTCCGTGCGCTGCTCTGGTTCGCCAGAAGCGGCTTAGTCCTGCTGGCCACATGACCCGGAAGCTGTACGCCGGCTCCCTCGGCCAGTAAAGCGAGATGAGCGCCGCAACCCCAGAGTCGGCCACGACTGGACCTAATGGTCAGGGGTCCCTTTACTTTTACTTTACATATACCGTATTTTTCGCTGTATAAGACACACTTTTTCCCTCCTAAAAAGTAAGGGGAAGTGTGTGTGTGTCTTATGGAGCGAATGCAGGCTGCACAGAACTCTTGCAAAGCCTCTTCAACAACATTTGATTCACAATATTTTTTTTCTTGTTTTCCTCCTCTAAAAACTAGGTGCGTCTTACTGTCAGGTGCGTCTTATAGAGCGGAAAATACGGTACAGTGGTACCTCACGTTAAGTACTTAATTCGTTCCGGAGGTCCGTTCTTAACCTGAAACTGTTCTTAATCTGAAGCACCACTTTAGCTAATGGGGTCTCCTGCTGCTGCTGCGCCACCGGAGCATAATTTCTGTTCTTATCCTGAAGCAAAGTTCTTAACCTGAAGCACTATTTCTGGGTTAGCGGAGTCTGTAACCTGAAGCGTATGTAACCCGAGGTACCACTGTAATGATTATGTAAGGAATCATAGCAATCATGATGTTATTCAAAATGTGCGCTGCAGGGCAGATGTGTCCCGTTTCAATTTTCCACCTGAGACACCAAACCGACTCATTTCCCCTTTCCCAAACGCAAGCATTCTTGATTTTTCAAGGAAGCCCCCAGAAGAGAGGTATTGTTGGGAATTTGGGAGAGAGGGGAGAATCAGTGGTACCCCATAAACTGCCGCATTAGTCTGCTTCTAACCTACTTATTATTGGCCTTGGTGAAAACAAATAATTCCAAATTTCCTGTAACGCCACCGCCTGCCCCCTCCAGCGTGTGGCACCAAGAGGAAATGAGCTTTGGAAACCAAAGATGTTGCAAATTGCCATCTCTTCCCAGTTCCCAGGAACTAGGGCGAGGCCAGCCTTGCCCGGCGTGGACTGCGCTCGGGTTGGCAGGAGTAATGTCAATATTTGAGATTAGTGATTATATTATCCACTATCATTGTCTCCGCTCACCACCAACAGCGGCAAGCTCAGTCCCAAAGGATCACATTTGTGGAGGGGGGGGGTACCGGAAAGAGGGAGCGTGCACAAAAACACACACACACACACACACACATACACACCCTCGACTGTTTTCGGCCTTGCCCCAAAGTGGAAAAACTTTTGCAGGAGAAAAGCCATAGGACCTCACAGCAAAGGAAATTGTCCCACAGCCGCCACACTGTTCAACCACAGAATTTGCTCTCGTGCAAGACAGCGATGGCCCCCCGGTTTCAATGGCCTTGGAAAAGAGGATCAGGACCTCACAGCAAAGGAAATTGTCCCACAGCCGCCACACAGAATTTGCTCTTCTGCAGGACAGCAATGGCCCCCCGGTTTCAATGGCCTTGGAAAAACCGATCAGGCCAATTTATTTATTTACATTCCTTCCGAAAGGAAAACGCAGCAAATTGATCGGGATTAGCAACAGCCGTTGAAGACGATCCGAAAGTTAAACTAACAATAAAAGGAAAAGCAGATTCTGGTGGGGTTTTTTAGCAGGCACCAGAAAAAGTGAAGTTGAAGGCCTGTCGTCAAGAGGCGGGGAGTTCCAAAGTTCAGGCGCAGCCATGTTAATACGGTCTTATAAATGTGGAAGGTGCCCGATCTCATAGGTCAACGCTGGAGGATCAATGGCGAACAGCCGCAATGGGTATGTTCCTCCTTCGCTGGGATTCAGAAGAGAGGAGAGGGTCCCCCGGGCATCTGAGAACAGGACCCCATACCTGGGGGGCACTCCGTCTCCCACATATTGCGCCACCGATGGCCCGCCTGCCAGCAGATAGGAAGGCGTGTTGTGACACAGAGCTCTTCAGCGATGCGCTGGCAGATGAGGGCTTCCGATAACCCCACGTACCGCACGTAGCCCCAGGATGGCGCACCACGGCGCACAGCCTCAAGGTCGAACGTTATTTCGCCCCGGGGCAGTGGCGCAAAAACGTGCCAGGCTGCCACCTTTGCACAGCACTCACGCTGAGGCTATTTAGGCGTGCGAGGAGTGAGCAACGCCTGTCCAGAGCTATAGGGCTGGCGTCTGCTCTGGTGCCCCTTGTGGGTTCATCATCTGTGCCCATTTCCTCGCGTTCAAGAGTTTTGCCGCCAGCTCCCTGGCAAAGGATATCTTGCGCTCTGCTTCTGCCACACTGAAAATGCGGTTTTGCCGTCCTTTAACGGCCCTCCGAAAACATCGGAGTTTTCGGCTTCCGGTGGAATGCCTTCCACATGCCCATGCCCGCCCTGCCCATCGTAAACCGAGGATCCCTGCCAACGCCGCCACAGTCCCATACAAAGATCGCCAGGCGGCATCAGTGCCATCCTCCACCCCAGAGCTGGCTGCATTTTCCTGCACAAAACAGACGGTACGAGGCAGGATCAGGCCGGTGGGTCGTTCCGCCAGCCCAGCATCCTGTCCCTCTCTGGGGCGAACCAGACAGATGCCTTTTCTGGGGAGCCCGCCAGCGGGATCCGAGTTCGAGAGCCGCTCTCCCGGCTTCTTCTGGCGACTGGTTTGGGGTGGCTAGTAGTGGCCCCCTCTCTGGGGGCTGGAAGGAGCATGTGGGGCTGGGAAGGGGGCTGCAAAGGGGATCCCACACATACCTTCCTCCGGAGAACCATCCTGAGCCGGCTCCCAGGCTGCCCTCCAAGTGACTCACGCCTCCTCCTTGCTGCCGCAGTCGCTGGAGGCCTGTCCCCTCCCTCTTCCTCTGGGTCTGGTATTTGGGCGAGGCCCGTTTCCATAGCACTGGGAGGCAGGGAGGGGCAGCCAGACAGGCCAGGAAGGAGGTGAAGGGGGGGGACCCTGTGCGGCTGTGCGGCCTAGCGGGCAAATTATAACTCCCTTGCAAAGTTATAATTTCCTGGCACGGTTCCCCCCCCCTGAGCAGGCAGGCAGAAATCCAACACGTGGGGCTTTGTTGGGGAGCTTCACCGGTTGGGTTTCTGCCTGCTGCTTGAGTTTTAAGGCAAACGCTGCTGGCTCCTCACAGTTTTCCCCCTGAGCAGGCAGGCAGAAATCCAACAGGTGAAGCTCCCCAACAAAGCGCTACGTGTTGGATTTCTGCCTGCTGCTTGAGTTTTAAGGCAAATGCTGCTGGCTCCTCCTGTTTTTCCCCCCTGAGCAGGCAGGCAGAAATCCGACACGTGGGGCTTTGTTGGGGAGCTTCACCGGTTGGGTTTCTGCCTGCTGCTTGAGTTTTAAGGCAAACGCTGCTGGCTCCTCACAGTTTTCCCCCTGAGCAGGCAGGCAGAAATCCAACAGGTGAAGCTCCCCAACAAAGCCCCACGTGTTGGATTTCTGCCTGCTGCTTGAGTTTTAAGGCAAACGCTGCTGGCTCCTCCTGTTTCCCCCCCTGAGCAGGCAGGCAGAAATCCGACACGTGGGGCTTTGTTGGGGCGCTTCACCGGTTGGATTTCTGCCTGCCGCTTGAGTTTTAAAGCAAACACTCCTGGCTTGTGGGTCAGAGTGGAGAGGGGCTGGGGGCTCCTTTTGAGGGGGGAATCCAACACGTGGAGCTTTGTTGGCGCACTTCACCTGTGGGATTACTGCCTGCCGCTTGAGTTTTAAGGCAAACGTTGCTTGCTTGTGGGTCAGAGTGGAGAGGGACTGGGAGCTCCTTTTGAAGGGGGGAATCCAACATGTGGAGCTTTTTTGGGGAGCTTCACCGGTTGGGTTTCTGCCTGCCGCTTGAGTTTTAAAGCAAACGCTGCTGGCTTGTGGGTCAGAGTGGAGAGGGGCTGGGGGCTCCTTTTGAAGGGGGAATGCAACAGGTGGAGCTTTGTTGGGGGCGCTTCACCTGTTGGATTTCTGCCTGCCGCTTGAGTTTTAAGGCGAATACTGCTGGCTTGTGGGTCAGAGTAGAGCAGGGGTGCTGGGAGACCCTTTTGAGGGGAGAAATCGTGGGTTTTCTCTTTTTTTTGAGCTGGAGGATGAAAGGCAGGCTTTAAAGATGGCTGCCTGGAGGCCCTGTGGGTTTGTGCTCTGCTGGAGAAGAGAGAGACGGCAGTGTGGCTAAGGTTAGTGTTGTGTGTGTGTGTTTATTAGTGCATTTGTTTTCTGGCAATCTGGAACGGACCTCCCACCCCAGGCACCCAGGGGAGGGCGTCTTGTCCTGACAGACATCCGCACAAGAGAGGACCATATTAGGGGATGCTGCTGGAGCCAGGAAGCTTCAGAAATGTAAACACGGAAAGGGCTTCTTGACCCCCCAAAAAGGGAGGAGGAGGAGGGGGGACAGCAAGGGTTAACTGGCAACAAATCTCAAGCCATTTCCAGCAAACCTTTAAGGGGCTTCTTCTGGCAACCAAGCGGCAGATTATATTTTGCTGAACGACAATTCGCTCCTGCCAACAAAGGGCCTCTGAGCGCGTGCAGAGTTCCCTGCATTTGTTTGAGTGGCTGCGACAAAGGATGTTTCAGTGGCACAAGGGAGCGATTAACCGCTGGGGGATAATAGAAGAGACTCCAACTGCCTTTATTATGTTTGATGTTTCCTTTTTACTTACTCATTTTTAATGTTTGTTTGAATGCAAAAAAGTGGAATATAACTTTCTTGTATCTTATAGTGCGGCGGTTTGTTTGATTTTTCTGTTATTTCTTTGATTGTATATTTGTTTACTTGCATGTGCCTTTGTTTTCTCATCAATGTATTTATTTTAAATTTATATATATATATATATATATATATATATATATATATATATATATATATATATATATATATATATATATATATATATATATTAAAAGGGAGAAATTGTAATATAACATATGCACATCTAATTCAATGCCTGCCCCCCTTTTAATCCTGGCTTTGGGGGAAATGTAGAGGAGACCCCCTTAATTTTTTGCCTCCCTAGTTCACGACCGGCCTGGGGGAAGGCTGCCTCCAACGCGCCCTTCTCCAACGCGGCGCCCTCCAGGCGTCTTGGGAGTCATAGCGCAAGGCGCCGGGTGGGCGCCCGGTTGGCAAAGGACGCTGCGGAGCGTACGTGCCTGAAAATGCGACCACGTTTAAAGGATGGCGTGTCACTTCCCCTCTTCGGCGGGCGGATCTAAGCCTGCCTGCCTTCTGAGAAGTCTATAAATAAGCGCCGCCAGGTCCATTGTGAGATCAAAACTCTTTTTTGAGAGCGTCAAAGGAGAAGGAAGCTCAGGCACGCGGTCTTTTTGCTCACAACGCCCCATTTGGCTGGCCGGTGCAAAGATAATAAATGAACATTAAAGGCAGAAAACAGAGAGCCCCGGTGGTTCTGAACAAAAGGCCCACCTGTTCCATCATCCGGCGTCCGACTGCGCCAGCCCAGGTGTGGCAAAAACACCCTCTGTCATTTACTGTCCTCCTCCTGAGCTGCCGGGACGCAGGTGGCGCTGTGGGTTAAACCACAGAGCCTACGACTTGCTGATCAGGTCGGCGGTTCGAATCCCCATGACAGAGTGAGCTCCCGTTGCTCGGTCCCTGCTCCTGCCAACCTAGCAGTTTGAAAGCACACCAGTGCAAGTAGATAAATAGGTACCGCTCTGGTGGGAAGGTAAACGGCGTTTCCGTGCGCTGCTCTGGTTCGCCAGAAGCGGCTCAGTCCTGCTGGCCACATGACCCGGAAGCTGTACGCCGGCTCCCTTGGCCAGTAGAGCAAGATGAGCGCCGCAACCCCAGAGTCGGCCACAATTGGACCTAATGGTCAGGGGTCCCTTTACCTTTACTTTACCTCCTGAGCTGCCAGGGTTCAAAGGTCGACTGCGCCCGGACATGGGGGCTCCATTTAGCTCTCGCTGATAACGCCAAGGTTGCAGGTTCGAGCCCCGTAAGGGACACCTGCATATTCCTGCGTCGCCGGGGGTTGAGCTGGATGACCTCTGGGATGTCCCTGAGGTCTCTACAGTTCTGCAAGTCTAGGAATGCAAAAAAAGCCTTTGGCATGATCAGGCAGCCAGGCTCTCCTTATGGAGTTACGCAGGGTCGTTCAAGGTCATTTGGGATGGGTAGGTAGGGGAAACAGAACACGTCGTTATTTATTTCCTAAAAATTAGGCACCGCCCAATTGTTAAAACGGAAAAAGCTCCAAGTGGTTTACAGAAGGGGGGGGGGGCGTTTATGATCCTTTGAAACGTACTAAAAGGTTGTGAACGGCCCTGAGATCTACGGATAAGGAGAAGAAGAAGACAGATTAAAACCAACTTTCTATAACCAAGTTTCTACTGAAATGAGGCTGCATTTTAATGTTGCACTATAATCTTGTTTTTAAGTTGTATTTTAATCAATTGTTTTTATAGCTGGTGTTAGCTGCCTTGAGCCCGGTCTTGGCTGGGGAGGCCGGGGTATAAATAAAATGTATTATTATTATTATTATTATTATTATTATTAGCCTGGGTAGGCTTGTCTAAACAAAGATGTTTACAGGGGGGCGTCAAAAAGAATCCAGCGAAGGCGCTGGTGGGTGTCAATCAGGGAGTTCCAAAGGGTGGAAGGATTCAAATTATTATTATTATTATTATTATTATTATTATTATTATTATTAGACCCTTCTTACCTGTGTGAGAGAAGGATCCATTCCATCCCAAGAGACTGCCCTCCGGGAATAGAAATCCGCGGTAATAATTTCCGTTTATCGGACGCCCGACTTGCTCTGGAGACCAACCCCCCCAGAAGGCCTGCAATCTCCCCCCTTCTTTTAATATCTCCTCTGAATTTGGCCTCGCTGCCGCCCCACCTCCTCAACATTCAATCCCTTTCCCAAGTCTCTGGGGAAACCAAGGTTTCACCTGCCAGTTTCCAGCTCTGAGATGGGAAAGTTTCCAAGGCAGGCTAGGATTTCATCCTCTGTTTGTGGGGGGGGGGGACGACACGCGATGCATTTGAGTGGCAGGTGACGGGCATGTCACCGTGTGGGAGAGGGTCCAGTTACTCGCACGCGCAGGACCCCCCCAATGTCCTTGTGTGTGTGTCCCCCACCATCCTCTTCTCCCCCCCAAAAAAAATTTTTTTGACAGCAACATCTTTGACAGGCTCTGAAGTTCAGGTTGGGAAACTGGGTCTGCTTTTTTATTATTATTTATTTACTCTTTTTTTTTAATACCAACAGCAACCACAAAAACCACATGCAACAAAAACCACAGTAACACCAAGAATACAATTTAAATTTAACGATTACTTAGTTAAATATGTTAAGTTAAATGAACTGAAAACAGCTTTCAGATACTTAATTGGCTCAGGGTTTTATTTATGTTAAGTGATGAATTAATAGGTTTGATTTCATAAAGTGAAGATTTAAGGATGTTAGTGTTTAAGTTAAATTTGATAAGAATGGTGACTTGGGAAACCGTTAAAAGGACATGCAATGAAATTCAACCAAGCGAGGAAGTCACTTAACAAAGTTAATAAGTGTAATTTTCAACAAGGTTATGATTTATGTTTGTTTGTCTTATGTGTTTGTTTATAATATTGGGAAAACCAATAATTTGGGGGGGGGGGGGAGAAAAGAATACAATTTAACAATTCAGAGTTGAGTACTGATATAACTATAACTACGCCCTTTTAACATTATTTCCTCACCTCTCTCCTCCCCCGACTTCCCACCATTTTTATGCCTTATCGCTTAAGTATTCCTTCCAAATTTCTTCATATTTATCCATTCTTGATATGCAATTTGTTCGTATGCAGCTAGTCTGTCCATATTGTCAATCCATGTGCTCAGTGGGATCTTTTTGCCGCTCTTCCAATTCATGAAAACAAGATTTTTTGCCTCTAATATGGCACGGTACATCCATATTTATTTATTTTCAAGCCACCCAGGCTTCTCACTGCCCCCTTCCCGAAATAGGAAGGGGGTGGGGGCCTCTGCGGCTGCCTTGACAACCTCTGCACCCTGTCAATCAGCAGGCGGCCTGGCAGCCAGCACCTGTTCGCCTGCTGGGCAAGGCAAGTGTAATTTAATTTAATTTTTTTTTTAAAGGGCCAGAGGGGAATAGACAGAGACATGCGCCTTTGCCTCCATTACTCAGCGTAATGGGAGACAGGCCTGATCTGGATGGAAGCAGCCAAATATGGCTTTTTTCCCTCTCTCTCTCCAGTAGCAGAGGTTCATTCCTGCCTCCAGGCCTGGAAGAATGGCGTTTGCAAAGTGCTTTTTTAAAGAAGTCCCAATGTTTTTCCGATGGGAACAGGGACGTCCGAAAGGGCAAGCGGGACATTGCAGGATCAAATCAGAAATGGGGATGGCGTCTGTCCTGTTGCAGGATTTATGTGTAAACTAAACAAGCTCTAGTTTAGGGCCCCACTCTCTTGGGGACCCCCAAAAAAATTAAAGGGGGGGGAAAAAACCTGGATGTACATTTCCAAAATATAAAAGACAAATAAAATAAAACCGACATACAGTGTTTTGTGTTGTGTATGGACCTACGAGGTCCATAAATGACCATAGAGCATATATTCAACACACAAAAAACAGCAACAATTTGTTGTTGACAAAGGACAGCTGGACATAGAAAGGGCCCCATTGCCTTCAGGAGCTTAGGGTCTCGTCGGACCTGAATCGGGCCCTTCTTCTGTTGATCCGGGACTGTCCCGGGAAAATAGGGGCACTTGGAGGGTTTGCAGACTGCTGGCAATCGGCTCCGATCCCCACTGCAAAAGCTCCGCGTTGCTTGCAGAGTATGCCCCCCCGCCCAGTTACCCTGGGAGCAAGCTCGCTTGGGATTCAGTGGGGCTTACTTCCGAGTAGGCAAAGCACTACCAGCTAAGCTAAGGCAGGAAGAAAAAAGCCACAGTGATTTCGAAAAGAGGCAGCAAAAGGTCAGTTGTATTATATTGCTATCATTAAAAATTGCATTTATATCCAGGTGTTTTCTGCAAGGAGCTCGAAGTCTTCTATGGGGCTCTATTCTGGCTCTTTCTCATTTAACCTCCACAACAACCCTGCGAGGGAGGTCAGGCTGACTGGGCTCAAGGTCACCCAGTGAGCTTCAGGGTGATTTGAACCCTGGTCTCATCCAGGTCCTAGGAAGACGCTCTAACCACTATGCCGCACTGCCCCAGTAACTTAATCTGGTTGATAATCAGATATTCTTCACTTGGGTTTTGTTATCTTAACCCACATGCAACTGTACTCATGCCTATTTTATAGTTTTGGTTTTCCAGCTTTTAATTTCCATCTTTTGTTATAGCCCTTCTATATACATTATAAAATGATTTTTTTTAGAAAAACAGCAACAACAACCAAAAGCTTTGCAAAAAATGAGAGCGAGGAGGATAATCTGGAATTATTTGCTAAAAGCTTAATTATCTTACACCTTTTCGTGGCAAATATTTGATTGTATTTATGCCGATCTTATAAAAGCTAAATATTTATATCTTTGTCTATGTAAAGTGATTCATTAAGGATTTAATATCAATCTCTGTGTATAGAATTAAAGGGAAATAATAATAATAATAATAATAATAATAATAATAATAATAATAATATAGTTTTGATTTTTGAACCTAATGCTTTGTGTTGTATGTTCATGCGTATTATTAAGTGAAATAAAATTAATGTTTTTTTAAAAAGAGAGAGAGAGAAAGGAAGGAAAGAAGGAAGGAAGGAAGGAAGGAAGGAAGGAAGGAAGGAAGGAAAGTGGTTGAGTCTACAATTTGCCGGCAGTCACAACCCAATATTTACTTGTCATGTTTAATTATGGTGAATTCTGTGCTGAGGGAACCATTAATTGAAATTAATGGACATTAACGGACATGCCTAACTCAGGTCTACTTTTTGGCCTGAGACCTGGGCGGGACCCGGGTTCAAGTCCCCTGAACCACAAAATTCACTGGCCTTGGGCCAGTCACTGCCTTTACTCAGGCTAAACTACCTCGCAAGGTCGTTGTGGGGTTTAAATGAGGAGCAGGAGGAGAAACGTGCAAACCGCTTTGCGCTCCTTGGAGAAAAAAGGCGGGGTAGAAATGCAAGAAATGATTTTTTTTAAAAAAATAGATGGTTCCTCTGAGCATGTGCAGAGTGGGCGAATGTCTCTCACCAGCAAGTAAAGCTCAGCATCGCCCTACAGGAGCAGGTTTAGGGACCCAAAGCTTCCAGATCAGAGACTCTTTAGCCTGGTGGAATCTCATCTGAGAAATGGATGCTCTCCCAGTCAAAAGGAAAATCCAAAATAAACATAAGGGCATAAGCCTGTATTGATGGAAACCTCACTTCTGTTGTCTATGCTCTGGTAACCTTTAGGTTAGATTACTGCAATGCATTCTATGCAGGGCTGCCTCTGAATCATAGCTGTCAAGCGCCCCTTATTTGGCGGGACAGTCCCTTATCCCAGCGCCATGTCCCGCTGCTGTCCCTTATTGATGAGGCTTCGTTTGGCTGCTGGCTGGGCTTTCTGCCTTTGGCTCGGAAGGGCTCAGAAGTTGAACATACCTGTGCCCGGAAAATCCCTTATTTTGGCTGCTGATCCCTGATTTTCAAATCTGTAAGTTGACAGCTATGCTCTGAATACAGTTCAGCTGGTGCAGAATTCAGCAGCCCATTTATGCGCCGGAGCAAAACGGTTTGAGCATTATAACGCCAATCCTGGCCCGATGACACTGGCTGCCGATTAGTTTCTGCTTTTGACCTATCAACAATGCCCGATTTACGTACAGTCATACCACAGGTTACAGGTGCTTTGGGTTGCGCGATTTCGGGTCGCGCACCGCTCCGAACCCGGAAGTACTGAAACAGGTTACTTCCGGGTTTCGGCGCTTGCGCATGCCCAGAAGCGCTAAATTGCGCTTTGCGCATGCACAGAAGCACCGAATCGCAACCTGCGCACGCGCAGATATGTTGCTGTGGGTTGCGGACGCTGCGGGCTGCGAATGTGCTTCCCGCACGGATCACGTTCACAACCTGAGCGTCCACCATATAAGCTAAACAAGCTATAGCTTAGGGCCCCACTCTCTTGGGGCCCCAAAAAAATAAAAGGAAAGAAAACGTGGATGTACATTTCCAAAATATAAGATAAAAAGCAAATGAAATAAAACCTGCCTACAGCAACAGTGTTTTGTGTTGTGTAGTCTCCTGTGATGTAAGGCCTGCTAGCCTGCTCCTAAAATATCCCTGGTTTGCTCATTTCTATATATAGGGTGCCTACATTCTGCTATTTCTAATTATTAGTAGTTTGCATCATATATTTACACCTATTATTATTTCATGTTATAGCAAGTTTCCCAAGACTAGATTATGAGTCTTTGCAAACTGTGTTTCTAAAGGAACTTTTGTTCTTGCCAAATGCCAATGTGTTTGCATTATTTTGTTATGAATAAAAAATCATTTTAAGTTAGAGCTGAATAATTATTTCACTAACATACTTCTTCTCAGTTGCATTTCCCTATTAAAAGACTTCTTCTTAATTGTATTTCAGTTCAACATTTACTTTGATAAAATACATATTTTGTTATGTGCATATGGCTTTAGAGACCTGGATGTACATTTCCAAAATATAAGATAAAAAAACCAAATAAAATAAAACCTACATACAGTGTTCTGTGTTGTGTATGGACCTATTAGGTCTATAAATGACCATATAGCACATATTCAACACACAAAAAACGGGACAATTTGTTGTTGACAAAGGACAGCTGGACATAGAAAGGGCCCCATTACCTTCTGTAGCTTAGGGCCTCATCCAACCTAAATCTGGCCCTGTCTATCAAGCCTTAAACGGCTCAGGACCGCCTCTCCCCATATAAGCCAACCGGGACCCTGCGATCATCACACAAGGACCTCCTTTGTGTGCGTCCTCCATGTCCGGAGGGTGGCGACGCAAGAACAGGGCCTTGTCTGTGGTGGCTCCCCCGTCTGCAGGACACTCTCCCCAGGAAGGTTCGCCTGGTGCCTTCAATATACAGGCAAAAATATTCCTCTTCTCCAGGCCTTTGGCTAATTAAATCTATGGCCATTTAAACCGTTTTGGGTGTGTTGCTTTAGTTTTTTACTTTGTTAAGCATTTTTTGTCTTTTTATACTGCAAACCGTTCTGCAATTTAATAAATAAAAGTGATGTTTATAAGCAGGAGCTGAGCCACACACAAAAATGTTCCAGGATGCCAATATGGCAAGGCTAAATAGTGCAGGATTTCTGTGCGCTCTGAATAACGCAGGTGAGGCGCACGCGCGGTGAAAGATCGGTGCGAAGTGCGCTTGTTTGCGCATGAGCTAAATGACAGAGGCGACTCGGATGCGATCCTGTCTCCCTGCTAGGTAGCAAAATGCCAATTGCTGGATGCGATGCAACCATTGCACAGCCACAAAATTTGAATTTAGCAATGCAGCTCCAGGCCACGCTCGCCACACGCGTGTGCTTTCCGTGATGTCACAGAAGGTAGTTCTGCTTTGCACATGCATCAGAATGACGGAGAATTGTGGGACGTTCTGCGCAAGAGAGCGTGCAGAGTTCTGCAGCTGCAGGATGGCTCTGATTTAAATCAAATCAATTTTAATCACGATTTAAATCACGAGTCAGTAAAACCCAATTTAAATCTTCTTTTTTATAACATTCTTGCTGGTATAATCTGAATATTTACCAACCAGATGAAAGTTTCATTTTCGGAATAATAAATCTTCAGAGTAGTTTTTTACAGTTGTATCAGAAATTACTGATTTGGTTCTACTATTAGAAATACATTGACAGGTAATTATGAAATTATTGCGAGGTTTGATAATTTAACTCTTTATATTTGGACAACTTTTCTGCTGTGGTTTATCGGAAGGAGAAAAACAATCATTTCCTTAATAACAATTTAAACAATTTATTTAACTTAAACAATAACGTTGTAGCATACGTATCCATGTTTGTTAACTGATGTGGTTAAACATTTTTTTTTAAAAAAATAACAACTTAGACTGATTTTTAGCACACATGAAAAAACTTTAAACAAATCCTTATTTCCTGATGAATAGCCTTTGGGCTATAATGTAACTTAAATAGAAAACTATCTTTAGAACGATTTTTCCTCCAAAAGCATTTTCTTTTAAAAATCTGATTTAAAATTTTTAAAATCTGATTTTTTAAATTTTATTTTTATTTTAATCATGGATTTTTATCCACCCTGCGCAGATGTGACCCATTCTGGGCCCAAACAGCCTATTGAAAAGGGACTACATATGGGGCGCTGATTGCAAGAAATTTGGAATGCCATATATAAAGAACTTAAAAAGATATTCAAATTCTCATTCACACAAAAAACCTGAGGCCTTCTTATTAGGAATTATGTCCATCGAAATTAAGAAAAATCTTAGACCTCTTTTGATGTACGCAACCACAGCGGCTAGGATTTTAATAGTAAAGAACTGGAAAAGAACTGATAACATTAGTTATTTATAACTTGCAAGGATGACAGGGAGATTAAAAGGAAATTTAGTTCAGAAAGTTAATAAAGATTGGATAATATTTAAAGAATACCTTAAAAATTATTGTGATCATGGTAAGCTCCTGGCAAACAAATCTTGAAATATAAAGAGAGGACATAACAGAATTTTCTTGATAAGAAATGGGAAAGCTAAAAAAAAATTTAAAATGGGAAAGCTAAAAAAATAAAAAATTAATAAAAATGAACTGTGTACAGATTAACAAAATGTTAAATGGTAAAATGAGAAGATTCAGAAGTTAGTGTTTAAGGTGCGTTTATGTTGTAATGTGTGTTGTGTGTCCTGTTTGTATTATATATATTGTCGAAGTTAAATAGTGTAAGTTAGAAGGTATATGCCAACTGATGTTTATTGATGTATAATAAAGGTATTAAAAAAGAAAGAAAGATAGCAAAAATGTACAAAACCAGCTCAAACATTTGTTGGAAATGTAAAGAAAAAGAAGGGACTTTTTATCATATGTGGTGGGAGTGTAGAGAAGTTTTAAAAAATTAGGAAATGATATACAATGAATTGAAAAAAATGTTTAAAATGACATTTGTGGGGAAAAACCAGAAGCATTCCTGTTAGGGATTGTAGCACAAGACCTGCCGAGGAAAACAAAGAATTTATTTATGTATGCTACAACAGCGGCAAGAGTCTTGATAACACAAGGATGGAAGAACGAGGAAACCCCAATGAAAGAACAGTGGCAAGAAAAATGGATGAATTATGCAGAATTGGCCAAACTGACTTACAAATTGCAAGATAAGGATAATGGGAACTTTTTACAAACTATTTGAAAAGACAACAAAATGAGCTGGACTCCTTGGCAAGTTTTGAATAAGCATACACACATTTATTGGTTAATAACATGATGGATGGATATGTAAGGATATGTACAATTTTATAATATGCAGAGAAAGTATGTGAAGAGAAATCAGGGAGAGAAGCTGAGGGAAGTCCTGGGGCGGGGGAGGGAAAAATAATAATGTATGTGATTATATGGTGGAAATTGATCAATAAAAAATATTTACAGAGGAAAGAAAGAAAGAAAGAGAGAGAGAGAGAGAGAGAGAGAGAGAAAGAAAGAGAGAGAAAGAAAGAAAGAAAGAAAGAAAGAAAGAAAGAAAGAGAGAAAGAAAGAAAGAGAGAGAGAGAGAGAGAGAGAGAAAGAAAGAGAGAGAGAAAGAAAGAAAGAAAGAAAGAAAGAGAGAGAGAGAGAGAAAGAAAGAAAGAAAGAAAGAGAGAAAGAAAGAAAGAAAAAGAGAGAGAGAGAGAGAGAGAGAAAGAAAGAAAGAGAGAGAGAGAGAGAGAGAAAGAAAGAAAGAAAGAAAGATAGATAGATAGATATGGGGCACTGTTTGTTGTCTGCATCAGCGTCGCAAGGACGGAAACCCTCAACTTCAACCCTCCCAAAATTTCTAACGGCCCTCAAGACTGTCCCAAGGCGACACACTTTCCTGCAAACATCTCACCCAAACCCTAAGTCCCTTTAATGTTTTTCTCCAGGCTGGGGTGACAGAATCATAGATCTGTACGCTTGCAAGGGACCCTGCAAGGTCATCCAGCCCAAAGCAGAAAACACACTCCATTTTTTGCCAATTGCTTCTATTGATTTTCCAAGTTATCACAAATCACAGCCAAATCAATTGATAACCGTTTCCAAAACCAGCTCCCCGTTCTCCTTATAAGTCCCAAGTTGAACCCGTGTCGCTGCTTATATTCTCCGGTTAACACCTCCCTGTATTTACCAATATTATGATTAGAATGTATTTTAATTAATTGTGCCATATTATGGACACTGTGCTATTTTTACCTATCGTTAGTAGCCCGGCTTTGGCCGGGGAGGGCAGGATACAAATAAAATATTATTATTATTATTATTATTATTATTATTATTATTAATCGGTCACAGCTGAGATGTGCCCTTGAGGTCTGATCGTGCATCCTGGATGGAGGATAGAATGCAGGGAACTGAATAATAATAATAATAATAATAATAATAAATTATTATTTATACCCTACCCATCTGGCTGGGTTTCCCCAGTCACTCTGGGCAGCTCCCAACAGAATATTAAAAATAATATTTAAAAACTTCCCTAAACAGGGCTGCCTTCAGTTGTCTTTTAAAAGTAAAGGTATAAAGGTAATATTTATACACTCCTGCCTGTTTTGGTCTCTAGTCCTGCACACCAATGGCACCTGGCTTAGAAGGGGAAAAAGTGTTTGAGCCTGCACAACCTAAGGCAAGTCTCTCTGTCTCTCTCTGAGCCTCAATCCTTGTATCTGCAAAATGGGCGCAAGACCACAGGGTCGTTTGAAGGTCACGTTTTTGCAAGTTAGTAACGCAGGCGAGCTGAGGGTGTGTTGCGGCTTGACCTAAGAATTCCAGCAGAAAATGTAACATTAGGGATGGGTTCGGTCGCGCCACCTCCCATAAGAACGCCCACAGTAATTAAAATTCCTAAATAGCTACTCAGGTTGGTTCGGGGATTATAATTACCGCGGTGGCTTGATGGCGTTTCTCTCAGCAGAACGGCATAATTGGGCAAGCATGGGGGAGAACGCTGCAGAAATCCAGCCGTTTGGGAACGGTTTTAATTATGCAAATAATGCATCGTTTGCATACACAAATGCATGCATTTATTAAAATGAATACAACCCTGGATGGTTAAAAAAGGTCAGGATGGTTGACGAGAAAAAGGCAAAACAATAAACCAAGCCCTGGGGAAATAGCAAAAAAAGTCTGGAAAGTCAAAGGAACGATAGACGAAAATAGCTCAGTCGGTAGATTCTGAATCTCGGGTTGTGGGTTCGAATCCCACACAGGGCAAAAAGATTCCTGCAGAGCTGGGGGAATAGATGAGATAACGTGGGGCAGAGAGGGAGCCGCAGGGCTTTCAGGGACAACAGGAATATCAACTGCCTGAATTCCTATCGACCTTCAAGCCTTTCACGCAGAAATATGAGGACTAGAATCTTGGAAGAAATTCAAAGACTATTTGAATAAATATTCTAACATTAAAGGTATGTAACCACTTGAAAGAACCAGCTAGGCCTAGGACAAAATTAGATTTATAAGTATAAATAAGAAAACGCACTATAAGAAAGGTAAAGAAAGTGGAATACGACTGTATTATTGTTTTATGAAATAATGATATTGGAAACTGCTACATTCAATTTAAGAGGAAATTCAGATGGAGGAGATTAGAGGAAGTCAACTAAAATGTTTATGAAAATGGATTTTAATTAATTAACTGATTTTTTTTAAATTATTTTTTACTTTTATTTTTTTCTGTTTAGGTATGTCAAGTCTGTTATTCTTTTTTGTTTTTTTAAATTTCTATACTGTTGTTGTTGTTGCTATGTTGTTGTGTGGTTGTATATCCTTTCTATTATGTCTATTGAAAACTAATAAATATTATTGCTAAAAATAAATAAATCTTGCTTTTATTTTCAGCGGGTCTGACCACAGCACAGTGACAGAGCATCTGGCACTATCCCCTGCCCCAAACCCTGGAGAATTGCTACCAGGCAACACTGAGACAGATGGATCCGGGATCCAACTCAGTGCACAACAGCTTTTTTGTGTCCCTGCATTACTCGCGTAAGCGAGCCAAGCTACACGCAGCGCATAGCTCAGCTGCGGCGCTCGCTGCCGCGAGACATAGCCATGGCATTGATTCGGATAGCATTAGAAGAAGGTAGAGCCTTGGAGCCACGAGGTCTGTATTCTCAGAGGGAGTATCTCAAAGAATCACAGAATGGTGGAGTTGGAAGGGGCTCCCTTAAGGACATCCAGTCCAGCCCCCTGGATTTGGGATTCGCAGCTAAACAACCCCTCTCAACGCCTTTTGCAAGGAATCAGAGTGCCGGTCTGGAGTAGTATAACACAGCTTTTTGCGCTCCCTCCTCGCGATCAAGGGATCCGGCCTGTGTTGGCAAACGGGCACGATTCGCACTCAGACCCTGAGCATGCAAAATGAAATCCACTTGGAAGGAGCTGGGCCGGACACAGCTCCTTGCAACGTGGCACCCAAGCGCGGAGACTGTCCCCAAACAAAAGGAAGCATTCCCAGGATCCCTGCATTTCAGCGGGTTGGACTAGACGACCTTTGGGTACATTTCAACTCTACGATTTTTTTTTTATTCCTTCCAGGCTGCAATTTGTCACAACGGGTGTGCCTCAAAGAAGACAATCCATTACACGTCCCATAAAAAGTATCTGGTTTCTCCACTGAGCTTTAAAAACACCAAGCTAGCAAACACGGCTTGGTGGCTCGATTCCCGAAACTCCATGAGGTCTAGAAACCCACCATTTTGAAAACGTGAAAAGCGCCTTGGGTTCTTTGCAAGAGGCCTGTGTTCTGCCCTCTCTCCCATGGGGCTCATCCATTCCCTGAACCCACAAACTCTGTCATTCTTCTGCATCTACTGGGTGTGGTGATTCTGCGGAGAACAAGGCTCGGCTCAAAAGGCACTTTGCACATGCTCAGAGGCAATGTTTTCAGTGGAATGATACAGAAGCTCAAAAATCCCTAGAGGTGAAATCAGGGCCCAATTCCTTTGCTGCCTCTCTGGCTGAAAACTAAGACTCTCTCTCTTCCCAACTCAGAGGTCCGCCTTGCAGGGAGGTCATTGGCAGGCGAAAGCAGAACGAGGTGGAAGGGGAAGCTGAACAGATATTGCGATAAATCAACCCCGGACACTGCAAAGAACTTGTTTGTGCGAGGAGCATTCGCCATAGAATTACAGAGCTGTGGAGTCAGAAAGGGACACCTGAGGGTCATCCAGACCAACCCGCTGCGACGAACGCGTCAGCATCTATTCTGGAAGCGTCTGAGAGCCGCAATTGGGTGAAAAGCAACTTGGGGAGACGCCCCGCTGCAGACAGCGTGGCTTGACCTCTGAGTAAACATGACCCTCATTTCACAGTTACAGGGACACCCTGAACTAAGAGGGTATAAATAGTTGCTTGCATGATCCGGCGTGAAACCCAAGTCCTAATTTCAAGCCACAACTCGGAGGCATTTAAAGATACGTTGGTTGGCGATGGAATATTCTGAGGAACCCCAGAAAAAGCAACAACCCCCCAAAATGTGCTCCCAAATCTATGGGTCTCCTTCAGCTTTGGGTCTCAGCACCCGCACAGCACCCCACCACCCACTGTCTTCTCTTCTCTAGCCCCCCAACCCAACATTTACCTCGTCCTCATCCTCTCTCCGTATCTGCTGGAAACCGGCTGGCATCTCTCCGGCGGCGCCCGGGGCTGTGGCGAGTTCAAATCCTGCTCAAGATGACGCAGAGAGTCGTCTTCTCTTTCGCTTAAAGGCTGGCCCTTCTTCTTTGGGGAAAGAAGTTTAAATCCAAAGTCAAGGTCAAGGCGGGGATTGGAGGTGTGGAGATAATAAGGATTGAAAACGAAAAAGGGGGGAGTCCAGAATTGTTCTGAGGGGAGGAAAGTAGGGAAGAGGGGAACAGGTGAAAGGAGGGAGAGAGGGAGAGAAAGAGAGAGGGGGGAACAGGTGGAGAGGGAGAAAAAAAAAACAGGTGAAAAAGAGAGAGGGGAAAGTTTGATGGAATAAGAGACGGATGAAGGGAAGGAAGAATGAAGAGAGGGAGGGAAGGACGGACGGATGGAGGGAAGGAAAGAAAGAAAAAGAAAGGAAAGAAAGAAAGAAAGAAAGGGAGGAAAGAGAGAGAGTGAAGGACAGGCGGATGGAGGGAGGGAAGGAAGGAAGGAAGGAAGGAAGGAAGAAAAAAAGAAAGAGAGAAAGAAAGAAGAAAGGGAGGAAAGAGAGGGAGTGAAGGACAGGCGGATGGAGGGAAAGAAGGAAGGAAAGAAAAGGAAAGAGGGTGTGAAGGACAGGCGGATGGAGGGAAGGAAAGAAAGAAAGAAAGAGAACGAAAGAAAGAAAGGGAGGAAAGAGAGTGAAGGACAAACGGATGGAGGGAAGGAAAGAAAGAATAAGGGAGGAAAGAGAGGGAGTGTCAAGGAAGCAGAGGAAAGGTGAAATTGTGAGATAGAGGAATAATTACAAAGAGAGGACAGGGGAGAAAAGGAGGAGAGACGGGCAAAGAGGGAAACAAGAAAGAAAGAAAGAAAGAAAGAAAGAAAGAAAGAAAGAAAGAAAGAAAGAAAGAAGGAAGGAAGTTGAGGGTCTTCGAAGAGCAGGGAAATCGGGGTGAGGAGGAGAGAGATGTAGAGAAGAGGGGAAGGAGAAAGCCGCGAGGAAGGAGGACTGGGCGAGACCCTCGTGGAAAGAGCTCCCGGGCGGCTGGCAGGTCTGCAGTTTGGCCAGGGCTGGGCTGGGCTGGGCAGGGGGCAAAGCAAGCAGCACGCTCCCCCGCCCCGCCCCGCCCGCTCCCATTGGCTGGCATGGCTGGGCTGGCACCAGGCCCGGCAAGGGCGGGCAGAAGCTCCTGGCTGGCTCCCCGGACGGGGTCGCGAAAGGGGGGAAATCGAGGGACGCGCCTCAGTGGTTCCACTCCGTGAAATGGGCGCAAAGGAAGCCCACCGTCTTTGAATGGGGTTGGACTAGATGTTCCCTTGGCCCCCCGGTTCTCAAGGGCGTGGAAAGGGCAAGCGCTTCTCCTAATCCCAGAAAAAGCGCTTTGAGTCTTCTGTCACCTGCACTCTGCTTTTTGTTACCAATCGCTTTTCTTTTTTTAGAGCCAGCGTGGTGTATGCAGTGCCGGATTTACGTATAAACTAAACAAGCTGTAGCTTAGGGCCCCACTCTCTTGGCCCCCCCAAAAAAAACTTGGGTATGCCTTGGTCCTGAATGGGGCAACTGTGCCCCTGAAGGACCAGGTGCGCAGCCTGGGAGTCATTTTGGACTCACAGCTGTCCATGGAGGCGCAGGTCAATTCTGTGTCCAGGGCAGCTGTTTATCAGCTCCATCTGGTACGCAGGATGAGACCCTCCCTGCCCGCAGACTGTCTGGCCAGAGTGGTGCATGCTCTGGTTATCTCTCGCTTGGACTGCTGCAATGCGCTCTACGTGGGGCTACCTTCGAAGGTGACTCGAAAACTACAACTAATCCAGAATGCGGCAGCTAGACTGGTGACTGGGAGCGGCCGCCGAGACCACATAACACCGGTCCTGAGAGATCTGCATTGGCTCCCAGTACGTTTCCGAGCAGAATTCAAAGTGTTGGTGCTGACCTTGAAAGCCCTAAACGGCCTCAAAGGCCCAGTAGACCTGAAGGAGCGTCTCCACCCCCATCGTTCTGCCCAGACACTGAGGTCCAGCTCCGAGGGCCTTCTGGCGGTTCCCTCCCTGCAAGAAATGAGGTTACAGGGAACCAGACAGAGGGCCTTCTTGGTGGTGGCGCCCGCCCTGTGGAACGCCCTCCCACCAGATGTCAAGGAAATAAACAACTACCTGACTTGTTAGAAGACATCTGAAGGCAGCCCTGTTTAGGGAAGTTTTTAATGTTTAATATGTTATTGTATTTTAATGTTCTGTTGGAAGCGCCCAGAGTGGCTGGGGAAACCCAGCCAGATGCCGGGGTATAAATAATAAATTATTATAATTATTGGTCAACAAGCAGATGTGTGTTGAATATATGCTATATGGCAATTTATGGACCTAATAGGTATCTAAAGCCATTTGCACATAATAAAATATGTATTTTATCAAAGTAATTGTGGAACTGAAATACAATTAAAAAGAAGTATATTAATGCAGTGGTACCTCGGGTTAAGTACTTAATTTGTTCCAGAGGTCCGTTCTTAACCTGAAACTGTTCTTAACCTGAAGCAGCACTTTAGCTAATGGGGCCTCCTGCTGCCGCCGCGCCACTGCCATGTGATTTCTGTTCTCATCCTGAAGCAAAGTTCTTAACCTGAAGCACTATCTCTGGGCTAGCGGAGTGTGTAACCTGAAGCATATGTAACCCGAGGTACCACTGTAGTGAAATAATTATTAAGCTCTAACTTAAAATGGGCTCTAACTTAAAATGGGCTACTTTTAAAATGAGGCTGCATTTTAAATTGCATTTTAACCTGTATTTTAAATTGGTCCCCGCCCCCCACATTATGTTTTTACTGTAATTTTACTGGTGTTAGCTGCCCTGAACCCGGCTCTGGCTGAGGAGGGAGAGGTATAAATAAATTATTATTATTATTATTATTATTATTATTATTATTATTATTATTATTATTCAGTGGTACCTCGGGTTAAGTATTTAATTCGTTCCAGAGGTCTGTTCTTAACCTGAAGCACCACTTTAGCTAATGGGGCCTCCCACTGGCGCTGCACGATTTCTGTTCTCATCCTGAAGCAAAGTTCTTAACCCAAGGTACTATATCTGGGTTAGCGGAGTCTGTAACCTGAAGCATCTGTAACCTGAAGCGTCTGTAACCCGAGGTACCAGTGTAACAAACTTAATAATGCAAACACAGGTTTCATTTTCTTGGTTTTTTTATCTTATATTTTGAAATTTTTTTTGGGGGGGGCCAAGCATAGCTGTCAACGTTTCACTTTTTTAAAGGGAAATTCCCTTATTCCGAATAGGATTCCTCGCAAGAAAAGGGAAAAGTTGACAGCTATGGCCCCAAGGACAGTGGGGCCCTAAACTATAGCTTGTTTGACTTATACGTAAATCATTGTCTGCAATTCACGCTTAGATCCACGAAAACCTTCTTCTTCTCTGCCCCTTTGTGACATTTTGGCTGGAGCTCATCAAGATATTACTGGCCTGTGGCTTTTTTTGATGTCACAACAATCCTCAGGCCTCTCTCTCCTGGGGGCGAGGAAGCAACCTGATATTTGAGTTCAAAGCCAGAGAGGGAAAGTTGGGGGGGGGGGAGAGAGGAAAAGGTCTTCCCTGCCTCTCCCCCCCCCAAGTCTCGTGTCAGCTGTCCCCTTCGGTGGCCTTTAGAGAAGCCTTGGTGTCCTTCAGACACCCCTCCCTCCCCAGGGACGCCCCCCCAGCAGACACGAGTCACACACTGCTGGCACCCGGCTCAGCTCCTCCGAAAATACTCCGCAAGCTACAGTTCCCGTCTCTCAGCAGGTTCTAGCCAGCCTCCCCCAGCCCCTAGGAGGAAAAAGGGGTGCTGTGTAGGTTGGAAGAAGGGGAGATTGGGAGCCAGGATGGGGAAAGGGGGCAGTTTCTCTGTCGGTAGGAGGGGGGGGGGGATGGATTTATGCTACTGTTCAGCCATGCTGGCATTCTCTTGGACCCAAACCTCTGTGTATATGGCAGCCATCCATCACCTCTGGGACTCCCAAAGGGATTTGAAATGGACACCCTTTTAGCGAAATATCTCCTTACATTTCTTGAATCGTGGAATCAATAATTGTTGTTGAGTCGTTTAGTCCGACTCTTCGTGACCCCCTGGACCAGAGCACGCCAGGCCCTCCTGTCTTCCACTGCCTCCCGCAGTTTGGTCAAACTCATGCTGGTCGCTTCGAGAACACTGTCCCACCATCTCGTCCTCCGTCGTCCCCTTCTCCTTGTGCCCTCCATCTTTCCCTACATCAGGGTCTTTTCCAGGGAGTCCTCTCTTCTCATGAGGTGGCCAAAGTCTTGGAGCCTCAGCTTCAGGATCTGTCCTTCCAGTGAGCACTCAGGGTGATTTCCTTCAGATTGGAGAGGTTTGATCTTCTTGCAGTCCATGGGACTCTCAAGAGTCTCTTCCAGCACCAGAATTCAAAAGCATCCATTCTTCGGCAATCAGCCTTCTTTATGGTCCAGCTCTCACTTCCATACATCACTACTGGGAAAACCAGAGCTTTAACTATACGGACCTTTGTCGGCAAGGTGATGTCTCTGCTTTTTAAGATGCTGGAATCAATAACAGATAATAATAAAAAGCATTTTTTGTTTAGACAAGCCTGCCTAGGTACGTGGAACGCTGACACGTTTTCAGTTTATTGCTGGTTTTAATTTCTTGAACGCTCAGGTTTTTTCAATTAATAATTATAACCATTTTAGTCTTTTTGTAAACTCCATCGAGGTTTCCTCCAACCAAGCAGCATATATTATTATTATCATCATTATTATTTATTGAATTTGTATATCGCCCTATACCACCAGGGTGGCTCACAGAATAAAATCAAGATATAAAACCACAAAATGCATAATAAAGGTGTATAATGAAGGTGCCACGCTGGCACCTCTCCTCCTGGGGAGAGCATAAATACAAAAAACCAACAGGATACCTGCATAGAGTGCAGAAGAGCCCAGTTTTAGTCCCTCGGCATCTCCTGGTAGAGCTGGGAAAGGACACCCTTCCCCCATTAAAAACCTGCCGCCAACCTTCCCCAACAAGGTGCCCTCTAACTGCCTTGGACTACAGTTCCCATTGCGCCCAGTTGATTCTCTAGTCAAGGGATGGGTTCAAATGTGTGAGGTGTGCAAGGCCAAGCCAGGATTCCAGGGGACGATATCCAGCTAACCTCCGGACAGGGACAGCTTTTCTCCCTTGGTCAGTAAGACGGGGTTGGGCTGGATGACCTTTTAGATCATTTCCAATTTTATGGTTCTGAAAAGATCTGGCTCCCAAGGTCACAGGGTCCCTTGGGATGTGAGCTCCCTCTGCTGGCAGGAAGGAGGTAAAACCAGAAAATAAAAAGTTTAGCTCCGGGTCAGGCTTAGCTAACAAGGTGCCCGCCAGGCGTCAAGAACTACAATTCCCATTATCTCTGACTATTGGCGAGGCTGGCTGAGGCGGATAGCGGCTGCAGAAGGACACTGTGATGGCTGCCCCTGACCCAGGCCTTGAATCCAGAGGCTGCTGGATCTCTGCACGTGCTCAGAGGCACCTCTCCTTGACCTTTTCCCCCCAGGCTCTGGTTTCGAATCTTCCTGGTTGTTGGAAGATCCAGGGCAGGGCCCTTCTTCGCAAGTTAATCTGCGGAACTCCCTGCCACAAGAGCCAGTGGAGGTCACTAATCCCAATGGCTTTAAAATTGGGTTGGACAAATTCGTGGAGGAGGAGACGACTATGGGATGTCTGCTATGCTCTGCCTTCCCAGCTGGAGGCAGATGAGGGGAGAGGGATCTTGTGTTCGAATCCTGCTTGACTTTTCCCTTGGCATCTGTCTGGCCAGTGTGAGAGAAGGACACTGGGCCAGATGGCCTCGATCCAGCAAGTTTTTATGCAAACGGGTTTATTTTTGCAAGGTGGGGAGGAAAACTAGCAGCAAAAAATCAAGCATTTTTAAAAAAATATTTTATTTTTTACCAACCACCAAAACGCAAACAGTGAAAACCCCAGGCGGCTGATACATTGGGTATACAATATTCAATAATATACATATTCAATAATATTCATAACATATTCAAATCAACTATATGTACACTTCTATATACCTTAACACTCCTCCTTCCACAAGGTTTATTTAACTTTTAACATTTTAATTGCCCAAACTGTTCAAACCTACTCAAATAATTCAATATCCTCTCAAACCAATCCTCCTCTTTCTCATTGACCTTAAACCCTTGCATTCTATGTATCTTCACAATTAAGTATTCTAAAATTATAATATTATTCAGTTTTTTCCTCCACTGGTTCACCCCAGCTCTTCTGCATTTTTCCAATTACTCGCTATAACCTGTCTGGCTGCAATTACCATCAATTTTACCCATTTACATTCCTCTTTTGTTTTTAACTTGGGTGGCGCTGTGGGTTAAACCACAGAGCCTAGGACTTGCCAATCAGAAGGTCGGTGGTTCGAATCCCCGCGACGGGGTGAGCTCCCGTTGCTCGGTCCCTGCTCCTGCCCACCTAGCAGTTCGAAAGCACCTCAAAGTGCAAGTAGATAAATAGGTCCCGCTCCAGCGGGAAGGTAAACGGCGTTTCCGTGCGCTGCTCTGGTTCGCCAGAAGCGGCTTAGTCCTGCTGGCCACATGACCCGGAAGCTGTATGCCGGCTCCCTCGGCCAGTAAAGCGAGAAGAGCGCCGCAGCCCCAGAGTCGGCCATGACTGGACCTAATGGTCAGGGGTCCCTTGACCTTTACCTTTACTTAGGGTAATAAGAACCATTAAGCAATTGTTTGATTGCTGTAAGTCGCTTTGGTTTCCTTGGGTGAGGTAAAGCGAGGGACGGATTTAACAAATGGATAATGAAACAAGTTCATCACAAAGCTCAGTTGGTAGAACATGGAATCTCAGGCTTGTGGGTTCAAGCAAAAGATTCCTGCATTGCAAGGGGGTTGGGATAGATGACCCCCAGGTGTCCCTCCCAAGCATTCTATGATTTGGGAGACGGAATGAATGGCTGGCTGAGAGGAGGAGTAGGCGGCAAAAGGGCCTCTTGTGCCAGAGGGAGGGGAGTGATACTGGCCGCACGAGGTTGTGACGGTGCCCGGGGCCTGTATTTTTAGACCGCGATCATCCATCAGAGCTGTCAAATGTCAAGAACTCAGTGGGAGGCATGTGGGATCTCGTGGCCTCTGTGTCTGAAGGGTCAGCCAGCCGCTTACCTTTCTCTGGGAACATGGAGGCCCTCGTGAGTGGCACAACCCCTTTAGGAAGTCTTTCCCACAGGGTGGCATGGGCAGGCATTCTGAACTGCCAAGATGGCAGGCTTCATCCTGCAACCTTTGGAAAAAAGTGCAACCTGACTGGAAAGCTGCAATCAATTGCAGTAATTCAGTTGGTCTGCTCTTGTGTGTAAGGTTTGCTGAAGGCGAAAAGGAAGAGGCTTTATTATATGTAATAATAATAATTTATTATTTATACTCAATGACAAACCTAGCCAGCATCTTAAAAAGTAGAGACATCACCTTGCCAACAAAGGTCTGTATAGTTTAAGCTCTGGTTTTCCCAGTAGTGACGTATGGAAGTGAGAGCTGGACCATAAAGAAGGCTGATCGCCGAAGAATGGATGCTTTTGAATTCTGGTGCTGGAGGAGACTCTGGAGAGTCCCATGGACTGCAAGAAGATCAAACCTCTCCATTCTGAAGGAAATCAGCCATGAGTGCTCACTGGAAGGACAGATCCTGAAGCTGAGGCTCCAAGACTTTGGCCACCTCATGAGAAGAGAAGACTGCCTGGAAAAGACCCTGATGTTGGGAAAGATGGAGGGCACAAGGAGAAGGGGACGACGGAGGACGAGATGGTTGGACAGTGTTCTCGAAGCTACCAGCATGAGTTTGACCAAACTGCGGGAGGCAGTGGAAGACAGGAGTGCCTGGCGTGCTCTGGTCCAGGGGGTCACGAAGAGGCGGACACGACTAAACAACTAAACAACAAACAACATTTATGGGATCACCTCTCCTGGTCTGCCCCACAGAGGACCTTGAGGTCCATGAATAACCATAGTTTAGAGGTCCCGGGCCCTAAGGCCGTTGCTCGGTCCCACCTCCTGCCAACCTAGCAGTTCAAAAGCACCTCAAAGTGCAAGTAGATAAATAGGTACCGCTCCGGTGGGAAGGTAAACGGCATTTCCGTGCGCTGCTCTGGTTCGCCAGAAGCAGCTTAGTCATGCTGGCCACATGACCCGGAAGCTGTACGCCGGCTCCCTCGGCCAGGAAAGCGAGATGAGCGCCACAGCCCCAGAGTCGGCCACGACTGGACCTAATGGTCAGGGGTCCCTTTACCTTTATGGTCAGGTGCATCTTATGGAGCAAAAAATACGGTATATGCTGTTTCTATTGTCTGCATTTTAGGAGATTTGGCTTTTCAAATGTCATTTTAAACTGAGTTTATTTACCTTTGAACGACAATCGCAATGACGTAGGCAGCTGCCTTCTGCAAAACCAGAACATCGGGGTTCTTCTTCCACCTCAGTTCTGACTGGCAGCAGCACCCCAGAATTTCAGAGCAGGAATCTCTCCCAGCCGTATTTGGGGATCGAATTTGCCGCCTTCTGCAAGCCAAGCAGACGCTCAGCAGCTGAGCTGTGGGCTCCGGACGTTGTCAAAAGAGAAGAAGGAAATTGCCTGGCCGTAACATTTTGAAGACATTATTAATTTTATTTCCAATCGCTCTGTTTTGCTGCTTCAGGAGGAAGGCAGGCTAGACATTTAAATAATAACAGCAGCAGCAGCAGCAAGAACAATAATATATGCCCCGTAGGTCCCTGAAGTCCTCAAATGACCCTGAAGTCGTAATCCACCAGATCTCATCCTTGAATGTAGCTGGAACAGGTGTCTCTGCCATCCTCTAGTTTCAGAGGAACGGGTGTGTGGGTGTGTGTGGCACCATCGCAAAGGGCTGGACCACAACAACACACGTGCCTCCCATGTGCAAGAGAGTCTCTGTCTCATGTGCCTCAACTCCGGATCCCTTGTCTTACGGGAAAAGATCTCAAAATATGCACAAGCCCCAGACGCCTGCATGCGATTTCTGCTCAGTTTCTTTTTTAAAAAAAAAATTTAAATTGATTTTCCAAATTTATAACAAATATAACACACACAAAAAAAGAGAAACATTACAATACTAAAAAGAAAAAACAAACATATATACACCTGCTTCTTTAAGACCTAATTTAATATTCATTGTTAAATGACTTCCTCTAATCCCCCCTTACTGAATTTCATTGTCACCTTGTAACAGCACTCCAATATCGTATTTCTAATCAAATTAACTCCTTCAATTTACTATCTTCTTTACTTTTCATTATTATCTAAGCCCTAATTCATTCTTACTCTAAACCTAGGCCTATTTGGTACTTTCAAGTGATTCTACTTATCTTATGTTACAGTATTTGGCTAAATAGTCTTTGAATTTCTTCCATTCTTCTTGATATTCCTCTTCTTTCTGATTGTGGATTCTTCCATTCAGGTCGGCTAGCTGCCATTCTTCTATTGTTGGTATTTCTTGGGATTTCCAATTTTTGGCTATTAATTTTGTAGTAATAATTTTGTAACGTAAAGGGTAAAGGGACCCCTGACCGTTAGGTCCAGTCGTGGCCAACTCTGGGGTTGCGGCGCTCATCTCGCTTTATCGGCGGAGGGAGCCGGCGTACAGCTTCCGGGTCATGTGGCCAGCAGGACTAAGCCGCTTCTGGTGAACCAGAGCAGCGCACGGAAACGCTGTTTACCTTCCCGCTGGAGCGGTACCTATTTATCTACTTGCACTTTGACGTGCTTTTGAACTGCTAGGTTGGCAGGAGCAGGGACTGAGCAACAGGAGCTCACCCCGTCGCGGGGATTCGAACCGCCGACCTTCTGATCGGCAAGTCCTAGGCTCTGTGGTTTAGCCCACAGCGCCACCCGCGCCACTAATTTTGTAGTGGCATACAAAAACAGTCTAACATCTTTTTTGGGCAATTCCAGTCCTGATTTCTGCTCAGTTTCAAAGTGCTCCAAGTCCTAGTGGAAACAAAACCGCCACCGTGTCGCTGGACAGATCTATGGCGCGACTGCAACTTTGAAAGTGAGCAGAAATCGCATGCAGGCGTCTGGGGCTTTGCCCAAACTCAAATCCGCCCCCAGTCTAATATCCCTAGTTCTGCAAGATTGTCACAAGAGCGCCTGGGCTAAAATTGTCCATCAAAAACTTCGCTCTTGTGGTTTATCCGCACAACAGCTGATCGCTTTGGGTTTTAGTAAAGCAAACGGTCTAATTTGTCAGTACCCGAATAATACCGAACAACTTGGCCACAATAAGGAAATTTTGCCCATGGTATGGTACTTTCCACCTTCCCATTTCGACTCTCGGGCACCCTATCTGCATAACCTAGCAATTCTAAAATATAGACGCGCTTTTACCCTCGCAAGATTGAATGTATTGCCCTCGGCTGTTTTTTGGGTTAAAAAATGCTATGTGGTCATTTATAGATATCTGAAGCCATGTGCACATAACAAAATATGTATTTTATCAAAGTAATTGTTGAACTGAAAAATAATTAAGAAGAAGCATATTAATAGTAAAATACAATTCAGAAGAAGTATATTAATAGTCAAATAATTATTAAGCTCTTATAATGATTTTTCATTCATAGCAAACTTCATAATGCAAACGCATTGGCATTTGACGATAACAAAAGTTCCTTTAGAAACACAATTTACAAAGACTCATAATCTAGTCTCGGGAAACTTGCTATAACATGAAATAAGAATAGGTGTAAATATATGGTGCAAACTACTAATAATTATAAATAGCAGAATGTAGGCACCTTATATATAGAAATGAGCAAACCAGGGATATTTTAGGGAGCAGGCGGGGCCATGACTTATATCCTAGGAGCCTACACAACACAAAACACTGTTGCTCTATGTAAGTTTTATTTTATTTGTTTTCTATCTTATATTTTGGAAATGTACATCCAGTTTTTTTCCCTTTAAATTTTTTGGGGCCCCCAAGAGAGTGGGGTCCTAAGCTATAACTTGTTTAGCTTATACGTAAATCCGGCACTGGATCATTAAAACGCTTTCACTCTCAGCTTGTTGACGTTCGCCGGATCCTATCAGGTTCGCCATCCACAAATACAACAGCGCCCCTTCTGTGAATGGTTGCAAATATTGCAAAAATATTGAGAATCCTCCGGCAGGGCTGCGGCAAGGGCGCCATCTACTGGCCCTGTTGGAGAATTGCACCTTTTACTGGCTGAATCTGGCGCCCCGATTCTGGTCGAGATCCAGACCGGGTTTTCGTAGACGCTGCCCCGCCCTTGTGAAAGCGGCGCCTTGGGCGCAGGTGAGTGGGTCGCCTGGAAATCCCGGACTGGACTTCTTCCCCAAACTCATACTAGCGGGTGCCTGAGCGACCTGGAGGCGGAATGGTATTTCTCCCCCACGTGCAAAATGTGGTTTTGAGAGCTAAGAAAAGGCAGTATTCCAGCCTTGGCGGAATAGGTGCGTTTTAGGTAAATAAACTTAACATTTCCTCTCCTCGCCCCGACGACACCATTCCATGCATTGCAATTGCAACGTTCCTGTTATGCTAGAGAGAGCAAGTCAAATAGGAAGCTGTTTGCCAACCCAGATTAAGAAAAACAATACATTGAGCATGTTCAGTTTTGCATGTTAAATTCCAACAAGTCAACAGTAGCATCGCAGGAATGAAATGGAGTTTGCAGCTAAGAATGTTAAGTTACAAGAAAGGAGATTCCATCTAAACACCAGGAAGAACTTTCTTACTTTCTATTTATTTATATATAATTTTTATTTTACTTTCTTGGGCTCCATGATCACTGCGTTGGTGACAGCAGTCACAAAATTAAAAGACGCCTGCTTTGTGGGAGAAAAGCAATGACAAACCTAGACAGCATCTTAAAAAGCAGAGACATCACCTTGCCGACAAAGGTCCGTATACCGTAGTTAAAGGTATGGTTTTCCCAGTAGTGATGTATGGAAGTGAGAGCTGGACCATAAAGAAGGCTGATCGCCGAAGAATGGATGCTTTTGAATTCTGGTGCTGGAGGAGACTCTGGAGAGTCCCATGGACTGCAAGAAGATCAAACCTCTCCGTTCTGAAGGAAATCAGCCCTGAGTGCTCACTGGAAGGACAGATCCTGAAGCTGAGGCTCCAAGACTTTGGCCACCTCCGGAGAAGAGAAGACTCCCTGGAAAAGACTCTGATGTTGGGAAAGATGGAGGGCACAAGGAGAAGGGGACGACAGAGGACGGGATGGTAGGACAGTGTTCTCGAAGCTACCAGCATGAGTTTGACCAAACTGCGCGAGGCAGTGGAAGACAGGAGGGTCTGGCGTGCTCTGGTCCAGGGGGCCATGAAGAGTCGGACACGACTAAACGACTAAACAACAACAACAAAATTTTATTTATTTTCCATTTAATTATATACATTCACATCATCATTATCCACTTTACCTCCCTGGCACTCTAGATCAGGCTTCCTCAACCTCAGCCCTCCAGATGTTTTGAGACTACAATTCCCATCATCCCTGGCCCCTGGTCCTGCTAGCTTGGGATTGTGGGAGTTGTAGGCCAAAAATATCTGGAGGGCCGAGGTTGAGGAAGCCTGATGTAGAGCCCATCGACTGCCTTCCTTCCCTCCCGCCTCACGGCTTTCCAAATGAACCTTTATATCATTGCATTTTGTGTGTTTTCCGCTTCCAATTGCACTCATTACAAAATGACTCAAAATTTAAATAAACATAGAAAGGTAGAAAATTTCTCATTACAAGTCTTCAGCCATCCTTGCTAGTGATGTTAATTGCTTACAATAAGCTTTCAAATATCTTATAAATTTACTCCAGTCTTTTGGGAATATTTGATCATGCTGGTTTCGAATTTTTCCTGTCAAATTTGACAGTTCTGCAAAGTCCATCATCTTCATCTGCCACTCTTCTTTCTTTGGTACTTCTCCTTGTTTCCATTTTTGGACTAAAAGAATTCTTGCCGCAGTTGTCGCACACATAAACAGTCTTTTATCTTCCACTGATATCTCTGCACTAAACACCAGGAAGAACATTCAGACAGTAATGGCTGGTAAACATTGATCCTCTTTTAAAAGCCATCCAAATTGGTCGCCATTCCTCCTGTGGCAGGGAGTTCCGCAGGTTAACGATCATCACCGCAAAAGCACAAGCACATCACATTTAACACGCGCGGCTCATCCCTTTTAAATGTTTCTGAATGGGGACCCAGGAAAACTTGCCGGAGAAAGGTGGGTGTCAGAAGACCTGTTAAAAACCTCTCTCCCCATTTAATGCTTGGAGTATAGAGAGGTTTGTTATGGTTTTACAAAGCGATTTCGCACAGTTAAGAAAATAAAGCAGCAAAGATATTACGGTCAAATACGGCATGGCCTGGTGGTCAGTGTGTTGGACTTAGCAGGGGTCAGCAAACTTTTTCAGCAGGGGGCCAGTCCATTGTCCCTCAGACCTTGTGGGGGGCCGGACTATATTTTGGGAAGAAAAAAAAATGAATGAATTCCTATGCCCCACAAATAACCCAGAGATGCATTTTAAAATAAAAGCACACATTCTGCTCATGTAAAAACACCAGGCAGGCCCCACAAATAACCCAGAGATGCATTTTAAATAAAAGCACACATTCTACTCATGTAAAAACACACTGATTCCTGGACCGTCTGCGGGCCGGATTAAGAGGGCGATTGGGCCGGATCCGACCCCCCCGGGCCTTAGTTTGCCTACCCATGACTTACATCCTAGGAGCCTACACAACACAAAACACGGCTGCTGTATGTAGGTTTTATTCTATTATTTTTTAATCTTATATTTTGGAAATGTACATCCAGTTTTCTCCCCCTTTAAATTTTTTTGGGGCCTCCAAGAGAGTGGGGACATAAGCTAGAGCTTGTTTAGCTTATACAGTGGTACCTCGGGTTAAGTACTTAATTCGTTCCGGTGGTCCGTTCTTAACCTGAAACTGTTCTTAACCTGAAGCACCACTTTAGCTAATGGGGCGTCCCCCTGCCGCCACGCGATTTCTGCTCTCATCCTGAAGCAAAGTTCTTAACCCAAGGTACTATTTCTGGGTTAGCAGAGTCTATAACCTGAAGGGTCTGTAATCCGAGGTACCACTGTACGTAAATCCGGCACTGATTATACCCCACCCCTCCGAATGGGTTGCGTTTGCTAGTTTACACCATTTCGATGCCTGCTTCTCAGTTGAAACATCGGCTTGGCGTGACCTGCTGCCAGTTTCGCCTGGGGCATAAATTCAGCCATAAAGTGACTTTGGATATCTAGAAGCTTACTAGGGAGTCAGAGAGGGCGTGCCTCTGAGCAGAGATGATGATGATGTTTTCCAGCGCCTGTTCTGCTCCTGGCCTGAGACGCAGGGAGCGGCAGGAAGGTTTGCCCATATACGGGCAAGACTGGGCAAGGAACCAGCAGGTGCTCTCTGTATGCATCGCTGAGAGGCAAAGATTTATGGGCGACAACAATGGCACACAGGATGACCTGGCAGAATGCGCATGGAAACTTGGGTGTGATTCTGGTGGACCTGTGCACCTGAAAATCGCTTTTTTATGGGAGAGCGTTCCTGTGGCTAGGAAAGGCAGCTACAAGGAGGCACCGCTAAGCGAGAGGAACTCTGAGCATACGAAGAGGGCCTGTCGCCACCAGTTAACACACAGAACCTGCTTTTGGGCTCGGTTTTTTGGGGGTCCCTTCCAATTCTATGATTCTGTGAAAAGAGGGAAGTGTTATGGCCACGGGTGAAAATTAAAAGGTGAAAAGCAAAACCACCAGATGTCAAAAATAACTACCAAACTTTTAGAAGAGAGCCAGTATGGTGTAGTGGTTAAGAGCGGTAGTCACGTAATCTGGGGAACCGGGTTTGCGTCTCCGCTCCTCCACATGCAGCTGCTGGGTGACCTTGGGTCAGTCACACTTCTGTGAAGTCTCTCAGCCCCACTCACCTCACAGAGTGTTTGTTGTGGAAGGGAAAGGAGAATGTTAGGAAGGGAAAGGAGAAGGGAAAGGAGAATGTTAGGAAGGGAAAGGAGAATGTTAGCCGCTTTGAGACTCCTTAAAGGGAGTGAAAGGCGGGATATCAAATCCAAACTCTTCTTCTTCTTCTTCTGTTTAGGGAAGCTTTTAATGTTTAATAGGTTACTGTATTTTAGTGTTCTGTTGGAAGCCGCCCAGAGTGGCTGGGGTATAAATGATAAATTATTATTATTAAAACTAAAATACAGTTGAAGTCCAAATAAAGAATGTCAGCGTTATCTGATTGTCAGGTCTTGTTCCAGATTTCCCCAGGCTTGTCTCGAAAACAACGGTTCCGTTGTCTATGTAATAAAAGAATGACAAATCATGCAAAAGGTCTCTGGAGGCTCTAGCTGAAATCTCAAATTATGCCTCATATTCTCCCTTACAGCTCTGTTCCAGAGTGAGCGTCCGGTGTAATATTTTGGATGGTTTCCCACTGAGTTGCAATTATTATTATTTGAGCTGCTGGGATCATATACAAGACCAGTTCTTTTGACAATTCAGTTTCCTGGGTATCATCAAAAATATCCACTAACTTTAGAGAACCTGCTTTCAGCGACAGCTGACTCAGCCCTGGGATGCATGGTTTTTCTTTTAAAGTAAGTCAGTGCGACCAGTCGAAAGGCTGGTTTCAAATCCGGTCTCTGTCGTCATGAGCTGACAAGAGTGTCCTTATAAACGTGACTCACTAACTCACTGCTAGTTGTCCAAAGTGCTTCCCCACACGGCTCTCGTGAAAGCACAAGCACAACCGACTGTTTTTTTAAAAAATAAAAAAGCGCCAGTGTAAGCAAGCCAGAAGCACCTGTAGAGAAACCCACTCTGTACATGCTCAGATACACACTCTGTTCTCATTACACACCCAGTCAGATGGGCAGGGTACAAATAATAAATTACTATTATTACCGTGCGCTGCAAGTTCCCTTGTTAAGACCGGGTGTCGAAGGGCGATTGAGGGCAAAGCTTATCGTATACATATATTAATGCTTTATTTGGTTTCAAGATTCAAAATCACATTTTAACACTCGGTAATTATCATCCTGTTCTACAAAACTAATGATTTCCTGTTCACCCATCCTTGATGTTTGGGTCTGTGGAGCCCTACATGGGTCTAAGGCAGGGGTAGGCAAACTAAGGCCCGGGGGCTGGATCCGGCCCAATCGCCTTCTCAATCTGGCCCACGGACGGTCCGGGAATCAGCATGTTTTTACATGAGTAGAATGTGTCCTTTTATTTAAACTGCATCTCTGGGTTATTTGTGGGGTATAGGAATTTGTTCATTCCCCCCCCCAAAAAAATATAGTCCGCCCCCCCACAAGGTCTGAGGGACAGTGGACCAGCCCACGGCTGAAAAAGGTTGCTGACCCCTGGTCTAAGGGATGGGCTTTTGGAGGTCTGCAAACCCCCTGAAAATGATTTGTTGTTGTTGTTGTTTAGTCGTTTAGTCGTGTCCGACTCTTCGTGACCCCCTGGACCAGAGAACGCCAGGCACCTCTGTCCTCCACTGCCTCCCGCAGTTTGGTCAAACTCATGCTGGTAACCTTGAAAACACTATCCAACCATCTCGTTCTCTGTCGCCCCCTTCTCCTTGTGCCCTCCATCTTTCCCAACATCAGGGTCTTTTCCAGGGAGTCTTCTCTTCTCATGAGGTGGCCAAAGTCTTGGAGCCTCAGCTTCAGGATCTGTCCTTCCAGTGAGCACTCAGGGCTGATTTCCTTCAGAATGGAGAGGTTTGATCTTCTTGCAGTCCATGGGACTCTCCAGAGTCTCCTCCAGCACCAAAATTCAAAAGCATCCATTCTTCGGCAATCAGCCTTCTTTATGGTCCAGCTCTCACTTCCATACATCACTACTGGGAAAACCATAGCTTTAACTATACGAACCTTTGTTGGCAAGGTGATGTCTCTACTTCTCAAGATGCTGTCTAGGCCTGTCATTGCCCTTCTCCCAAGAAGCAGGCGTCTTTTAATTTCGTGACTGCTGTCACCATCTGCAGTGATCATGGAGTTCCTATGCAATATTTTTCTTTACAGCATTGGACTTTCCTTTCGCTTCTGAAAATGATTATTTTCCATCAACTTCCTGTCACCTTGGAAACTGGCATTGCGGAAAAACAGTTCTGAGGAGGGGTCTGCATGGAGCTTCCATGGAGTCTCCCAGGTCCAAGTCTGACCCACTAACCACTACACCACACTGCCTTTCTTCTATCACACAGCAAGAGGTCGTGTCTTCTGTTTTTCTGGGCCAAATAAGTTCTCACTGACAGACCTTTCTTACTGACAACCTCTGTAAGCATTTAAGAATAAATAAAATCCCATGGATGAGAACCGCATCTGCGAGTGATTCTGTTGTTGGCAAGGCTGCTGCTTCACCTGTTGGATTTCTACCTGCGCTGCAACTCAGAAAGTCAAAATAGTGAGCACTTTGCATGTTGCTTTCAGAGCTGATCTTCCTCAGGGCTGCACATCCAAATGTCTATTTAAGGAGGTGTGTGTGGGAGAAACTGCATTGGCGGCAACGTGGTGACTTTACCTGACGGATTCCTGCCTGCGCCCCAACTCAGGCAGGTGAGAGAGAAAGAGACGGAATGCAAACCAACCATGAAAATGACTTATGAATTGAAAGTGGTGACGCGATGTGTACTTTTGTTTGCTTGTCTTGTTTTGTTGCACAAGACAACAAAAACTATTTTTTTTTCCAGGAAGGAAAAAGTTTCTCTCTCTCTCTCTGTCTCTCTCTCCAGGAAATGGGCGAGGGTGGCCTTGGGTGTCGGTTTCTGTGGACACCCCTCCCCCTCCCTTGATGTCACGCGCCCCTCCCCCACCCGGAGGGGGAGGGGGGAGGGGGAGGAGGTGGCGGCTAGGGCATAAATACAGGTGCGCTCACCTGGCGCGCAGGTACGCTTTTAGCCGCTCGCTCCCGCCGGATTCCTCGGGCTTCTACTCGCGCGTCTCCATCTCTCTCCCACCTGCGCCATGGCCAACTCGGGCTTGCAGCTGCTGGGCTTCACGTTGTCTTTGCTGGGCTGGATCGCCGCGCTGGCGGCCACCTGTATGCCCCAGTGGCAAATGTCTTCCTTCTCCGGGGCGAACATCATCACCGCGCAAGCCTTCTACAGGGGCCTCTGGATGGAGTGCGTCTATCAGAGCACGGGCCAGATGCAATGCAAGAACTACGACTCCATCCTCAGCCTCGACTGTGAGTAGCCAGGCGGACTACATTGCATTTTTTGGGGAGAGCGGGGTGGGGTTTTTGGAAAGGGGGAAGCTGGAGGGTCCTCCCCTCCACTTCAGAGCAGGATCTTGTTCAGGAGGGGGGGGGAAATAAAACTATTTATTCCATAGTAAAGGAGGAGATAATATTCCCCCTTCTGTCCTGATGCGCTTTTCTATCCAAGGCGCGCCAGGCGTTGCGCGCGGTTCTGCTCCCCATTTCATCCTCGCCACAGCCACCCTGTGAAGGTGAGGCTGAGAGAGGGCGGTGCCCCCCGGTCATCGTCCCCCCCCCGCACCAGGTCATCGCCCCCACTTCATGCCTAGTGATCGGAATTCGAACCCAGATCCGGCGCACTAATCCTTGCGCAACGCTGGTTTGGTTATTTCTGTATTACCCGCCCTTCGCCCTGAGGTCCCGGGGAGGGTCTTGCGGCGTTAAAATGGAAAACCGTGATGAAAAACGGCTTGCTTACGAGTAGGAGGGTTAGCAAAAGGAAATTGGGGGCCGAGATGGGGAGGAGAGAGACCCAGGTGGTGTTTTTTCTTGGGGTGTGTGTCAGGAAAGGAGTGCTTTTTTTGGAGATGTGGGTCACACCATGAAAAGAGGAGTTTGTAAATTCCAGCTATGGGGATATGGGGGTTTCTTTGGGAGGGGGGATAGCTGGGGGGGGGCAAGGAGCAGTTGATGAGAAAGGATACGTTTTTGGGGAATGTGGGGCTTGCTTAACAAGGAAAGCGCAAGGTTGTGAGATGAGCGGGAAGGGCGCCGTTGTGGGTCAGGTGTGGGGCGTGTTTGGCCTTTGGCAGAAAAGGAGGGGCAGTTTGCAGTGGGGTTTGAAGGGCAGGAAGGAGGGTGGGGCAGGGGGGTCAAGTTGGGGTGACCCAGGTTGAGGAAGAAAGTCTTTGGGCCAACAGAATTAGCTCTCCACAAAATTACATTTTGTGGCCACTCCCCAAACCTTGAAGGTGTTTTATTTTTATATCTTGCCCATCGTCGCAAGCTCTCAGGGCGGTTTGCAGTTTGGGAAGTTGAATTCGGTGCTTGGAGGGGAGAGATCGGGAGCAGCAGGCGTCCATTTTCTTCCTGCAAAAAGACAAAAAGGCCCTTTACCTGCTCGATTCTTCGTTGCCCTTTCGCCCCCTTGGCTACTGATTAACTCAAACTGTCGTCTTCCGCATCCCACACTTCAGGGAACAGGGAGCCCCAAGCCAGGCCAGGAACGCTCCCCGCGAGGAACACACAGAAATAATTTTGGCCTTGTCTGGAAACTTCCCTCGCTGCCTTTCTTTAGAGATTTGGAGTGTGGCTTGTGGCCCCCTCCCAGCCACAAAACCCCCAAGCATCTCCTTTGTCGCTTTGGGGTCCCTGCCCACATCTTCCTTTGCAAATGCTCTCTGTTCCTTCGGACCGCAGCCTCAATTTTCTCCAGTCCAGACCTTTCTGCTTGTCTTTCTGTTTAGTTGCCAAAGGAAGATTTGGGGTGAGCAAAAGAAACAGACCCCAATCCCCAAGGAGGGAGACAGCCAGCCAGCGAGAAAATCACCCTCCTTTAAATTCCTCCCTTCAATCCGGATATTTGGGTGGCGAGATGGACTGGGTTTTACAGGCTTTTAGGAGACAAAAGGAAATGTATTTGCTCATCTTCTGAAAAGCCCTTTCTCTAATCCTGTCGATTAGTTGTGTTTGACAAGCAGGAACTGATTTCTCCTTTCACATTCAAAATGGTTCTTGGGCCCAAGCTGCGGATTCAAATCAAGCCTTTTATATGGCCAATAAACAGTGGTCCTTTAAGACCCCAAAACTTTATTTTTCCTTTTTTTTTTGCAACGTTTAGTAAAGATTAGAAAAGCAAGGAACACCCAGAAGGCCAATTTCGTATTTATAACATTGTATTTATGGGAGACACATTTTCGTCATCCCCACTTCCAGCCAAATCCTCCGGTTTATACCTTGGAATCCCTAAATTAGTAACTGGTGTGTCTTTCCCAGCTGTATAGTGGAAGGGACGGATTTTCAGCCTTACCTGATCTTACAGCCCTGTTAAGCTCCGTGGGACTATGAATCGTCTTAAACTGGGATTAAATGCAGTACAAACTGAATTATGGGCGGGCAGGGGAAAAGGAAGCTATCGAGGGGGAAGAAGTTGTTAAATCTCTGTTTAGACAACTGGGCCACAATGATCGCACCACCCCTCCTTCTCCAAACAGAAAGAGGGTGGAGATCGCCACATCTTGTTGTTTTTTTAAAAAATTGTGTGTTAGAAAGACCAACACTATAAATATTTTTCTTCCTTTTCTCCTTCTTCTGTGTGTCTTTTTCCAAATCGGTTGCTTTCACTTCTTCTTTTAGAAAACCCACCCACCCACTTCAAAACTCTCCCCTTTGCTTTTTTTGCCGAAATTCTCTTCCTGAAACCACCTGGACTGGTTGGGTCACTTTTCTGGGTTTTTTTCCCTCTCTCAAGCCACACCTTTCGGGTGAAGAATGACAAAAGGCCAGTTCTCTTGTCACCACCTGCCGCTTCGCGGCCCTCCCAGGTCTCTTTGACCTTGTTCTTAAAAATAAAAGAGAAAGGTGGAGCAGGAAAGGGGGAATTTATTTTATGGTCCGTATCCATGGCTGCCTTTCGGAGTTTGATAGGCAAAACCAGAGAGGTCTCTGCCCCCAAGGCGCTTACAGTTTAAAACAGGCTGGGTGGGAGAGGCTTTCCTGTGCTGAACGCCCTACAGAATTCAGAGCAAGGGTTTTTAAGTCCAGATTTCTGAGGACATACAATATATAATAAATATTACATTCATGAATGGCCATCTGTCATGGATGCTTTAGCTGAGATTCCAGCATTGCAGATTGGACTCTAGATGACTGCCGGGGTCTTTTCCAACTCTACAATTTTATTATATAATATACGCAGAGATTCTGAATCCAGCATAAACTGTGTCTATAGCTGACAAGCAGAGCAGGGAGTTGAGAAGGAGGAAGTGTTGAAGGCGGCAATGAAATATTCTAAAAACGAGGGGCAGAATTGAACCACGATACCTTTAAAGCGAATTTGAATCTCCTTTCTGTCCCTCAAACAATTCTGGGCCCTGTGGGTTCAGGCGCCGCTGAGAATTATAACCCTGCCAGGGGAAAACTATAGTATCCAGAATTCTTTGAGGGAAAGAATGTGCTTTAAAGCTATAGCGTATGGATACAGGGATACCCCCCTTTTAAAGAGAGATTTGGGAGGGGGAAATGGCTCCCGCCTGCTGGCTTTCATGGTCGTTGTCGTCCTCCTCTCCTAAGGGACCTGGTTGGGAAATGATTCTGGCGAGAGACGCCTTCGGTTTTGAATGTCCCTGGAAGTCAATAGTGATTCATGGCTGTGTGTTTCCCGGCTCAAAATGGCTTCCGTCTCGGAGTCGAGATTGCACTCTGGCCCCACTTCCCTCCTGCCTGCTGGAGCTCGCCCTCCCCACACATTGCACCCCACCCCAAATGTGCCTCTTGTTCCCGTCTGTTCTTGGGGTGAGCCTCTTTCATACTGGTTTGCCCTGGGGACCACAACTCCCATCAGCCCCCAGAATGCGGCAGCTAGACTGGGGACTGGGAGCGGCCGCTGAGACCACATAATACCGGTCCTGAGAGATCTGCATTGGCTCCCAGGACGTTTCCAGGCACAATTCAAAGTGTTGGTGCTGACCTTGAAAGCCCTAAATGGCCTCAAAGGCCCAGTAGACCTGAAGGAGCATCTCCACTCCCATCGTCCAGCACTGAGGTCCAGCGCTGAGGGCCTTCTGGCAGTTCCCTCATTGCGAGAAGTGAGGTTACAGGGAACCAGGCAGAGGGCCTTCTCGGTAGTGGCACCCGCCCTGTGGAAAACCCTCCCTTCAGATGTGAAGGAAATAAGCAGCTATCTTCTCTTTAAAAGACATCTGAAGGCAGCCCTGTTTAGGGAAGCTTTTAATACTTAATGCTGTACTGTTTTTAACACTTGATTGGGAGACGCCCAGAGTGGCTGGGGAGACTCAGCCAGATGGGCGGGGTATAAATAATAAATTATTATTATTATTATTACATGCTCGCAGAGGCTCATGGGAGTCATGGTCCAGAACATCTGGAGGGTGCCACTGCTTTTAGGAGTGCTCGCCTTCAGAATTAATGGTTACTGGCACCCAGTTCTCTTTGGTGAAACCGTTGTTTCTTGTTTGAAGATTGCCATGGAATTACAGACTTGTAGACTGGGAAGGGACCAGCGGGGTGATCCAGTCCACCCCCCTGCCGCACAGGAATCTTTTGCCCAACATGGGGCTTGAACCCAGAACCCCGAAGTTAAGAGTCTCATGCTCTACCAGTCGACTGAGAGGAGTAGGGTGTGGCCTCCTTCGCTGTTGAAGAAGGAGCCAGCGGGTAGCTTGGCAGATATCTGAAGCCGGGCACCTGAAACATCTCATTACATGAAGTGTTAGAAATTTGGGTATATAAGCTGGGCCCCAAATGGCTCCTTAAACCAGGGTGGCAGCCACACAAAAAAAAAGAATGTCCAGTTGCCATTTTGGGGTCGGAAGGCGCAAAAGTCATATTTAATCAATAGGGCTTTTTGGTTCCTGAAATCTGTTCTGATTGTGCAGATAAAATATGACAGAGGAGGTGTTGCTAGTGTGTAGAAACAGTTCAGATCTAAGGATTCACAGATGGTGGAGATGTCAGGATAGCAACTGGGGCATCTTCACTTGGTCGCAGGTGGCCGATAGCCAGGTGCAAAATGTGCCTAAAAAGGTAAAGGGACCCCTGACCATTAGGTCCAGTCATGGCCGACTGTCGGGTTGCGGCGCCCATCTCGCTTTATTGGCCGAGGGAGCCGGTGTACAGCTTCCGGGTCATGTGGCCAGCATGTCTAAGCCGCTTCTGGCGAACCAGAGCAGCGCACGGAAACGCCGTTTACCTTCCCGCCGGAGTGGTACCTATTTATCTACTTGCACTGGTGTGCTTTCGAACTGCTAGGTTGGCAGGAGCAGGGACCGAGCAACGGGAGCTCACCCCGTCGCGGGGATTTGAACCTCCGACCTTCTGATTGGCAAGCCCTAGGCTCTGTGGTTTAACCCACAATGCCACCTGCGTCCTTAAAATGTGCCTAGCGCCTGGCTAATTTTGAACGCCGATTACATGCGCCGCAGTAGGGAAGCCAGTGGTTTTGGGTCTTCGCAGGTAGGACCAGCGATGCCAGGCCTAACATACCTTCCATTATGGTGAGGAAGCAGGTGTCGGAGGTACCCGGGATCTTTTAGGGCAAGGCTGAGGGATCTGTGACCCTCCAGATATTTCAGGATTCCAGCTCCCAATAGCCAATGAGGAGAGGGATCTTGCGCCCGAGGGTTTCCCATCATGGGACAAAAATCCAGCCCAGCTCTTCTTATTTTTTAATTATTATTTATTAAATTTGTATGCCACCTTGTACTTGTAGAACTCAAGGCGGTTCACAACATAACATTACAATATAAAGAAAACAGGAAATACATAATAGAAACCAGAACAAAGACAACCCAATAACCCTCCACCACACACATTTAAAAAGGACATCGGATACCAATCAGCCCAAGGCCTGATCCAAGGGGAGAATTTTTGCCTGGTGCTTAAAGGATGCGCTAGGTCAGCCTCTCTGGGGAGAGCATCCCATAAACGGGGAGCCACCACGGAAAAGGCCCCGTTCTCATGTTGCCACCTTCCAGACCGGACGACTTCTTATGTATAAGAAGGAAGCTGACCTGGTTAGTTTAGAGGAAGGCTGTAGAAACCGGGATTCTAGATTTGAAGCACCCTTTGACCTGGGAAGTTTGGGGCTACAGTTCACATCTGCGCCCCCCCCAAAAAGGCGGTGTTTGGGAGTTGTAGCCCCAAGCTCCTGGAGGGCGCCAGGTTTTGGGTGTGGCTTATGACATCCTCTCTGGGAATTGGGGTCCAGTGGGTTCCACAACCAGGGCGATCTGTTTTGGCTTCTATCTCTGTATACCTGAGTCGGGCCGGCCTCTGTTTATAAAACCAGACCTCAGCGCCAAGGGTGCCTGATAATCTTATCGCCCTTCATTGTTTGAGAAAACAAACTTGCTTTGCTCACACAACCGCAGGGGTCACAGGAAGAAGTGGTGGCGGCAGCCGGGATCTGGAAGTCTGTTTTGGTAACTGGCTGCGTCTCCATCCCGGGGAGGCGGCTGGTTTTTGTGCCCATTTCACAGATCCCTTAGCGTAAGGTAGAGGACTTGGAACCCCCAGATTTTCCAGAAAGGAAGCCTTGAGAACTAAATCCGGGAAGATAAGTTTCCCCAGTGGATCGGCGGGGAAAGGGGAAGAGTATTATGGGGTCTAACACAGCTTTGGGATGCAGCCAGGCCGAAAAAAGTTGAGGAAACGGGATTCCTGGCTGCAGGGCGGGATCTACTTTAGGGGTGCCCTATAGCTGGATCAGGCCCAAGGGGGCCCATCCTGTTCTCCCAGTGGCCAAGTGTGCCCCCCATTGGGCAACCCACAAGCAGGATACGACCTCAAGAGCGTTCTCCCCTCCTGTGGTTCCCAGCAACCTGGGATTCAGAGGAAGGGGGCCGAGAGCAAGAAACTTTGCTCGGCTTTTTGGGGGAGACAGAAGGAGCTCACCCAATGAAGCAACAACAGCCAGGGTTCCTGGCTCCAGACCTAACCTTACCCCCTCCCCGTAGAAGGCCTGCTTTAGCCACTAGGTCCTGCCTTGTTGGTTAGTCGTTTAGTCGTGTCCGCCTCTTCGTGACCCCCTGGACCAGAGCACGCCAGGCCCTCCTGTCTTTCACTGCCTCCTGCAGTTTGGTCAAACTCATGCTGGTAGCTTCGAGAACACTGTCCCACCATCTCGTCCTCCGTCATCCCCTTCTCCTTGCACCCTCCATCTTTCCCAACATCAGGGTCTTTTCCAGGGAGTCTTCTCTTCTCATGAGGTGGCCAAAGTCTTGGAGCCTCAGCTTCAGGATCTGTCCTTCCAGTGAGCACTCAGGGCTGATTTCCTTCAGAATGGAGAGGTTTGATCTTCTTGCAGTCCATGGGACTCTCAAGAGTCTCCTCCAGCACCAGAATTCAAAAGCATCCATTCTTCGGCGATCAGCCTTCTTTATGGTCCAGCTCTCACTTCCATACATAACTACAGTGGTACCTCGGGTTAAGTACTTAATTTGTTCCGGAGGTCCGTACTTAACCTGAAATTGTTCTTAACCTGAAGCACCACTTTAGCCTATGGGGCCTCCCGCTGCCGCCGCGCCGCCAGAGCACGATTTCTGTTCGCATCCTGAAGCAAAGTTCTTAACCTGAAGCACTATTTCTGGGTTAGCAGAGTCTGTAACCGGAAGCACATGTAACCCGAGGTAGCACTGTACTGGGAAAACTATAGCTTTAACTATACGGACCTTTGTTGGCAAGGTGATGTCTCTGCCCACGCCACCCCTTTCCCTGAACTCTGTCCACCTGCGCTGGTTTCAATGAAACCCTTTGTTTCGCCTGCTGGTTGGCTGGTGTGTGTCGTCGTCCGTGGCACCTGGGCAGGTCTGCGTGCGCACCTGTCCTGAGGGAGGGGTGATGTCACCTCCCTCCCCTCCCCCCCTGGTCCGGCGGGGAGGGAGGCAAGAGAGAAGAAAGGGAAAGGGTGCGGCAAAGCAGAGTTGGATTCCGATCAATCCCTATATCAACATTGCCGTGAAAGTGCAAGTCCCTTTCCAAAACGCTCAGTTTCTCCAAGTCTTCCTGTTCTGTTTCTCTCTCTCTTCCACTGCCTCCATTTCCCCTAGAGAAGGACCGGAAAGGTACTGCAGTTGAAAAACGGCACTGCTACGGGTGCAACGTAACACTCGTCTCTCAGTCAGAAGGAATCGGGTCTTTTTCGTGCAGCAGCACCTAAACTTTGGAACTCCCTGTTATTTTTCTGAATTAAATCGATTGGCCGTTTTTGTTTTCTGATGTGGCAATTTCGAGAGACTTAGAATATTTTAAGCAGAAAGCTTAAAAAGGGAGGGTGTTCCTTAAGCAGGGAGCCACCAGCGAAAAGGCCCTTCTTGTGTTGCCACCCTCCAGATCTCCCATGAAGGAGCATCTCCACCCCCATCGTTCTGCCCGGACACTGAGGTCCAGCTCCGAGGGCTTTCTGGTGGTTCCCTCCCTGCGAGAAGTGAGGTTACAGGGAACCAGGCAGAGGGCCTTCTCGGTAGTGGCGCCCGTCCTGTGTAACTCCCTCCCACCAGATGTCAAGGAAATAAACTACTACAGTGGTACCTCAGGTTACATACGCTTCAGGTTACAGACTCCGCTAACCCAGAAATAGTACCTCGGATTAAGAACTTTGCTTCAGAATGAGAACAGAAATTGTGCTCTGACGGCAGTGGGAGGCCCCATTTGCTAAAGTGGTACTTCAGGTTAAGAACAGTTTCCGGACCTCCGGAATGAATTAAGTACTTAACCTGAGGTACCACTGTATCTGACTTTCCTAAAAGACATCTGAAAGCAGCCCTGTTTAGGGAGGTTTTTAATGTTTATCGTGTTTTTAATAAACAGTTGGGAGCCGCCCAGAGTGGCTGGAGAAACCCAGCCAGATGGGTGGGCTATAAATAATATTTTTTTAAAAAAATATTATGGAGGGGGTGGGTACACGAGGGAGGGCTTCAGAGGGAAATCTGGGTTGATTCATATGGGGACAGGTGTTCTTGAGCTGTTTAAGGCTTTATACATCAAAATGTATTGGGCCCAGAAATTAACCGGCAGCTAGTGCAGTCGGGCCAGGATTAGCGTTATAGCCTCAAACCATCTTGCTCTGAATCCTGCACCAATCACAACAATACAAGCACAACACATAGGTAATAGTTAGTAGAGAATATATAATAGAATAATTTTTGTTGTTGTTTAGTCGTGTCCGACTCTTTGTGACCCCATGGACCAGAGCACGCCAGGCACCTCTGTCCTCCACTGCCTCCCGCAGTTTGGTCAAGCTCATGCTGGTAACCTCGAAAACACTATCTAACCATCTCGTCCTCCGTCGCCCCCTTCTCCTTGTGCCCTCCATCTTTCCCAACATCAGGGTCTTCTCCAGGGAGTCTTCTCTTCTCATGAGGTGGCCAAAGTCTTGGAGCCTCAGCTTCACAATCTGTCCTTCCAGTGAGCACTCAGGGCTGATTTCCTTCAGAATGGAGAGGTTTGATCTTCTTGCTGTCCATGGGACTCTCAAGAGTCTCCTCCAGCACCAGAATTCAAAAGCATCAATTCTTTGGCGATCAGCCTTCTTTATGGTCCAGCTCTCACTTCCATACATCACTACTGGGAAAACCATAGCTTTAACTATACGGACCTTTGTTGGTAAGGTGATGTCTCTACTTCTCAAGATGCTGTCTAGGCCTGTCATTGCCCTTCTCCCAAGGAGCAGGCGTCTTTTAATTTCGTGGCTGCTGTCACCATCTGCAGTGATCATGGAGCCCAAGAAAGTAAAATCTCTCACTGCCTCCATTTCTTCCCCTTCTATTTGCCAGGAGGTGATGGGCCCAGTGGCCATGATCTTCGTTTTTTTGATGTTGAGCTTCAGACCATATTTTGTGCTCTCCTCTTTTACCCTCATTAAGAAGAATAATAGTATCATTCAAATTGTAGGAATAAGCCAATCAAAGTTCATATGTACAAAATAACAGTGGTAGCGAAGACCGTGTGTTCAAAACAGATGTCTAAGGACAGTCTCACAATAGTCTTTCAAAAGTTACAACAGAAGACGTCTCAAAAGCTTCAAAAGGACAGTGTCTCTGGAATGATACTACTGTTTCGTAATAGTCTTCATCAGCTGGAAATAAGATACAAGACAGACAACCGATAAATGATAACCAAACTGAGCTACTTGCATACACATTGTGTAATAAAGCAAAATATACATAAAAAGGCACATACTTGATATTTTCCAACACTAGATCGTGTAGCTGCTGATTCTTGCAACACAATTGCACAGGACATATAAAGTAAGCCACAGGTGTTTCCCATAATGATATACTTAAAGGAACAGTATAGCATATACAGCATACAGAAACAAACACAAAGTAGACCCATGAAAAACAAATATACGGGGGAATAGTATTACGTGATTTAAACATACAGTCATACCTCGGGTTACAGACGCTTCAGGTTGTGTGTTTTCGGGTTGCACACTGCGCCGAACCTGAAGTATCGGAACGGGTTACTTCCGGGTTTCGGCGCTTGCGCATGTGCAGAAACACTAAATCGCGCTTTGCGCATGCACAGAATCACCGAATTGCAACCCGTGCGTGCACAGATGCAGCGCTGCGGGTTGCGAACGTGCCTCCCACACGGATCACGTTCGCAACCCAAGCGTCCAGTGTACAACAAATGATGCCTGCAGCAATTTTTAAATGAAACAATTAAAGTCAACTTCAGAATTTAGCCCCCTCCCCCGATGAATTGATTTGAACAGAAAAAGGAAATGACTTTCTTGTTGACGTAGCCGCCGTTCAAAATCTTGCCTCATCCCGAATTTCTTTTGATTTACCCGTAATACTGTAAATGATAAATCTGTGTCCAAATGTTTATGGGAAATAAAATGTTTGACCAAAGGTGCCTCCGTAATGGCATTTTGTATGTGGGAATGATGTTCCCCAGTGCGAACCCCGGCAGCTCATGTGGTGGAACCTATGTGCAATAAATTACATGGACATCGAATAAGGCAAACCACATCTTTAGTTTGACATGTACTGAATCTTACACCAGCTGAAGTTCCCAGGCTGTCTTCAGAGACAGCTCTTTGTGTAGCCCATTACAGTAATCTAACCTAAAGGTGACCAGAGCATAGACAACAGAAGTTATAATAAATAATAATAATAAAATTTTATTTATACCCCGCCCTTCCCAGTTCAAAAACTGGGCTCAGAGTGGCTAACAACAAATAAAAAATACTTAATTGTAAAAGCAGCATAAAATACAGTATAAAAACATGAATAACAATAAAATTCAAAGTTCAGAAATCAATTTAGGGGAAATCCATCTAATAAGTATTAGATAGTCACCAGGGCTAGCTGGCTGAATTGGCCCTACTTGGGCCAGCGAGGAGGCCAGGGGAGAATTAGCTGTGGGGTCTCAGAGCAGGTGAGGGAAGGGAAGGGAAATAAAAGATCAGGCTGAATTCAAATTAAAGCCCAGGCGGAATAGCTCTGTCTTACAGGCCCAGCAGAAGGAGGTTAAATCCTGCAGGGCCCTGATTTCATGGGACAGAGCATTCCACCAGGTCGGAGCCATCACTGAGAATGCCCTGGCCCTGGTGGAGGATAGTCTGGCTTCCTTAGGGCCCGGGACCTCTAAACTATGGTTATTCATGGACCTCAAGGTCCTCTGTGTGGCAGACCAGGAGAGGCGATCCCATAAATGTTGTTGTTTGTTGTTTAGTTGTTTAGTCGTGTCTGACTCTTCGTGGCCCCCTGGACCAGAGCACGCCAGGCACTCCTGTCTTCCACTGCCTCCCGCAGTTTGGTCAAACTCATGTTTGTAGCTTCGAGAACACTGTCCCACCATCTCGTCCTCCGTCGCCCCCTTCTCCTTGTGCCCTCCATCTTTCCCAACATCAGGGTCTTTTCCAGGGAGTCTTCTCTTCTCATGAGGTGGCCAGAGTACTGGAGCCTCAGCTTCACGATCTGGATCCCATAAATACAAGGGCCCTAAGCCACAAAGGGCTTTAAAAGTCAAAACCAGCACCTTGAACCTGACCCTGTACACCACTGGGAGCCAGTGCAACTGGTAAAGCACTAAACGGCGCCCTAATAGTATCTCAGTCTGGATTGAGCTTCAGTTTACTGGCTCTCCTCCAGTCCATTACTGAGGCAAGACATCAGTAAAGAAGAAGCAGAGCTGTGTGTCTGCAGAATATTTCTGACAACATCCTCCCAAACTCTGGGTGACCCCACTCAGCAGTTTCATGGAGAGGTTGCCATCAGGCGGACAACCTTCGCTCTCCTCTTTTTAGTGCCTCCTTAAAATATGCTTTGCTTGAGGCAAGCCAGTCCAAACGTGCCGAAGTTGCATCTGTTAGATTCTTTCTTTTTCTTTTCAGCTAGTGTTTGTTTAAACCACCCTTGGAATGCTTTTCAACAACCTGTTTCTCGTCAAGGATTTCCATGTTTGCATTTATAATTTTTGTAAACCGCTTAGAGGTTGTTGTTGTGGTGTTTAAAAATAATAATAATCAAGCTGTATATAAATATCGTTAAAAGTACTCCTCTGCTGTTATTATCTGCAAAGCTTGAGGATTCAAGTCCCAGACAGCTCATTGTTGGTAAATATAATTTCTGTAGAGAATTTAAAGGTAAAGGGACCCCTGACTATTAGGTCCAGTTGTGGCCAACTCTGGGGTTGCAGCGCTCATCTCACTTTACTGGCCGAGGGAGCCGGCATACAGCTTCCGGGTCATGTGGCCAGCAGGACTAAGCCGCTTCTGGCGAACCAGAGCAGCGCACGGAAACGCCGTTTACCTTCCCGCCGGAGTGGTACCTATTTATCTACTTGCACTTTGATGTGCTTTCGAACTGCTAGGTTGGCAGGAGCAGAGACCGAGCAACGGGAGCTCACCCCGTCGCGGGGATTCGAACCGCCGACCTTCTGATCGGCAAGCCCTAGGCTCTGTGGTTTAACCCACAGCACCACCCGCGTCCCTGTAGAGAATTTAAGCAGATGCAAATGTCTCCAAATTCATGGCAGTGGCATCCCCTCTCCTGCCACAACCTGGCATGCTTCAGCTCTTTTGGACTACAACTCCCATCAGCCCCAGACAGCTAGGGCTGATGGGAGTTGTAGTCCAAAAGAGCTGGAGAGCAGCAGGATGGGGAAGCCTTGCTAATCTAGTCAAACACAAACAGATTCAAATATTAGAAGGAATTCAATTGCATTAATGCCTGTGATTTACTTCTGGATGGAAAGATGTACAACCATGCTTTTCAGGTAGCTTTCATTTTTTTAGAAAAAGGGGGGTCCTTTTTGTAAAATTGCTTCTAATTAGCAGTGAGATGAGACAGAATGCTTAGCTTTCCACAAGATTTATTTTCATCTCATTTCACAAGATTTATGCACCAATTGTAACAAAACGACGCTCAAAGCAATTAAAAAAAAAAGATTTAAAATACCAGTAAGAAGAATGAAGAGCACTAATTTAAGGCTTATAAAACAACAAGAGGCTAAAAACAGATTAAAACTCGCAGCAACTTTCTCAACATCTGAATATGCCTGTTTTTAGCAGGCGCCGAAAAGCGAACTGCACGGGCGCCTTTCTGAAATCAATAGGCGGGGAGTTCCAAAGTTTACTGCCACACCACACTAAAAGACAAGTGCAAAATGGCACCTGTAGCACTGTCGGTGGTGGCCTTGCAGTGATTGTGCGATCTGCCTCAAATCACCTGATTTATATATATATATTTGGCGGGGCGGGGAGAGGAATCGGATGAGACTCTCCCCTTCCCTTTAGATGCCAGCGCCCCTCTGAGTCACAAAATGGGGCAGGACTCTTTTGGCTGGGCGGCTGAACGTTGTGCGGTGGCAGGCAGGTAAGGCGGAGGCCCTCGGTTGCTCCTCTCGGCTCTCTCCGTGAACCCAGGAGTCCGGCGGTGACTCCTACCTTTATGACAGATCGTTTGCTGAATCCGTGAAGCGTTAAGCAAGGTGTGGCTTTATAGGTTCTGCTAGCAAATGGCTCTCTTAGACTTTGAATCCCTTTCTCTTAACCTGGCCAGGTTGTTCCATGGCAAGATGCCAAAGGCAGGAACTAAAATTGGGGCCTGGCTCTAGTTCCTGGTGCCCCCCAGCGGCGGCTGGGAGTTGCAATCCGAAGCAGTTGGGGGCACCAGGTTTGTGGAAGGGTGGTCCGGGTAAGTCTGCCCCACTCCCTCCAGTACTGTAGAATTTAACCCCGGTAGAGGGTTCATGACCCCTAGGAACCCTGCACTGCCAACCTCAGAATCCTCCACGCCCCCAGACAGGCGCCAGTCAATGGGTTTAGCAAACAGTAAAGTCATTCATCTTGGGAGAAAAGCAATGACAAACCTAGACAGCATCTTAAAAAGCAGAGACATCACCTTGCCAACAAAGGTCCGTGTAGTTAAAGCTCTGGTTTTCCCAGTAGTGATGTATGGAAGTGAGAGCTGGACCATCAAGAAGGCTGATTGCCGAAGAATTGATGCTTTTGAATTCTGGTTCTGGAGGAGACTCTTGAGAGTCCCATGGACTGCAAGAAGATCAAACCTCTCCATTCGGAAGGAAATCAGCCCTGAGTGCTCACTGGAAGGACAGATCCTGAAGCTGAGGCTCCAAGAGTTTGGCCACCTCATGAGAAGAGAAGACTCCCTGGAGAAGACACTGATGCTGGGAAAGATGGAGGGCACAAGGAGAAGGGGACGACGGAGGACGAGATGGTGGGACAGTGTTCTCGAAGCTACCAGCATGAGTTTGACCAAACTGCGGGAGGCAGTGGAAGACAGGAGGGCCTGGCGTGCTCTGGTCCAGGGGGTCACGAAGAGGCGGACACGACTAAAAGACTATACAATAACAACAACAACAAAAGTCATTCATTGGGATTTGGGGCAAAATTAAAGGCTGAAAGCAGGAAGGGCCGGGTTGTGTCTGCATAGCTTTGTTGCAAGACACCCCCCCCCCCGCCAGTCATTCAGTTTGTGCAAACACGACACACACACTCACACACGACATACGCGACGCTTCTGTTATAAATTCATAGAAAATCAGCCGTACATCGGATCTGTACCGTTCCACTTTTATTTTACACCATGAAGGAAGGACTATCAAAGGGGGGAGACTTGACACAAGGCAGCCATAACCCCCCAAGCGTGAGCCCTACCCAGTTGGCATGCCAGCCTTGATGGTCCTAGACAGAAGATCATCACACTGCCAAAGGACCTGCATACAGAAGTGGATTCAGTAGGACTGAAACAAAGGACAGTGACCAGCCTTTCCCTCTGGGGGCAGAAAACAGTGAACTCTTTGTCCTCAGGAATGTAATCATGGGGAAGGGGAAAAGAGGAACTGGACAGGTGACAAGACACTCAGGTTACCATCACAACTCCTCTCTGAACCCTTCCTCTTTGTCATGTGTCAATGATGTAGTCATGATGTAGTCTTAGGGGTGTAGCATGGGGGATTAGGTAAAGGTAAAGGGATCCCTGACCGTTAGGTCCAGTCGTGGACAACTCTGGGGTTGCGGCGCTCATCTTGCTTTATTGGCCGAGGGAGCCGGGGTACAGCTTCTGGGTCATGTGGCCAGCATGACGAAGCAACTTCTGGTGAACCAGAGCAGCGCATGGAAATGCCGTTTACCTTCCTGCCGGTACAGTGCCTATTTATCTACTTGCACTTTGAGGTGCTTTCGAACTGCTAGGTGGGCAGGAGCAGGGACCGAGCAATGGGAGCTCACCCCGTCGCGGGGATTCGAATCACCGACCTTCTGATTGGCAAGTCCTAGGCTCTGTGGTATAACCCACAGCGCCACCCGCATCCCTTGCATGGAGGATTAGTAGCTAATAAAAGTTGGGGTCTTCTTTTGTTTGGGGCTTCCATCTTGTTCCACCTGGTGGCAGGTGGAGTCCTGTCGCGACAGTCTTCAATCAAGACCAAGCCTACTGGCTGCTGTTTTGCTCTGGTATTCCTGGCTGGTGTCCTTGTTTTTTGTCCAAGGGAGCCCTCAGAGTTCTCCGTTAACAGCTCCCAACATTCCTCAGCTGAAAAATAGGGGCATTTCTCACCCAACTGACCCCCAGTTTTTGTCTCCTGCCCCTGATCAGCGGCGTAGCATGGGGGGGGGCACAGGGGCGGCAAATTCTTAGCGGCGCAAAGTTTTGACGCCCGGTGCCGCCTCGATACATTTGCTTGCTTTCATCGCTGGGCTCTGTTGAAAATGGCTTCTCCAGAAATGACCTCTCTCCAGACAGTGGAATGACTCTTCTTTTCTTATCTCTGCGGCTGCGATCTCCTGGATCGAATGTGCGTATGTGCTCCATCTGTTTCCCGCATTCTGCCTTGCCCCGGGCACCAGCAGGCCATGTTACGCCACTGCCCCCCCCCGAGCGTTTCCTAACAGGAGAAGGGCGAGTGCCGCTGCCGCTTCACCAACGGGGCACGACCTCCGCTGTCCTGAGAAAAACCCCTTCATCGCCATTTTATTTTATTCTTTTTTTGGGTCAACATTTTTTATTAGTTTTCACAATATTATAAACAAACAAACAAACAAACAAACACATAAGACAAACATCAATCATAGCCAAAACAAAAATTTTTCCCCCTTCCAGTAGCACCTTAAAGACCAACTAAGTTAATTCTTGGTATGAGCTTTCGTGTGCATGCACACTTCTTCAGATACACTGAAACAGAAGTTGCCAGATCCCTCTATATAGTGAGAAGGTGGGGAGGGGTATTACTCAGAAGGGTGGTGGGAATGGGTGATTGGCAGATAGCTGTGATGAGCCTGTTGACTCTTAACGACTCTTAACGACTGCAATAGGTCTTACAGGAAAAATCAAGGGGTGAGAAGGTGAAAAATGGCTTTGTCATGTATAATGAGATAAGAATCCAATGTCTTTGTTCAGACCAGGTCTCTCCATGGTTTTAAGTTTGGTAATGAGTTGCAATTCAGGGATTCGAAAGCTCATACCAAGAACTATGCACACGAAAGCTCATACCAAGAACTAACTTAGTTGGTCTTTAAGGTGCTACTGGAAGGGAAAAAAAATTTTGTTTTGACTATGGCAGACCAACACGGCTACCTTTCTGTAAATCAATCATAGCCTTATTGAAAATTACACTTACTAACTTTGTTAAGTGACTTCCTCGCTTCCCCTTGGTTGAATTTCATTGCATGTCCTTTTAACGGTTTTCCAAATCCCAATTCTTATAAAATTTAACTTAAACATTAACATCCTTAGATCTTCACCTTATGGAATTAAACATATTAATTCATCACTGAACATAAATAAAATCCTAAGCCAGTTAAGTATCTGCAAGCTGTTTTCAGTTAATTAGACTTAACAAATTTAGCTAGATAATCATTAAATTTAATCCACTCTTCCTGATACTCCTCCTTCTGGTTGTGGACTCTTCCGGTTAGGTCGGCTAGCTCCAAAAAATCCATCATCTTCATCTGCCATTCTTCTATGGTTGGTAATTCTTGGGTTTTCTACTTTTTAGCTAACAAAATACGAGCAGCAGTTGTGGCATACAAAAATAATTTAACATCTTTCTTGGGCAATTCCAAACCTGTTATTCCAAGAAGAAAGGCCTCTGGTTTCTTTATAGGTGTATATTTCAACATTTTTTTCAATTCATATAAATCTTTTCCCAGAGGTCTTTCACCTTGGGACAGGTCCACCACATATGATAAAAGGTTCCTTCCTTTTCTTTACATTTCCAACATATATTGTCACAGTTATGCAATTTTATTTTACTCTTTGCAAAAAGAAAAGCACGCACCAACGAATAAATTTCAGAAAGGGGCAAGATTAGACCTTGCTGACCCTGGGAGGTATACAGACAGCTTTCTGGCTCTGGGACAGGAAGCAAGAAAGTGCCCCACGCTGACTCACAGACCGGAGTCATGCTTTTAAATTGCTACAAAGACCTTTCGTTGCTTTGTTTAACTTCTTGAAACTTGCACGCCTGGTATTTACCTGGGGAAGGGACGGGCCGTGAGTAAACTCTCCGGTTTCAAACATTCAAACGGTAGCAGGAAAAGGGCTGGGCTGCAATTTATCCTCTCTGACAGAGGATCAGTGGGGCTTAAGAACCTGGGTGGGCATACCGGATCCGGCCCAATCGCCTTCTAAATCTGGCCTGCGGATGGTCTGGGAATCAGCATGTTTTTCATAGAATCATAGAATCCTAGAGTTGGAAGAGACCACAAGGGCCATCGAGTCCAACCCCCTGCCAAGCAGGAAACACCATCAGAGCACTCCTGACATATGGTTGTCAAGCCTCTGCTTAAAGACCTCCAAAGAAGGAGACTCCACCACATTCCTTGGCAGCATGAGTAGAATGTGTGCTTTTATTTAAAATGCATCTCTGGGTTATTTGTGGGGCATAGGAATTCGTTCTCACCCCCCAAAAAATATAGTCCTGCCCCCCACAAGGTCTGAGCGACAGTGGACCTGAAAAAGTTTGCTGCCCCCGTTTAAGAACATTTGAAGAACTCTGCCAAAGGCCCATCTAGTCAGGTATCCGGTTCCCACAGCGGCCAACCAGAATTGATGCCTGTGGGAAGCCCGAAAGCGGGAAAGTGCTGCCACACTTAAAGATGGATTTCCTTCAAGTGTGGATGATGTTGCGCCTGTGACAGTTCCAGTTCCACAGATTAAAGCAGTCAAGTGGGAATTTTTGGGCTGAGGCAATCTCCATGCTTCAAGGTTTCGCTTCTGTCCTCCTAAAAAGACATTTGATGTTTGCGGTGATGTATCGGCGCACCTTGATTCCACTCACCCTCGCTACTGGTGCCACTTCAGCCCTGGAAAAAAAGAGCCACACCTTTTAAATTTGTGGGTGTGTTTTTTTTAAAAAAAATAATTTTTATTAGTTTTCAGTAACAATCCTCCAATATACTCCTCATTGTATCAATACCAAGTTATAATATCAATTCCAGTATCAATCAGTTAAATACCCAATTACATAATTTAAGTGGTAGAATTGAAGGTTTGACCATTTTCTTTAATTCTGCTCCCAAACCCTTATTTAATCCTATTACATTCCTGTCGTAATAACGATTCCTTATACAACAGCTGCAATATCCTTAACGTCTATTCGTGTTAACACTTTTCATAATTTATAAGACTGCCAGTATTAATAATCAGAATAAATTTGCGGTTTTTAACCTATTTGCTCTAATACTGTCTCCAGCTAAGTTTTCACTCCAGAAATCGATGGCGCCCAGTGAGTCACACATCCCTAAATGTGTCTATTTTGAAAACGGCAAATGTTTGCGATACAACCCAGCTGTTTTTCTTTTTTTAAACCGTGAAATATTTGTGTGCCGGTGCTTAAAGCAGAGGTAAATGAAAGTGTTTGCTGTGAATTTAAATCGGTACCTTTAAAAAGCAAGCAAACGGACCCTGGACCGATAAAAAAATGAACTTGAAAACCTTTGCCAGACTTTGGGGAAACAGTAAATTGTAGCCTTATTGCAGAGCAGCATTGCATTCGCATTTTCTGAATCTCCTCCTTTTATCTTTGCAGCGTCTCGCCAAGCCACCAGGGCACTGATGGTGGTCTCCCTGGTACTGGGGGTGATTGGCATGGGCGTCGCCACCATGGGCATGAAGTGCACCAATTGCGGGAGCGAGGACAAGGTGACGAAGGCTCGGATTGCCATGACAGGAGGCATAATCTTCATGGTTGCAGGTAAGTCGGTCTAGGAATGGCCCGTTTCCTGCTATGTGGGCCTAAGAAGAACAATGGCCGCTGGATCAGTGCAAAGGGGGATGGCATTCTCAGCCAGCGCCAAAGGGGGAAAACCCACAGGCAGGATTCGAACGCAAGTCTACAGCAACCGGGATTTAGAAGCATCGCAATGGCTCCGACTCTGCAGGCAAGAACACAGCCTTTGTGACTACAAGCCACCAATAGCCTTGTCCTCCGTTAATAATTTGTCCAGTCCTCTTTTAAAGCCTTCCAGGTTGGTGGCCGTCACTGGGGCAGGGAGGTCCATTCATAGAATCATAGAATCCTAGAGTTGGAAGAGACCACAAGGGCCATCAAGTCCAACCCCCTGCCAAGCAGGAAACACCATCAGAGCACTCCTGACATATGGTTGTCAAGCCTCTGCTTAAAGACCTCCAAAGAAGGAGACTCCACCACACTCCTTGGCAGCAAATTCCACTGTCGAGCAGCTCTTACTGTCAGGAAGTTCTTCCTAATGTTTAGGTGGAATCTTCTTTCTTGTAGTTTGGATCCATTGCTCCGTGTCCGCTTCTCTGGAGCAGCAGAAAACAACCTTTCTCCCTCCTCTATGTGACATCCTTTTATATATTTGAACATGGCTATCATATCACCCCTTAACCTCCTCTTCTCCTCTTCGAATATCCTTTATTAGGCATAGCAAACCACATGTTATCAAACAGACAAAGTTGTGCAAAATACGAGCTCAACATAATGAGGTTTGTCCAGGTCAGATCTTTAACTCCAGAGGAAATCAATTTGCATAAATAATACAACACAGCACTACCACATCACCGATCAATTAAGAGCCACTAAATCTCTTTATGGGATGCGGGTGGCGCTGTGGGTTAAACCACAGAGCCTAGGGCTTGCCGATCGGAAAGTTGGCAGTTTGAATCCCTGCAACGGGGTGAGCTCCCATTGCTCAGTCCCAGCTCCTGCCAACCTAGCAGTTCGAAAGCACGTCAAAGTGCAAGTAGTTAAATAGGTACCACTCCAGCAGGAAGGCAAACAGCGTTTCCGTGCGCTGCTCTGGTTTGACAGAAGTGGCTTAGTCATGCTGGCCACATGACCCGGAAGCTGTACGCCAGCTCTCTCGGTCAGTAAAGCGAGATGAGCGCCGCAACCCCAGAGTCGGCCACGACTGGACCTAATGGTCAGGGGTCCCTTTACCTTTACTTAAATCTCTTTATAATGGCCCAGTCTTTCCACATGGACAGCACTCAAAAATTCAGCCACTATTAAAGTAATTTGATCGTTCCTGTCCGAGAGTAGGTCCTGAACCATTGGTAGCCTAGAATTAAGCCTGTTGAGTTGTAAGGCCTCTAATAATTGTCTTCTGGCATAAATGCCAAAATCACAAGATAGGAAGATATGCTCCAAAGTATCAGGTTCCTGTTTACTACATTTGCAGAGGCGCTCTGTTTCTGGGAGAGCTAATATCTTTCTCTTACTACCATCAAGGGAAACATATTAAATCTGGCTAACATAAACAGCCTTCACAGTTCATGGTTCTTGCAGGGAGTTCCATAGTTTAAACCCTGTGCTGCGTGAAAAAGGACTTTCTTTTATCCGTCCTGAATTTTCCAGTGTTCGTCTTCATGCGACGTCCACCAGTTCTGGTGCTATAGGAGACACTTTCTCCAGGGCAGGCACCCCCAAACTTGGCCCTACAGATGTTTTGGGGGCTACAATTCCCATCATCCTTGACCACCAGTCCTGTTAGCTAGGGATGATGGGAATTGTAGTCCCAAAAAATCCTGGAGGACTGAGTTTGGGGTTGCCCTCTATAGGGCATGCATAATTTTATGAATTCCTATTGTGTCTCCTCATGCTTGCTTTTTCTCTAAGCTCGAAAAACCCAAACACTGCAACTTTTCCTCGTAAGTTGAGTCCCTCCACTTCTTAGATCATTTTGGTTCCCTTTTCAGAACCTTTTCCAACTCTACAATATCCTTTCTTACGTGAGGCGACCAGAACTGGACTCCATTCTGGGTCCTGCTGGGTGGTTTTCAGCCCTTGTGATGTTCTCTAGTTAATTTCTCTGGAAAGACATACAGTGGTACCTCAGGTTAAGTACTTAATTCGTTCCAGAGATCCGTTCTTAACCTGAAACTGTTCTTAACCTGAAGCACCACTTTAGCTAATGGGGCCTCCTGCTGCTGCCGCGCCACAGGAGCATGATTTCTGTTCTCATCCTGAAGCAAGGTACTATTTCTGGGTTAGCGGAGTCTGTAACCCGAGATACCACTGTACCTGTTAAGTCGAACATCTTGCGAGTCAAACGTTTTGGCTCCCAAACGCCGCAAACCCAGAAGTGAGCCTTCTGGTTTGCGAACGTTCTTTAGAACCCGAACACCCGACGCGGCTTCCAATTGGCTACAGGAGCTTCCTGCAGCCAATCGGAAGCTGCACTTTGGTTTCCGAACGTTTTGGAAGTCGAATGGACTTCCGGAATGGATTCCGTTCGATTTCCGAGGTACGACTGTACTTCTGATATAAGTCTCCATCCCAAGCAGACTCCTAACTGATTTTTTTGTAGTGAGAGTCTTGCGCAGAGCAGATCCCATGCCTGTTAGAAAATCCCTCGCCTCATTGCATCCTTTTCCTGTGCATTAGCTAACTGCTTCAATTGGTTGCCGTCCCAATCATAAACCCACATTGCAAATTGCTGTTTGGGCTATGAATGCTGCCCGCAATGAGATTGTTAATTCAAATAAGGCTTGATAGGCTCAGTCCCAGCTCATTCTTGTCCATGCCAAATGGCTGCAGCTGTAGAGGGTTTCGCACTCGGGGCCTGCTCGGCGGTACCATCAGGGAATTGACCCCGAAGCATTCTCTGTGCAGGGCATCTGCTCTGCTGCTGCTAATAATAATAATACTAATTATTATTTATTAATTATTTATACTCCGCCCATCTGGCTGGGTTTCCCCAGCCACTCTGGGTGGCTTCCAACAGAACATTAAAAACACAATAAAACATTAAAAACTTCCCTAAACAGGCCTCCCTTCAGATGTCTTCTAAAAGTCAGGTAGTTGTTAATTTCCTTAACATCTGCTGGGCTGGCGCCACCACCGAGAAGGCCCTCTGCCTAGTTCCCTGTAAGCTCCCTTCTCGCAGGGAGGGAACCGCCAGAAGGCCCTCGGCGCTGGACCTCAGTGTCCGGGCTGAACGATGGGGGTGGAGACGCTCCTTCAGGTATACTGGGCCTTTGAGGCCATTTAGGGCTTTAAAAGTCAACACCTACACTTTGAATTGTGCTCGGAAACGTCCTGGGAGCCAATGTAGGTCTTTCGGGACCAGTGTTATGTGGTCTCGGCGGCCGCTCCCAATCACCAGTCTGGTTGCCGCATTCTGGATTAGTTGCAGTTTTGGGTCACCTTCTAAGGTAAAGGTAAAGGGACTCCTGACCATTAGGTCCAGTCGTGACTGGAGATGAGCGGTGCTCATCTCACTTTATTGGCCGAGGGAGATGGGTCATGTGGCCAGCAGGACTAAGCCGCTTCTGGCGAACCAGAGCAGCGCATGGAAACGCCGTTTACCTTCCCGCCGGAGCGGTACCTCTTTATCTACTTGCACTTTGTGCTTTTGAACTGCTAGGTTGGCAGGAGCAGGGACCAAGCAATGGGAGCTCACCCCGTCGCGGGGATTCGATCTGCCGACCTTCTGATCGGCAAATCCTAGGCTCTGTGGTTTAACCCACAGTGCCACCCGTGTCCCCATTCCAAGGTAGCTACAGGTAAAAAGCATCAGTTAGCCTGGTGAAAAGGAGGGTTGAGCTCTGCAACCGCTCTTGCAGGGAAAGCATCTATTGAAGGGAGGCTTCAAATTGGATCTGTGGAATGAGGAGAGGCTGTTTGTTTTGGCGGTGGAGAAGCAGCGATGTTGTCATACAGGAGGGAATACAGTGCCCATCTCAAGGGAGTGCGGCAGAAAGCAGCGATAGGAATCAGTGTTAGAAACTCAGATATATAAGCTAATCGCTCAACAGCACCTTGAACCTGGGCCAGGGGCGCCACAATGGAATGTCTAGGCACTCCCCCCCACATAAAATGAAATGTATCATTATTACTATTAATTTCATTCTTACACCGCTTTATATTTTAAAGAAAGTATCTCAAGGTGGTTTAAAAGGTAAAGGTAAAGGGACCCCTGGACTTTTAAGTCCAGTCAAAGGCGACTCTGGGGTTGCGGTGCTCATCTCGCTTTCAGGCCAAGGGAGACAGTGTTTGTCCGCAGACAGCTTTCCCAGTCATGTGGCCGGCAGGACTAAACTGCTTCTGGCGCAACAGGACACTGCGACAGAAACCAGAGTGCACGGAAACGCCGTTTACCTTCCTATTGATCTACTTGCGCTTGCGTGCTTTCGAACTGCTAGGTTGGAAGGAGCTGGGACAGCGCTCACCCCATCGCAGGGATTCGAACCGCCGACCTTCCGATCGGCAAGCCCAAGAGGCTCCGTGGTTTAGACCACGGCGCCACCCCTTCCTTGCCCCCTGGAGCAACAGGAAACAAGCTTGCGCCATCTTCCAGGTGACGGCCCTTCAAGATGTTTGAAGATGGCTATCGTATCTCTTGCCCAACTCCCTCCACCGTTCCTTATAAGGCTTGGTTTCCAGAGCCTTTTATCATCTTGGTTGCCTTCCTCTGCACATGTTCCAGCTTGTCAACATCCTTCTTAAACTGGGGAGCCCAGAACTGGACACAGGACTCCACATGGTGTCCTTCCACAGCAGAATAGAACAGCTCCGAAACTCTGGGAACTGTAGTTTCCAGAGTTCCCAGACTCTGGGAACCATAGCTGTATGAGGGAAATCTCAGCACCCTTAAACTACACATCCCTCTTGGGGGAAGCCATGACTGTTTAAAGTGGCTTCTGCCATGTGAGATGAATGGGGGATAATAATAATAATAATAATAATAATAATAATAATAATAATAATAATCATCTATTATTTGTACCCCGCCCATCTGGCTGGGTTTCCTCAGCCACTCTGGGCGGCTTCCAACAGAACATTAAAAATACATAAGAAGACATACACACACTTGACTGGCATTTATTTCCGCAAACAATTAGGATCTTTGAGCGTAAAGGGCTCAAAGAGTCTATAAAGTCGTAAATATTTTTTTCTTTTTTTAAAACTTCTGGACAGCAGCTTGTAACATCCTGAATGCTGGGGGGATAAAACTTCCGAGCGTCATTTGGACAAACTTGCATGTGGAACTCCATGCCACAGGAGGCCAGCTTGGATGGGTTTAAAAGAGGACCAGGCAAATTCATGGAGGAGGAGAGGGCTATGGATGGCGACTAGTCAGGATGGCTGTGCTCCACCTGCGCAGTCGGAGGAAGTGGTGCTGGTTTCTGGAAACTGCAGGAGGGGAGAGGGCTCTTGAGTTCGAATCCTGATTGTGGGTTTCCCATAATAGTCATCTGGTTGGCCACTGTCAGAACAGGATGCTGGACTTGATGGGGAACTGGCCTGATCTAGCAGGTCTCTTCCCATGTTCTTTATGAACTGAACTAGCAAAGGAGTCGTAGAATTGTGGCGTCGGAAGGGACCCGAGGGTCATCTAGTCCAACCCCCGCCTGTGATGCAGGAATCTTGATTTAAAGCATCCAGAACAGATGATGGGTTTCAAACTGAAACAGCTTTCTCTCCACCCCCCCAATTTTTTTTATTGGTTTTCACAACATTATAAACAAACAAACAAACAAACAAAAACATAAGACAAACAAACATAAATCATAACCTTATTGAAAATTGCACTTGTTAACATTGTTAAGTGACTTCCTCGCTTCTGCTTGGTTGAATTTCATTGCATGTCCTTTTAACGGTTTCCCAAATCACAGTTCTTGTAAAATTTAACTTAAACATCAACATCCTTAGATCTTCACATTATGAAATTAAACATATTAATTCATCACTTAACATAAATAAAATCCTAAGCCAATTAAGTATCTGGAAGCTGTTTTCAGTTAATTTAACATATTTAACTAAGTAATAATTAAATTTAATCCACTCTTCCTGGACTCTTCCGGTTAGGTCGGCTAGCTCCGAAAAATCCATCACCTTCATCTGCCATTCTTCTATCGTTGGTAATTCTTGGGTTTTCCAATTTTTACCTAACAAAATACGAACGGCTTCCTTTTTAAGCATGTCGTAGTTGAGCATGGAACTGTTGAGTTTTCCAGGCTGTTGCTTGAACAGCATGGAGGAGAAAGAAGCTGTTATATAAATTATTTTCTCCCCCCCACCTTCCTTCTCTCTCTTTTTCCCCAGGGCTGTGCGCACTCGTCGCTTGTTCGTGGATCGGGCACCAGACTGTGACGGATTTCTACAACACCATGGTGCCGACCAATGCAAAGTGAGTTTGCCGGTTGAGGCAGCGGGCGGGTGGGGTGGGGGGGAGAGGAATGAATGGCCCCCTAACCCCACAAGCTCTGGGCTTCTCTGATTTCTTCACCTCATCAAAACCTTGCCCACCCCCCCTCTCCCCGTGCTAAATAGTCCAGCACAGGGTGGATTTGATTTAAATCAAATTGAAGGAGCGTCTCCACCCCCATCGTTCAGCCCGGACGCTGAGGTCCAGCTCCGAGGGCCTTCTGGCGGTTCCCTCACTGCGAGAAGCAAAGCTACAGGGAACCAGGCAGAGGGCCTTCTCGGTGGTGGCGCCCGCCCTGTGGAATGCCCTCCCACCAGATGTCAAGGAGAAAAACAACTATCTGACTTTTAGAAGACATCTGAAGGCAGCCCTGTTTAGGGAAGCTTTTAATGTTTGATGTATTACTGTATTTTAATATTCTGTTGGAAGCCGTCCAGAGTGGCTGGGGAAGCCCAGCCAGATGGGCGGGGTATAAAAAAAATATTATTAGTCAGTAAGACAAAAACAAAAGGAAAAGGCCGCGAAAACGAAAACGCAAAATAAATAGCAAAAACAGACCTCAGCGTAACACTCAAAACGGGAGTGTGGCATTCAAAACGGAGCACGTTTGGCTTCCGAGAAAGGTTTGCAAACCGGAACACTTACTTCTGGGTTTGGGTTCCGAGTTGTTTGAGTCCCAAGGCGCTTAAGAACCGAGGGACCACTGTATTCCGCAACGGCTTTAGTATATTTGTATCAAGCCAGGATTGCATTTCCCAGTGATTTATGCTAGATGTATGTGCATTTTAGGGACGCGGGTGGTGCTGTGGGTTAAACCACAGAGCCTAGGACTTGCCGATCAAAAGGTTCGCAGTTCGAATCCCCGTAACGGGGTGAGCTCCCGTTGCTCGGTCCCTGCTCCTGCCCACCTAGCAGTTCGAAAGCACCTCAAAGTGCAAGTAGATAAATAGGTACCGCTCCGGCGGGAAGGTAAATGGCGTTTCCGTGCGCTGCTCTGGTTCGCCAGAAGCGGCTTAGTCACGCTGGCCACATGACCCGGAAGCTGGATGCCGGCTCCCTCGGCCAGTAAAGCGAGATGAGTGCCACAACCCCAGAGTCGGTCACGACTGGACCTAATGGTCAGGGGTCCCTTTACCTTTATGTGCATTTTAGAAAAATCTACCTGCTAAATACCAGACAGGTGCAATACCTGTCTTTTCAACACCTATTTAAGATCTTCCCTTTTCCATCAAGCCTTTTAAGTGGCAATTTTTATCCCAGTTTGTATAAGTTCAAAAAGAAAAAAAAATGCGTGCATAAACTGGCCCGATGGGGCATCTTTACGATTCACCTTTCTCCTCCTTGCAGGTACGAATTCGGATACGCCATTTTCATCGGATGGGGGGGCGCTGCCCTGCTGCTCTTAGGGGGCGGGCTCCTTTCCTGCTCCTGCCCTGGGAAGACCGCCTACAGGGGGCGCCAGTACCCCCAGGGGAAGCCCATCTCCAAACCTCCCAGCTCCAAAGAATATGTCTAGTGCTTTTGATTGACAGTTCCTTCACCCTTTCCCCGACGCCTAGAATACCACTGGACCAGAGGCGTGAAAAGACCACCCTGAACTTTTTGGGACGACCTCCGCGACTCCTTCCCCCACCCTAGAGAGGCGTTTTTAAATGTTTCCTCATTTCACACCAGATTTTTCTTTTTTTACTAAATAATGCTATTTGTTAGCTTGCGATTTCCCCGTGTAATTCTTTTGCTAATGGATAGGAATGATGGTAAGTGATTAATGTATGATGATGTAAACACAACACTTCCACGCCGACTTATTGGGGACACACACAGATAATTTGTTAATTGAACTCTCTTCTCCACCTACCACCCCCGCAGACTCCCAAATAAATATAATTTTTTTTAATAGATTACTCAGGGACATATATATAGTTGCGACAGAACTAAAACACAGGACCCAGTTCCCTTACGTTTGTTTGAAAGCAGCTCCTGAACTGGGAAGACTGGAGAATTCAGCACTTAACTGTGCGTCTGTATTGGGTCGTTGAACACCAGCAAATTGAGCTTTGAAACAACGGTTCGTTTCTCTTTGGGGTGTTTACATCTATCTGTCGTACAATCATATATATTTTTTTTTCGGGTGGGGGGAGAATGAATGGAGCCCTACTGGAAAACCCCCAGTGATATCTGTAACTGTGTGTAAGTATACAGAACATTCACTTTGGGGCGAGTAGAAATGGTTTATACTGTATTAGGAAGGCTGTTCTGCATGGTGGGAAGTGTTGAGGTTGGCAGGATTAGACCCTAATTGCTTCGTCTGGTGTTAGAGGCAAGTGTGAAGGTTTGCTTTGCTGCAGAAATCATTGGTGGTTTTTTGTGTACACAAATACCCCTGATTTTATACACACACACACACACACACACACACACACACACACACACCACCCCATAAATTTGCTAGGGTTCTGGTGAAAACATTTGACCACAACCTACAAAGATACAATACTCTCGTTCAAGCCAGAGGCCTTTGGAAAAACAACCTGTTTGCCTATGTCCTATTACCCATATTAATGGCCATTCTAATTTGGGGCCTGTTAATTTCAACCCTTCACTTTACCCCACCGCTAAAAACTTCCCAGTAAGCGCCCCCTAAATCGTGTGTCGGGAACTTTTCTATACTTGGAGATATCTGCTTGCTTTAATAGATTTTAAATACTTGCTTTTAATTGTATGGGAAAAGGGGGAGGGAAAATATTGCCGGTCTTCAAGAAAGGAGGTAGATTTTTAAATGTGGCCTTATTTAAAGCACCAAGACTCCTTAAGGTTGTGTGCGTGTGCATATTTTTTATTATTAATTGCCTTTGTGTTGCTGGGAATTGATATTTTTTGTACATAATAAACAAGAATGTTTTGGACAAAAGCGGGCTTCAGTTTGACTCGTGTTTTGGGTGCCAGTCCTCATGAAAATTCATCGGCATGAATTTTTTAGCATGAATTTCTGCCAATACACACGTTTTTGTATTCAATATTGCCAAACAGACACGATATTGCACAACCATTCTCGTATATAAACAGTCTGAAACAAGTTACAAAATAAATGTTGCAAAATACAAAGGAGCTCATTGCTCCTAAACTGGAAGTGTGGTCTAGTCTTCTTGTAAGTCCCTTAATACTGTCCAAGAACTATCCTTGCGTCTAGTCCCAGAGAAAAAAACCTAAGCAACTTGCTTGTTCAGCAACACTGAGCTGAGTACAGGTGAAACTCGGGAAATTAGAATATTGTGGAAAAGTTCATTTATTTCAGTAATTCAACTTAAAAGGTGAAACTAATATATGAGATAGACTCATGACATGCAAAGCGGCCCAAATCAAGTACTGAGTACATGTGCATGCTTCTACTTCTCAGAGGTCCAATATTGCTCTATTTGCAGTCCTTGTTTTGCTGGTTTCATTTAATATTCTAATTTTCTGAGATTGTTAATTTGGGCTTTTCATCAGCTGTACGCCATAAACATCACAATTATAACAAATAAAGGCTTGACATATCTCGCTTTGCATGTCATGAGTCTATCTCATATATTAGTTTCACATTTTAAGTTGAATTACTGAAATAAATGAACTTTTCAACAATATTCTAATTTTCCGAGTTTCACCTGTATTCTTTTTAATTTGTAGAAAACACACATATCCCAAGAGTCTGGCCCTAAACCTGTTCACTTATAAGCCAATCTCACAGAACTCAACAATATTTACTTCAAGTGAAAATACATGTGGCTGCAGTTTTAATTTTTGTGAAACATTCAAAACTGAACCCACAAGTATCTTTAATTCTATTGCATGCAGCAAATTTATTTTTTGGCACAAATTCTACCATGTTTTGTGTCATTTGCAGAAAGTTACACAAACAACAAAAATCTATAGATGTTTCCCCATACTTATTTTCCAACTGAATTTTACTGAAATTTCGGTAGACTTAATTTTGTGGATCTGCCAGGTTGGTCAGGTGTTGGGAAAGGGCAAAGGCGTATTTAACTTGGGCTTCTTCGTGGCTGGGACGTATCCTGGACGACACAGGCAACAATCTGCTCACTTTCGGCCTCTGGCCCCGCTTCCCTCTGCCACGTGGCCCTCGAAAGGTTGCCCAAAAGCAAATGTGGCCCTTGGGCTGGAAAAAGTTCCCAATCTCTCTCTGAGACGGGTCAAAGCACAAATCCCAGCAGTCTTGTGGCCTCACATGGGGATGAGGCGAAGACCTGCAGGGGGTGGGCAAACCTACTGCCCCAATACCTAAAGAGAGCCTCCCTTGCAGGGGCAGTATACCTGAAAGCGCCAGGCAGCAAAAACGAAGGGGAAAGTTATGAACTTGTGATGTTTGTGAGGGTATCTGCTTGGTGGCTGCTGTGATGTTCTAGATCAGGGACGTCTGCAATCTAGGTAAAGGGACCCCTGACCATTAGGTCCAGTTGTGACCGACTCTGGGGTTGCGGCGCTCATCTCGCTTTATTGGCCGAGGGAGCCGGCGTCCAGCTTCCGGGTCACGTGGCCAGCAGGACTAAGCCGCTTCTGGCAAACCAGAGCAGCGCACGGAAACGCCGCTTACCTTCCCGCCGGAGCGGTGCCTATTTATCTACTTGCACTTTGACGTGCTTTTGAACTGCTAGGTTGGCAGGAGCAGGGACCGAGCAACGGGAGCTCACCCCATCATGGGGATTCGAACCACCGACCTTCTGATTCGCAAGTCCTAGGCTCTGTGGTTTAACCCACAGCGCCACCCGCGTTTTGATACTATACTCGACTGAAATGTTCAAATGATTCTTCGATTGTCCTTGAGTTGATCCGCCACAGTTGCGATCCTCTCGTCTCCTGCCACACCTTGTGAGAACCGCTGTTTTAAATGTTTTTTTAAAAAAATATTTATTAAGGGTTTAATAGTTACAGAATAAAGAAAGAAAAACAAAAAAACAATAAAAAGTTCACAATATGTCAAAAATAAAAAGGAAAAAACTAAAAACAACACAGCAAAACAACAAGAGAAACAAAAACATTTAAAAACACATCCAGTATCTCTATATCTCTACCTTTCATTTACTTATATCGTCGACCTCCTCACACCTCCCTTTTTTGTATTCTTGTTCAATTAGCTATTTCAGCAAATCCTTTCCATCTTTCTTAATTTTTGTTCTATAATTTATCTTATCACAATCTGACCTTAAATTTCCACTTTGACCCATTAACAATCTATTTTTACTTAATTCTTTATAATATTTCTGCTAGAGCCATAGAACTTCATCCCAGCATCCTTCTAACATTCATTAATTTTACAATATTTCTGTAAATAAACTTTAAATTTTTTCCACTCTTCTTCCACCAACTCTTCTCCCTGGTCTCGGATTCTGCCAGTCATTTCTGCCAACTCCATATAGTCCATCAGCTTCATCTGCCATTCTTCCCGGGTGGGTACCGCTGTTTTAAATGATGTTTAAACTGAACGGACCGCATTGCATGCTGTGGTTAAAAAAAAACCCCAGCAAGTGTGGAACAATGCTGAAAGTAAACAAATTAAAATAATTATGACCCAGGACTAGGGAGTTATCCAGAAGCTGGCTACTTTCCTAGGGAAGACTAGACACCTACAGACTCTTAACTTGCAAGCCTGAATTCTCCCAGGGAACCATTGCAAGAAATGAAAGTGCTGCAGCGCCTCCCAATGGCCATTTGGGGTAGCACAGCTGTACATATACAATGTCCCCACTGTGGAAGGACGTGTGGATCCAGAATTGGGCTCCACAGTCACTTATGGACTCATTGTTAAAACCGTGTTTATGGAAGACAATCTTACTTGGCTATGAGTGATCACCCAAAAAGAAGGTATCGTGGATTCACGAGGCTGTAACCATAAAGACTGGAAATAATTGTGTGTGTGTTACGTAACAGCAGCAGCAGCAGAGGTAGCATTTTAAATGTTAAAAGATTTAAATTGTTTTATTCGTCTTGAGATTTTTTTCTTTGAGCTTTTTATTTTTTAAAACATTTGGGCAGACCCCAGAGATACTTATTTCTTTGCATTTAACAAAATGTATATACTGCTTAAGGGACGCGGGTGGTGCTGTGGGTTAAACCACAGAGCCTAGGACTTGCCGATCAGAAGGTCGGCAGTTCGAATCCCCGCGACGGGGTGAGCTCCCATTGCTCGGTCCCTGCTCCTGCCAACCTAGCAGTTTGAAAGCACCTCAAAGTGCAAGTAGATAAATAGGTACCGCTCTGGCGGGAAGGTAAACGGTGTTTCTGTGCGCTGCTCTGGTTTGCCAGAAGCGGCTTAGTCATGCTGGCCACATGACCCGGAAGCTGTACACCGGCTCCCTCGGCCAGTAAAGCAAGATGAGCGCCGCAACCCCAGAGTCGGCCACGACTGGACCCTTTACCTGTACCTATATAATGCTTACTCTATAGAGAAGCTGTAAGCCAGTTGTTCCCAAAGGGGGCACTACACCCCCTGGGAGTGTGCTGCTGGGATTATCTGGGGTGTTTGTGGGGGGGTGGTAAGAGGCAAGGGGGCAGCAGAGAGATGTGGGAGATGTCAACGACCATCGGGCATTAAAAAGCTGGCACAGTCAAACCTCGGTACCTGAACGCCTCCGTTGTGGAACGTTTCGGCTCCCAAACGCCAAAAAACTGGAAGTAACTGCTCCAGTTTTCGAACGATTTTTGGAAGGCGAACGTGCTTCGTGGCTTCTGTTTTGAATTTCCCTATTGTATTGAGGCTTCCGCTTTCAGTTTTCGGCCGTCGAACGTTTCAGAAGTCGAACGGTCTTCCGGAACAGATTACATTCGACAACCGAGGTTTGACTGCATCACCAGATACCATGGTACAGCAGCCCAACCGGACGCCTTCCTCTGCCCCAGCTGCAACAAAACATGTCTCTCCCCTATCAGTCTCACTACAGCCACAGCTGGCGCTGCAACCGTCCAACAGCTTGACTTCACCCCCAAAGATGCTCTCCTCCGTTGTCTCCAAAGACAGACACCAACAACAACACCACTGTTCAATTCATTAAAATAAATAGTTTAAAGTGGATTTTGAATTAATGTGCAATTACTGTTCCTGTTTGGAAATTATCCATGTTATGATCTTCCTTAGTGCAAACATAATGCTTTTCAGAGAGTAGGGGGCACTGGGGATGAGTTTATGGAACCAAGGGGTGGTGGCCCCCTTGGCGACTACTTTTCTATATGGTTGTTTTTATCTTGTTGTTGTTGTTGAGTCCTTTAGTCATGTCCGACTCTTTGTGACCCCCTGGACCAGAGCACACCAGGCCCTCCTGTCTTCCACTGCCTCCCACAGTTTGATCAAACTCATGCTGGTAGCTTCGAGGACACTGTCCCACCATCTCATCCTCCGTCGTCCCCTTCTCCTTGTGCCCTCCATCTTTCCCAACATCAGGGTCTTTTCCAGGGAGTCCTCTCTTCTCATGAGGTGGCCAAAGTCTTGGAGCCTCAGCTTCAGGATCTGTCCTTCCAGTGAGCACTCAGGGCTGATTTCCTTCAGAATGGAGAGGTTTGATCTTCTTGCAGTCCATGGGACTCTCAAGAGTCTCCTCCAGCACCAGAATTCAAAAGCATCCATTCTTCCGCGATCAGCCTTCTTTATGGTTCAGCTCTCGCTTCCATACATCACTACTGGGAAAACCAGAGCTTTCACTATACGGACCTTTGTTGGCAAGGTGATGTCTCTGCTTTTTAAGATGCTGTCTACTTTTTAAATCTACTTTTATACTTCTGTTTTTATCTACTTTTTTTTTTTTGCAAACCTTTCCAAGTTTTGTTTGTTTTTAAAGTATATGAAGTTTCTGTAACATATAAATCCAGACAGGCTCCAGATCCGATTGCTCGCTTTGCATCGGACCAAACGGATATGCCGCTTTCTCCGCGGAGACGCTCAAAGCGGTTTACAAGTATCCAGCCGGCTCCTCCCTCCATTCCTCCTGCTCCTCCCGATTAAGGCCGGCTCGGCCCGGGAATCTTCCCACTTCCCAGCCAACCCGCCTCCTCCACCTCCCTGTGCGCTGGCGTCGTCCCACCGGGCGGAGCTGCCGGGGACTTGCTCCAGGCGGCGCTGCGCGCTCGGCTTCGCGGACCGGCCGCCCGTGCGTGGCTCGGGGTCGTCCCGCAGACCGAGGGGGGGCGCCCTGCTGCCCCCTCCCGGGCGCCGCGAGGATGGCTCCTCCGCCGGGCGCCGCCCGCAGCCGCGCACCCCGCCCTGGGGCGGAGCAGGAGCCGCTGCCGGCGGCGCCTCCTTGCTCCTCCGCGCGCCCCTGGCTGGTCTTGCCTCTGCGCGGCTGCTCGCAGGTCTGGTCCAGGTATCAGCGCCGCCGCCGCCTCCACCTCCGGCCAGGGCTGCCCGGAGCGTCCCGGAGGAACGGCGCCGCGATGACGGTCAAGCTGGACTTCGAGGAGTGCCTGAAAGACTCGCCGCGCTTCAGGTGGGTTCGCTTGGCGCGCCGCGCCGTGCGCCCTTGGCCATGCAGCTGGTGCGCTTTTACGCATCGCGCTCCGGCCGGTGCCAGGCGGAGGCAGGCGGGCTGTCCCGCCGCCACGCAGCTGCCCCGACGGCGCGCCTTGCGGAGACGGCGCTCCCGCTCGCTCCCGCGCACGGCTCCGCTGCCTGCCTTCGCCCGCCTCCCTCCTCCGGCCCGCCACCCGCCTGCCTCCTCCACTGGCTGGAGACGAGCCGGCAGTTTCTCCGGCCTTGGAAAGAGGACGTCCCGGGCCTTCCTTTCTGTCAAACAAACTCAGAAGGAGAGTTTTCGCTTGGGGAGGGAGGGCTGGGCTGCGTTGTTGGAGAAGGGGAGGAAGTGTCGCCTAGTGGTGAGAGCAGAGGGGGCGGCTAAAGACCCAACTGGCGGGGTCCGGAAGAGGGAGAAGTGTTGGGGCTTCGGTGGCGAACCCTAAATGATGGGATAAATATTAAGGAATGGAAGGGAGTCAATAGCTCTTTCTCCTTTTCCGAAGGTGGGGGGGATTTCTCCAAACATATAGGGACCCTTAGGGTCATCTAGTCCAACCCCCTGCCGTGCAGGAATCTCATGATAAGGGGAGAGCTGCCATTTTGGGGGGGGCTTGTTTTTGCCTCCCTTTGGGGGGCCCTTTCCTCCCCACTTCTCTCCTTTGCACCAGGCTACAAAAGGAGTCCAAGAGTGCAGGAAGAGGCAGGAGAAGTGTGTGTGTAAAATACTACTAAATTGGGGGCTGGGGGGGGGCGGACAGGGGACAGTGTGGAGATGATACTGTGAAGCAAATCGAGCTGCTGGTGGGGTTGCCAACTTTTCAACCAGCTCTCTGCTCCTGTGTCTTTATCAGCAATGGTCGCTGCAGGAATTGGCCTGTTCCTTTCTGTTTGGTTACACGCCCTTAATGGCACAGGAGCAGGATAGGCTTGTGGAGGGGGGGTGATTTTTGGGTGAGAGGCGGTAAGTTGGCAACCCCAGTTGTCAGGGCTGCTGTGCTCAGGGCGCCTAAACTGTAATGGAAGAGCTAGCACCACACTCAGCGTTTCAGAATCCGGCAGAGCAGGTGTAAGACTGCGGGCTATTTCTAGTGGTGTGGTTTTGGTAGTGCCCCCTTCTCCCCCCCTCAAAAAAAAAACACCCCACTAGCAGGAGTTTCCGGCCTGTACACATGGGAGCGCAGACCTCACGCTGGGGCGAGGAGGCAGGAAGTGATAACTGGGGCAAGGCTAGAAAGCGTTCCTGGGGTTGCTTGGGCCCAAAAAAACCCCTAAGCTGTCACGTTTCAGTGTGAGGCAGTCACCGTTGCCCCATATTCTGTGCCTGGGATGTACAGTGGTACCTCGGGTTACATACGCTTCAGGTTACATATGTTTCAGGTTACAGACTCCGCTAACCCACAAATAGAGCTTCAGGTTAAGAACTTTCCTTCAGGATGAGAACAGAAATCGTGCTCCAACGGCACGGCAGCAGCAGGAGGCCCCATTAGCTAAAGTGGTGCTTCAGGTTAAGAACAGTTTCAGGTTAAGTACGGACCTCCGGAATGAATTAAGTACTTAACCTGAGGTATCACTGTATTTGTGTGAAATTTGGGGCCGCTTTCTGCAGAGAAGCACATCCGTCGAGTGGATATCTGTTTAACTTTTATATGTTGACATTATTATTTTATACTATTCTAATTGATTGTTGAATGTGACTCTTTTGATGTAGGCTGCCTATTTTAAAGTTATGTTTTATGATCACATTTTTGTATTGCATTAGATTTTTATAAGATGTACATTTTTTTGTTTCTTCAACTTGTAAACCGCCTTGAGTATTGGAAGATAGAAAGGCGGGATACAAATTATAAATGATGATGATGATCCGGCCCTGAAGCATTGCGGTTCGGGCTGGCCCGAAACACCCGTGTGGAGCAGTGATGTTTTGAGGGGTGAATCTGTTGGAGAACCCCAACTCCCCAGGGTCTTCTCTGGTGGTACAGAGGAAGACGGCGTTGGCTGTATATTTTTCAGAGCTGAGGGACTCAAAAGCCTTTTCGCCAGGCCCCACCAGCAATATCATGTTGCTTTAAACAGCCATGGTTTCTCCCACCCACCCAAGGAATCCTGGGAACTGTAGTTTGAGAAGGGTGCTCGTAGTTGTTAGGCACACCCTTACAGAACTGCAACTCCCAGAGTTCCCTGGGAAAGAGTGACTGGCTGTTAAACCGCTCTGGGAATTGTAGCTCTGTGGGTGAGGCTCACCTGACAGCGCTCAGCACTCTTAACCAAACTACAGCTCCCAGAATTCCTTGGGGGAAGCCATGATGGTTCAACCGGGGAATTCTGGGAAGATTCGCTCTCTGAGTGGGAAATAGGAGCCAGCTCCCGACTCTCAGCTCCCATAATTCTTTGGGGGGGAAGCCATGACTGCGTAAAGTGGTCTGATCCTGCTTTATATGGCAACACTTCAAACCGCCATGGCTTCCCCCAGAGACTTCTGGGAGTTTAAGGCTGATGAGAGTTGCTAGGAGAGCCCTTTATTTCTCCTCACGTTGCTACGATTCCCAGAACGGTTTAGCAGTCAGCCTCTCTTCTGAGGGAGCTCTGGGAATTATAGCTCTCGGAGGGGAAATATGGCAACACTCTCGGTGCCCTTCACCAAACTACAGCTCCCAGGATTCCTTGGGGGAAGCCATGCCAGTTTGACACATCAATCCCACCTCCCAGGGAACTCTGGGGAGGGGGGAATAGGGGTCTCCCAATGGCTCTCGGCGCCCTTCACCAAACTACAGTTCCCAGGATTCTGGGGGAAGCAACGCCTTCTCAGAGTGAAATCTCTTTGAACGTGAACATGGCCCTGAGAGTCACAGACGGTCTCCTCACGGTTTCCATTCTCCAGCTGTGTGTGGCTGGGACATGAGAGATTATTTCCAGGCGTCACTGATTTCCACTTGTAGGATGTTCTGCCACAATTTTCCTCTGGTGGGACGCCCAGTGGGTGGTTTTAAAAATGCTTCTCTTTTCCCAGCTGAGAAAGGCTGGGCTGTCTTTCTCTCTCTTTCCACAAAACACACACACACACACTTTTTTTTGGGTGTGTCGCAGCATCGTCAAACTCGTGTTTTGTGTTTGATGCCCGTCCTCCTTGCTGCCTTCCTCCTAGCTTCCTGTGGTTTTGCCACACTTCCCTCCTCGTCGGAGCCTCTTCTGAGTTTCCTCTGCTCCGGTTTCAGCCATAGCCCCGGTGCATTGTGGGGGACGTGTGCGCGGCGGCCATCTTGAAATGGCCCGTGTTGCGCAGCTGGAGTGGGAACCCAGTTTGGAGGTACTTACAGAGCACCTCCAATCTAGGTAACTCAAGTAAAAGCCAGAAACCAGGCAAAATTTGGGAATCAGGCCTCTTGTTGGTCTCCCTGCTGAGGGCCTTCTCGGTGGTGGCGCCCGCCCTGTGGAACTCCCTCCCACCAGATGTCAAAGAGAACAACAACTACCAGACTTTTAGAAGACATCTGAAGGCAGCCCTGTTTAGGGAAGCTTTTAATGTTTGATGCGATACTGTATTTTAATATTTTGTTGGAAGCCACTCAGAGTAGCTGGGGAAGCCCAGCCAGATGGCTGGGGTATACATTATTATTATTATTATTATTATTATTATTATTATTATTATTATTTATTCCGGCCTACCAGACCACATGCATGAGTGTGCTGCTTAGGGTGGGTGTCTTATTATGGGATGTGTGCTCCTCCTCACCCAATTTTGCAGCCTCCGTACGATGCCTCTGTCATCAAAATGCCCGTTCCAAGGAAGACTTGGCAATTTTTTAAAAAGCCAATATTTGTGATATCTCAGTGGCCTGTTTGCAGTTCTAAGCCGTGGCCTGGAAGAGTTTATTCCTGACTCTTTGCAGAGGTCCTTGTAACATAGAAATTGTAGTCGGACCGATACACTGAAGATTTAAAGCAGCAGTCAGGTTTTTCTCCCCCCCAAAAGAATCTTGGGAACTCTAGTTTGTTCTGGGTGCTGGGAGTCCTGCCTATTCACAGATCTCTGGAAGGAAGCCCTGTTCAGGGATGTTTTTAAAATGTGTGACATTTTAATGTATTTTTAATCTTTGCTGGAAGCCGCCCAGAGTGGCTGGGGAAACCCAGACAGATGGGCGGGGTACAAATAAATTATTATTATTACTATTATTACTATTATTATGATTGATTGATTGATTGATTGATTGATTGTTGAACCACTCTAGGATTTGAATAATAGAATTATAGAGTTCAAAGGGACCCGTACGGTCATCTAGCCCAACCCCCTGCTATGCACGGGGGTCGTCTCTCATTTACTTATTTACTTATTACCTTCCCTTCACCCCAAGGTCCCAGGGTGGGTCATGGCATTTGTTATATGGAAAAATTAGGGGTTGCCTTCCACTCATTGCCGACTGTGGACTTAGGAGACACCAAACGCCCAGATGGAGAGTTGGGCTGCGAAAGCCAATCCCAAATTTTCCACATATCACGAGAAAACGCAGCATTAAAAACAGAACAACAATCGCAAGACTCAGACGGGTCCTGAAAACCATGGCAACTCTTGGCAACCTTTGTTGTTGTTGTTGAGTTGTTTAGTCGTGTCCGCCTCTTCGTGACCCCTGGACCAGAGCACGCCAGGCCCTCCTGTCTTCCACTACCTCCCGCAGTCTGGCCAAACTCATGCTGGTAGCTTCGAGAACACTGTCCCACCATCTCGTCCTCTGTCGTCCCCTTCTCCTTGTGCCCTCCATCTTTCCCAACATCAGGGTCTTTTCCAGAGAGACTTCTCTTCTCATGAGGTGGCCAAAGTCTTGGAGCCTCAGCTTCAGGATCTGTCCTTCCAGTGAGCACTCAGGGCTGATTTCCTTCAGAATGGAGAGGTTTGATCTTCTTGCAGTCCATGGGACTCTCCAGAGTCTCCTCCAGCACCATAATTCAAAAGCATCAATTCTTCGGCGATGAGCCTTCTTTATGGTCCAGCTCTCACTTCCATACATCACTACTGGGAAAACCATAGCTTTAACTATACGGACCTTTGTTAGGTGATGTCTGCTTTTTAAGGGTCTCGGCACCCTTAGCAAACTACAATTCCCAGGATTCCTTGGGCAGGAGGAGGGGGAAGCCATGGTGCAGACGGGGCCTTTTATATTGTGTGTGTCTGTTGTTGGTTTTAATGTTGCAGTTTTGTGTTGCAGGCTGCCCTGAGACCTACGGGTATAGAGGGGCATGCAAATTTAATAAATAATAGTAGTCGCTTGTCACTCTGAGAACGTCTCTTCGTGTGTGGCAAAACCAGTTCGCTGTGGATAGGAGAGGTTTCCAGGCAACTGGCAGGAAGTGGTCGCAACGCCGGCCGAGGCAGGAAGCTTGCGAAGCGACCGCAACGCAGCTTTCAGGGTTGGCAGAGAAGAACGGAGGTGCTACTAAAATGCTACTCAGCCCCTAAGCTTCGCTCCTGGGCTCGCCTTCCTAGCTCCTGTATAGATGGTCTTTTCTTGCAAGTTCCTCTCCTGCTACCTGGTATGCCCCACGGAAGACCTTAAGGTCCATAAATAGCAACACCCTAGAGGACCCAGGTCAGGGATGCGGGTGGCGCTGTGGGTTAAACCACTGAGCCTAGGGCTTGCTGATCAGAAGGTCGGCTGTTCGAATCCCCACGACGGGGTGAGCTCCTGTTGCTCTGTTCCAGCTCCTGCCAACCTAGCAGTTTGAAAGCACGTAAAGTGCAAGTAGATAAAGAGGTACAGCTCTGGCGGGAAGGTAAATGGCATTTTCGTGCGCTGCTCTGGTTCGCCAGAAGCGGCTTAGTCCTCCTGGCCACATGACCTGGAAGCTGTACGCCGGCTCCCTCGGCCAGTAAAGGAGATGAGCACCGCAACCCCAGAGTCGGCCACGACTGAATCTAACGGTCAGAGGTCCCTTTACCTTTAGAGGTCCCAGGCCATAAGGAAGTCAGATTAGCGTCAACCAGAGCCAGGGCCTTTTCAACACTGGCCCCGGCCTGGTGGAACGCTCTGTCTCATGAGACCAGGGCCCTGCGGGATCTGATAAAATACATAATTTTAAAAAGCAGAGCCTGCTGGAAGGTGTGCAGAGGAGGGCGACCAAGGTGATCAAGGGTCTGGAAACCGAGCCATATGAGGAGTGGTTGAAGGAGCTGGGTATGTTTTGCCCGAAAAATTGGAGGCTGAGAGGAGATATGAGAGAAATCTTCAATTATCTGGAGGGCTGCCCCATGGCCTGCTTCGGAGGCTAGGACCCAATCCAATGGATTCAAGTTTCAAGAAGGGCGATTCTGAGGGAACATTAGGAAGAGCTTTTTGATGGCAAGACCCGTTTGCCAGTGGAAGGGATAAAATGGGAGGTGATACTCTGGTGCTAAACAATTGCCTCATAGAGACGCTGGGAAGCGAGATCTGAGTGTGAGAGCACTCTCTGCCTTCCGCAGTTTCCAGCAACTGGTATAATCTTCATACGTAAAGTGGGAAATAGAGACAGAGTGAATGGTTTCCCCCAGGCCAGGTACAAGACAGAAGTACTGTTTTGGGGGGACAGGAAGCGGGCGGGTGTGGAGGACTCCCTGGTCCTGAATGGGGCAACTGTGCCCCTGAAGGACCAGGTGCGCAGCCTGGGAGTCATTTTGGACTCACCGCTGTCCATGGAGGCACGGGTCAGTTCTGTGTCCAGGGCAGCTGTCTGCCAGCTCCATCTGGGACGGAGGATGAGACCCTACCTGCCCGCAGACTGTCTCTCCACAGTGGTGCATGCTCTGGTGATCTCTCGCTTGGACTACTGCAATGCGCTCTACGTGGGGCTACCTTTGAAGGTGACCCCGAAACTACAACTAATCCAGAATGTGGCAGCCAGACTGGGGACTGGGAGCGGCCGCTGGGACCACATAACGCCGGTCTTGAAAGACCTACATTGGCTCCCAATACATTTCCGAGCACAATTCAAAGTGTTGGTGCGGACCTTGAAAGCCCTAAACGGCCTCAAAGGCCCAGTAGACCTGAAGGAGAATCTCCACCCCCATTGTCCAGCCCAGACACTGAGGTCCAGTTCCAAAGCCCTTCTGGCAGTTCCCTCCCTGCGAGAAGCAGCTATCTTATCTTTAAAAGACATCTGAAGGCAGCCCTGTTTAGGGAAGTTTTTAATATCTAATCCTGTATTGTTTATAACACGCGATTGGGAGCTGCCCAGTGTGGCTGGGGAAACTCAGCCAGATGGGTGGGCAATCAATCAATCAATCAATCAATCAATCAATCAATCAATAGTAGTGAGTCTGTGGCTGATGCAGACTTTGATAAAAGGTAAAGGTAAAGGTACCCCTGCCCGTACGGGCCAGTCGTGTCCGACTCTAGGGTTGTGCGCTCATCTCACTCTAGAGGCCGGGGGCCAGTGCTGTCTGGAGACACTTCCGGGTCACGTGGCCAGTGTGACAAAGCTGCATCTGGCGAGCCAGCGCAGCACACGGAAACGCCGTTTACCTTCCCGCTGGTAAGCGGTCCCTATTTATCTACTTGCACCCGGAGGTGCTTTCGAACTGCTAGGTTGGCAGGCGCTGGGACCGAACGACGGGAGCGCACCCCGCCGCGGGGATTCGAACCGCCGACCATGCGATCGGCAAGTCCTAGGCGCTGAGGTTTTACCCACAGTGCCACCCGCGTCCAGATGCAGACCTTGAACCTGTGTTAAATCCCAGTTACGCACCTGTGCTGATATTTCCCCTCTCCCTCTTATTTCCTTCGCCCCCCAACCTCAGGGCTGCCATTGAGACGGTGGAAACGGAGGTCTCTGCCTTGGAGTCTCAGCTGGAAAAGGTGAGGAAGCGGTGATCGGCTTGCAAGGGTGCCGGGCTGTGCGGTGGGAGACTTTGCAAAGGGCTCCTTCGCTTGTCAAGAGAAGGCCTTGCTGCTGGGGAAAGGGCAAATTCTTCCCCACAAGCTGGAGCAGAAAAACTTGTTGACACGACTGTAAAAACTCAGGGCGGGGCAGGCCTTTGGGGTCACATGGGATGAAGCAACCTTAGACCTACAGTGGTGCCCCGCAAGACGAAATTAATTCGTTCCGCAAGTTTTTTCTTCTTGCGAGTTTTTCGTCTTGCGAAGCACGGTTTCCCATAGGAATGCATTGAAAATCAATCAATGCGTTCCTATGGAAACCGCCTTCAGACCAGGTCCGGGGACAGTCTGTCCCCCGACCTCTTCTGAAGGCTGGGGGGGGACAAGGGCTTTTCTTCCCACCGCCAGCCTTCAGAAGGCTGTTCTGAAGGCTGGCGGTGGGAAGAAAAGCCCTTCTCCCCACCTCCCACCCCGCAAGCTCCGGGGACAGGAGGGCTTTCCTCCCGACTGCCAGCATTTTAAAAGCCCCCGGGACAGCGGAGACTTCTTCGCTGTCCCGGGGAGATTTTAAAATGCTGGTGGGCGGCAGCGAAGCCTTTGCTGCCGCCCGCCAGCATTTTCAGATTGCCCCGGGACAGCGGAGAAGTCTCCGCTGTCCCGGGAAGGCAGGCGGGGGGAGCAAAGACTTTTGCCCCCCGCCGGCCTTCAGAAGAGGTCCAGGACCTCTTGTGAAGGCCGGCGGTGGGCGAAAGTCTTTGCTCCCGATGGCCAGCATTTAAAAGAGGTCCCGGAGGATTTCCCTATGGGCTTTCTTCTTGCGAAGCAAGCCCATAGGGAAATTCGTCTTGCGGAACGACTCAAAAACGGAAAACTCTTTCGTCTTGCGAGTTTTTCGTTTTGCGAGGCGTTCGTCTTGCGAGGCACCACTGTATCTGGGGCCCACACTGTGCAGGCCCTGGAAGGCAAAAACAACTGTCGTTTGAAATACAGTCATACCTCGGGTTGCAGATGCTTCAGGTTGCGTTTTTTCGGGCTACAGACCTGCTGAAACCCGGAAGTACCGGAACAGTACATGCGCAGAAGTGCTAAATCGCGCTTTGCGCAGAAGCGCTGAATCGCAACCCATTGCACGTTCGCAACCCGAGCGTCCACTGTAGTAATAAAATGCAACAGAGGGGAGACCGCGTAGGGGAAGAGAAATGGAAGTGGGGGCGGTGAACAGGGAATATTCTGCATTTGTTCTCATCCCTGATTTTAAAAATACAGTCATACCTCGGATCCTGAATGCCTTGCGAGTCAAATTTTTGGCTCCCGAACGCCGCAAACCCAGAAGTGAGTGTTCCAGTTTGCGAACGATCTTTGGAACCCGAATGTCCTCCTTGGGTTCCAATTGGCTGCAGGAGGTGCTTCCTACAGCCAATCGGAAGCCGCGCCTTGGTTTCCGAACGTTTTGGAAGTCAAATGGACTTCTGGAATGGATCCTGTTTGGCTTCCGAGGTACCACTGTACAGTGGACACTCGGGTTGCAAACGTGATCTGTGCGGGATGGACATTCGCAACTGGCAGCGGCGCATCTGCGCACGCGTGGTTTGCGATTCAGCACTTATGCGCAAAGCGCAATTTAGTGCTTCTGCGCATGCGCAACCGCCGAAACCCAGAAGTAACCTGTTCCGGTACTTCTGGGTTTTGGCGGGTCCTTAACCTGAAAAAACACAACCTGAAGTGTCTGTAACCCGAGGTAAAGGTAAAGGAACTCCTGACCGTTAGGTCCAGTCGTGACCGACTCTGGGGTTGCGGCGCTCATCTCGCTTTACTGGCCGAGGGAGCCGGCGTACAGCTTCCGGGTCATGTGGTCGGCAGGACTAAGCCGCTTCTGGCGAACCAGAGCAGCGCACGGAAACGCTGTTTACCTTCCCGCCGGAGTGGTACCTCTTTATCTACTTGCACTTGGAGTGCTTTCGACCTGCTAAGTTGGGAGGAGAAGGGACCGAGTAACGGGAGCCCACCCCGTCGCAGGGATTCGAACCGCTGACCTTCTGATCGGCAAGTCCTAGGCTCTGTGGTTTAACCCACAGCGCCACCTGCGTCCCTAACCCGAGGTATGACTGTGTGTGTGTGTGTACACACACACACACACACTTTTTCCCCACCCGAATTTCCATTTTTAAAGATCCTGTTTTTCCTCGGAGGAACTTGTGGTTCTCTCTCCCCTGATCCTCGTCTTCTTCACAACAACCTTGTAAGGTGGGCATAGGCTGTGAGAATCTGTGGGGAGAATCTGTGGTTGTTCAGGCACAGGCGGACTCCAGCCTGCAACTCAGTCGGCCTCTGGCTTTGCAGACTGATGGGATTCCTGTGGCGTCATGAATGCCGTCGGATCCCAACCTCTTAAATACAAGCGTGCTGTGTTTAAACACGAGGGATCCTAGAATTCGAGAGCTGGATCTGGTCCATCCTCCTCCAGTGCAGAAAGAGGACGGCTTTGCAGCATCCTTATTTATTCACAAGCCCTGCCAAGTCCCACTGGACTCGATTTCCTTGCCTACTCAGTGTGGTGTATTATTATTTATTGAATTTTGCACTGCCTTTCACCCAGGACCAAAGGGCGGTTTGCAATGTAGCGGTTAGAGTGTTGGGCCGGGACCTTGGGAGACCTGGGTTCAAATCTCCACGCAGCCATGACCCTTAACTGCCTCTCCCGGCCTACCTCGCAAGGTTGTTGTGCGGAATAATTTGGGAGATGGGCCAAGTAGCTGCCATCTTGAGCTCTTTGGTGGGGTTGCAACGAATAAACAAAATATCATCATTGCTTATTCACGGCTGTGTAAAGCTTGTGGCTTGTATACGAACCGCATCGTAAGAACAGAAATTCGGTAGCGACAGGGTCCGGTCTTATGGGACAGGGAACTCCTGGGCAAAGAGATGTGCTATTATGGGATGTCTGAAGCCACTGGGGGCTGTCGATTCGTACGGACCATGAGCAATGGGGTCTGTTCCACCTGGCCTTTGGTTTGGACTCAGTCTGACCCTTATGTTTCCCTCCCCTTACGGTCTTGATTTATCGGCTACTTTTAAAACGAGGCTGCGTTTTAAATTGCATTTTAACCTGTATTTTAAATTGGTTTTTTTTCTTTTCCCCCTATTGGATTTTTACTGTGATTTTATTGGTGTTAGCCCCCCTGAGCCCGGGGCGGGCGGGGTAAAAAATATTATTATTATTATTATTATTATTATTATTATTTGCAGTACAAATGAGCTGTGAGGGAGGGAAAGCTGAGATTTCCACATGGGGAGGGGCGTTTGTCTGCCTTCCCGGGCAGCGGGCTGTTGTTGGCTAGCACCCCTTCCCGTCTTTCGCGTCGCCTGACCTCCCTGTTCCTTGCCCCCTCTCTCCTACCCACCCACCCAGCTCCTCAAACTCTGTACCACGATGCTGGATTCGGGGCGGCAATACTGCGCCCACAGCAAGAATTTCGTCTCCGGGGTCCAGGAGCTGTCTCAGAATTCCCCGGGGGACACCATGATGAGCGTAAGTTTTCTGTGTGTGTGTGGGGGAAACGGGCGGTCGTGCCTGGAGGAAAGGCGGAGGAGGAGGGAAGAGGAAAGGTGTGCGAGCCCAGATACCAAGGTGGAGGGGCATTTCGTTTGAATGTGGGGTGGGAAAGTGGAAAGGTTGCTTTTGTTGCCTGAGCTAGCCTGCCCGGCGTTTGCCGAGCCACTGGGCTTGAAAGACGGGTTTTGCCGAGGCCTGGGGGGGTCACGAGAGGAGCTGTGATTTTTGGGCACACCTTTTTTCGGGGGGGGGGCATTGGCTTAGTGGTGAGGTGACCGGGTGCAGGTAAACATCGTTAATCACCTAATTGCGCCATTTTATTTGAGGTCTGGGAGTGGGGCAGGGCAACAGGGTGACCTGGAGCCGGTTTTCCACCCCTTAGAACCTGTTTTCACAGCCGGGGGCTTAGCTGTGCCAAGGCAGTGCCTCTGAGCACGCGCAGAGTGCCCTTCGCTGGCGAGTGCCTGGGGCCTAGGGAAGCCCCATCTCTCAGGTTCCACCTGACGCGGCGTTTCTTATTTATTTCTTTTACTCTGTAAATTTTACACGCCGCTTGAGTGTTTTTTAAAACAGCAACAAACCCCCAAAGCGATTTATGTGAGATTGAAACAAGAGAACTATCAAAATAGAATAGAATTTTATTATTACAATCACAGACCAATTCCAGGTCACTTACGATATCAGGAAAATCATAAAACACAACAGGAATACATTGAATTGCAATTGGGTATAACAGAGACAATTCAGATATAGCGGCAGTTAAAAAATATATATTAAACCTTGATCGCTCAAATATAACCTAAAATTATCATTTAAAACCTTAATCATTTTGGTAGTACAGCTTGTTCCCTAAGTTTTATGGCAGTCGCACAGAATTTGGCGTGATCTCTACCAGGAGTTTTAGACACTGAAGTTCGGACCCATTTGGGGATTTTTGTGTAACAGGAACTATCAAAATAAAAATAATAAAGAATTAAAAAATTGTCCAGTAGCACCTCAGAGACCAATTAAGTTTGTTCTGGGTGCTTTCGTGTGCATGCACACTTCTTCAGAAAGCTTATACCAGAACAAACTTAGCTGGTCTCTAAGGTGCTACTGGACAATTTTTTATTTTTTATTATTTTTATTTCGACTGCGTCAGAACCAGCACGGCTACCTACCTGAAATTAGTACTATCAGTAGAAGCCTTTTAAAAAAAGTTTTTTTAAAATGTCCGCATAAAACTTTAAAATCGGTGCTGAACTAAAAAGAGATGGAAACTGTTTTGTTGCCACCTACTGTATTTTTCGCTCTATAGGACGCACCCAACCATAGGACGCCCCTTGTTTTAGAGGGGGAGAACCAGAAAAAAAATTCTCCCCCTCTCTGCTCAGCGCCCCTTCAGCAAAGGGGCAGGAGAAACAGGGCCCCTTCCATTTCTCCTCCCGCTTTGCTGAAGGGGCGCTGCGCAGAGAGCGGGAGAATTTTTTTTCTTCTTCTCCCCTTCTAAAACAAGGTGCATTCGGTGCGTTCAAGGTGTGTTCAGTCGCCTTCAGTGAAGGCAACCTGAAGCCTTCGGAGGGTCGGGGGATTTCCCACTGGGCTCCGGAGGCTTCGGGTTCCTTTTGACCTGCTCTTTGGGGCTGGCGGGCGGAAGCGCTGCTTTCCGCCACTGCCAGCCTCAAAGACCAGGTCGGGGAGCAGTGCAAAGGCTTGTGGGGACTCAAAGATCCCTGAAGCCTTCGGAGCGCAGCCCGAGTTTCCGCTGCGCTCCGCAGGCTTTGGGTTCCTTTTGTTGAAGCCAGGAGAACTCGCGCTGCGCTCCGCAGGCTTCAGGCGGCTATCCCTGAAGCCTGGAGAAGGAGAGGGGTTGCTGCGCACCGACCCTTCTCGCTCTCCAGGCTTCAGCGAAAACAACGCAAAGCCTCCGGAGCGCGGAGGGAGTGCTCCCATTGCGCTTTGGAGGCTTCGTGTTGCTATCGCTGAAGCCAAGGAGCCTGCATTCGCTCCATAGGACGCACACACATTTCCTCTTCATTTTTGGAGGGGGAAAAGTGCGTCCTATAGAGTGAAAAATACGGTATGTAGCTAGCAGCAACTCTCTAAGATTTCAAGTCTTTTTGCCAGCCCTACCCGGATGTGCTGTTGGGGATTGAACCCGAAACCTTCTGCATTCCAGGCATGTGTCCTACCGCAGAGCAACAGCCTGAAAGAGGAACATAGGAAACAGGCTGTGTGCGACACCATGCACTTAAAGCGCATGACTCCCCCCCCCCCCGAGAGCAACCTGGGAACTGTAGTACTCCCCTTCGCGGAACTATAACTCCCAGCACCCGCAGCAAACTGCAGTTCCCAGGTTTCCTTTTTTGGGGGGGGAGTTGTAATAATAATAATAATAATAATAATAATAATAATAATAATAATAATAAAAATTTATACCCCGCCCATCTGGCAAGGCTTCTCACAGGGAGGGAACCGCCAGAAGGCCCTCGGCGCTGGACCTCAGTGTCCGGGCTGAATGATGGGGGTGGAGATGCTCCTTCAGGTCTACTGGACCAAGGCCGTTTATGGCTTTCAAGGTCAGCACCAACACTTTGAATTGTGCTCAGAAACTTACTGGGAGCCAATTCAGATCTCTCAGGACCGGTGTTATGTGGTCCAGGCAGCCACTCCTAGTCCCCAGTCTAGCTGCCGCATTCTGCATTAATTGCAGTTTCCGAGTCACCTTCAGAGGTAGCCCCACGTAGAGCACATTGCAGTAGTCCAAGCGGGAGATAACTAGAGTCTGCACCACTCTGGCAAGATAGTCTGCGGGCAGGGAAGGTCTCATCCTGCGTACCAGATGGAGCTGGTAGACAGCCACCCTGGACATAGAATTGACCTGCGCCTCCATGGACAGCTGTGAGTCGAAAATGACTCCCAGGCTGCGTACCTGGTCCTTCAGGGGCACAGTTACCCCATTCAGGACCAGGGAGTCCCCCACACCCGCCCGCCCCCTGTTTCCCCAAAACAGTACTTCAGGCTTGTCAGGATTCAACCTCAATTTGTTAGCCGCCATCCATCCTCCAGCCGCCTCCAGACACTCACACAGGACCTTCACCACCTTCACTGGTTCCGATTTAAAAGAGAGGTAGAGCTGGGTATCATCCGCATATTGATGAACACCCAGTCCAAACCCCCTGATAATCTCTCCCAGCGGCTTCATATAGATGTTGAAAAGCATGGGGGAGAGGACAGAACCCTGAGGCACCCCACAAGTGAGAGCCCAGGGGTCTGAACACTCATCCCGGTGAGCGTTGAATGTATGGCGTGTGCAGGAAGCTACACTGACGCACACCGCCGCTGCGTGTTTTTGCCGCATGTGTGTTGGGGGGGTGTTTAGGTGACCGCACATCGCTTTCCCGCCACTTTGTCATGAGTAGCCGGACCGAAAGGGCTTTTGCATTAGATGTGGTGGTTTCAAGTCAAACAGCAGCACTTCCACTTCCCTCTGAGCAAACCGAGGGCTGTTTGTGGCGGGCAAAACGGGAAATGCTTAAACCTGGGGGTGCGGAGGGGGGGCGTTCAGGTCAGCCTCTAAATTTGGAGCCTGCTTGGATATTTCTGCAGCCCACTACAAGCTCTGAAAAAGAATTACGGGGGAAAACAATGAGATCTAGAAACTTGGTTTTTTTAAAAAAATTGGGGCTAGCGGAGAAGGCGTTGCAGATTCCAGCCTGCAACGGGCCTTCCGTCTCTGCTCTGATCCCCAGATCGTAAGCAGGGGTACCGGGAGATCCCAAACTCTTTGCCCTCTCCCAAACGCCTCTCTTCCTTGCTTGATTTGCTCCCGCGTCGCAGGAGGGGTTGGGCTGGATGACCTTTGGAGGGCCCTCCCTTCCAACCCTGCGGTTCCCCTTGTTTTCCAGGAGTGCCTTGAGAAGTTTTCCGAGAGCTTGAAGAAGATGATTGACGGCCACGAGGTGAGCGGCGTCACCCGTCTTTCCGTCGCCCTCCTCCTGCGCCTTCCTCTTTCCCAAAGGGTGCTCAGCCACTCTGTCACCCTCCAAATGTGGGTGGGGAGAGGGTGAGAACCTAGGAAGGAGTCGAGACCACCGGTCCATCTAGCCTGCACTGGCTCGCAGCAGCTCTCGGTGAAGGGAGATTCCCAACCTGGCTGGCCATAGCAGGGGTCGGACCCGGGACTTTTCCATGCGCAAAGGAGGCAGAGATCCGTAAGCTCTGGTCCTAACCCAGTAGAGGAAGCTGCCTTATGCTGATCTGATAGCTCAATAGTCCCTACACGGACTGGCAGCAGCCCTGCTTGGAGGTGAACTCCGGCCCTATTATTTTCCTGCCTTTCTTTGTCGTAGGAGCTGCTGGATACGACGCAACAGTCCCTCAAACATCAGCTGCAGAGTCTGTTGAAAGAGTATGTATTGTGATTGGGGCGCCCGCTCCGAAGGGTCGGTTTTTTGTGGGGCGGGGGTACCAGAAGGAAGGCAGCTACCGGTTGACCAGGTGGGGGCAGTTTTGCGTTTCAAAGGGGGAGGGTGTCGAACCTTTCTTGTATGCCCCGTGCTGTGTTTGGTCTTTGAGGGTGGATTCAATAGCCGCTCCCACATCCTGTGGCGGTGAGTCCCACAGATCACATGTACACCTCGAGCGTGTAAGGTTCTTTTTTTGCAGCTGCTGTTGCTGCAAACACCCAGCTAACACTTTCCGGAGCCCTTCACCATGAAAGAGAAAATTGCAAGCCATAATAATAATAATAATAATAATAATAATAATAATAATAATTTATTTATACCCCAGCCACCCTGGGCGGCTTCCAACGAAAATATTAAAATACTGTAATGCATCAAACATTAAAAGCTTCCCTAAACAGGGCTCCCTTCAGGTTTCTTCTAAAAGTCTGGTAGTTGTTCTCTTTGACATCTGGTGGGAGGGCGTTCCACAGGGAGGGTGCCACCACCAAGAAGGCCCTCTGCCTGGTTCCCAGTAATGCATGTAAAGCATGGGTAGGCAAACTAAGGCCCGGGGCCCGGATCCGGCCCAATCGCCTTCTCAATCCGGCCTGCGGACGGTCCAGGAATCAGCATGTTTTTACATGAGTAGAATGTGTCCTTTTATTTAAAATGCACCTCTGGGTTATTTGTGGGGCATAGGAATTTAATCTTTTTTTCCCCAAAATACAGTCCGGCCCCCCACAAGGACTGAGGGACAGTGGACTGGCCCTCTGCTGAAAAAGTTTGCTGACCCCAGATGTAAAGCTTTAGATTTTGTGGGCAGTTGTGGTTTTAGCAGCTGTCAGCGCCAGATTTTACTGGTGTTAGCCACCCTGAACCCGGCTCTGGCCGGAGAGGGCAAGGTATAAATAAAATTTATTATTAATAAAATTTATTATTAGTATTATTATTAGGCCAGGAGTTCCTGAGAGGTGAAACCTTTCAGCTAATTGTCCCATAGATTTTAGTAAACATTTTTGGTAGATTGGCATACATTTATTACGTACAGTGCGAAAGAGGAGTGTGGGGCCTCTGCTACGGGGCTTATTATTTTATTTTATTTTATTTTATTTTATTTTATTTTATTTATTTTATTATTTGTACTTCACCCATCTAACTGGGTTACCGCAGCCACTCTGGGTAGCTACAAAAGTTGAGGGGTATGACCTCTGATGTAATCCAACCGTGTGGAATTGTAGAGCTGGGATGGGGCCTCCAAAGCTCATCCATCCCAACCCCCTCACGTCTCCAGAAAGGGTGGGGTTTTCCCCCAATCCAATATGTCTCCTTGCCGTTTTGCGATATGACGGCAACGTCGGCGACGTGTGTTTCAGGGACATGAAGCAGTTCAAGGAGACCCGGAAGGAATTCGAACGCGGCAGCGAAAGCCTCGCCAGCGCACTGCACCACAACGCTGAGGTGCCACGGCGGCGCCACCATGAGGCTGAGGAGGCCGTGGTCGCCCTGAAAGCCGCCCGAACCACCTTCCGCGCCCGAGCCCTCGACTACGTGCTGCAGGTGGGCCGCTGGCGGGCAGCTCGGACTCCTGGGTCCTTTCCAAAGTTGTCAACCGTCCCTTATTTGGCGGGACAGTCCCTTATCCCAGCGCCGTGTCCCGCTGCTGTCCCTTATTGATGATGTCCCTTAAATTTCCCGGGTTTCAAAGGAAGCAGCTCCTCTCCCTCCCTCCCTGCCGGCCAGGGAGGAGGGAGGCTCCAAATGTGTTGCTTGGCTGCGTTGCTCACCCAATAAGAAGTCTAAGAACGACTGGGGGGGTGGAACTTGCGTGCCTTGTGCCAATCAAATCGGCCGCGTTGCCTGGGGACTCGCCTTTGCTCAGCGCTTCCCAGCGGAGAGGTGACGGTGGTTTTCCTTGCTGCGTCCCCTTTGCCGGGTTGCTGCGCTGTGGGAACCACCGCTTGAGGCTTCGTTTGGCTGCTGATTGACTAAAATCCCTTATTTTGGCTGCTGATCCCTTATTTTTGAGGCTGCTGGGCCCTTATTTTCAAATCTGTAAATTGACAGCTATGGTCCTATGGCTCTGGGGGAGAGCGTCAGGACCCAGCGGATTCCCCCTCCTGTCTGATTTGGCCTGGGTCTTGGAGGGCCTTTCCCAATGCAAGGAGGGCGTTCCCTTCGGGTCAACCTCCTTGGGGTGGCATTTGGGGGCGGAGCCAGGGGAAGTGGGCGGGGCAAAGGGGCGGGGCTCCCCTTTTTTGGTTATTTATTTATTTTTGTTGATACAGCAAGAAGAGAAGAAGAAAGAGAAAACAGAAATACCAAATGACGCACAGGAATAACCACAGACACATCATTTTCTTAACCAACAATAAAACATAAATTGCTCTTAACACTAAATTCCCCGCCTCCCGTCTATTCGACATTTCGATTTCGTATCGCTTATTGCCAATACACACTTTTGTCATAATTAAAGTTTGCTGGGTGAGCCTAGGCTTCAGTCGCCTGCCCTGTCACCCTCTCGGCCTGCCCTGCAGGGCGGCTGTGCGGAGAAAAGGCAGGCCGGAAAAAATCACGTGTGTCACCTGGAGGTCCTTGTAGGAAAGGCAAGAGTAGACGTGCGAGAAATTTTTAAAAAGGATAAAATGAAAGTTGGGAGAGGGTCTCTGGGCGAACCCCACGCTTGGGAGCAGAGGACGAAGGACCGAAGCGACGGAACGGGCTTCTGTGTCTTTCTTTTTTTTAATTTAAATATAAATATTAAATTTTATTTAACATAATTATTACAAAATACATACAAATGCATACCTATTTTTTCAGATAAGCACACACATATAAAAAGAAGAACAAAAAAGAGAAAAGGGGAAAAGAAAAAAGAAAAAATAAGAAGAAAAATTGCAAAAAGAAAAATGGCAAAAAGAATTCTTCTCTGTCTTTCAGATCAACGTGATCCAGTCGAAGAAGAAGTTTGAGATCCTGAAGTTTGTGAGTAGCCAGTGTTGGCCAGCCAGAAGTTTTAGACTACAGCTCCCATCAGCCCCAGCCAGCTATGGACCAAGGGGTTAAATCCTGGTTCTTTGGCTGTGCACCTGTAATGTGTGGGTAGCTGGCAGGTGCAATGGAAAAACTGGGTCGCTCACCCTCAATTCAACCTCAGCCTGTTTTCAGGCTTAAGTCTGAAGCACATGCAGAAATGAGGGTACCTCTGAGCATACCCAGAGTTCCCCCTGCCCCACGATAACCAGTTATAGCCATCTCCCACTTGTCTAGGCTTTCCTAGTCAAAAACGGCGGCTTCTAGGCAACCCTGGACCCCCGAACCTTTTTCTTTTAAAATCATAGCTAATTATTATTATTATTATTATTATTATTATTATTATTATTATTACCCCGCCCATCTGGCTGGGTTTCCACTCTGGGCGGCTTCCAACAGAACACTAAAATACAATAACCTATTAAACACTAAAAGCTTCCCTAAACAGGGCTGCCTTCAGATGTCTTCTAAAAGTTTGGTGCTTTGCCAACAGACCAGCTCCAACCCCAAACCATTTTCTACGCCTGCTGATTATGCCAAAAACTATTTAGGAATCTGTGCCCGAGTTTGCTTTCTTCCTCTTCCCTCCCTGTACCCCTTTCCTTGCGTGTCGTGCTTTTCTTTGTTGAAGATTATAAGCCTGCCTTCGGGGCTGTCTCATTTTAACCGGCCGTATAGCACGTCGCTCTTTTCGGCCAAAGAGCCGGGTGCGAACGCTGGTAACTTCAGCAGCTGCTTCCTGTTTTTCCAGATGTTGACGTTCATGGAGGCTCAGTCGTTCTACCTGGAGCAGGGGTTCCAGACGGCGAAGCGGCTGGAGCAGTATCGCAAGGACCTGGCAGCTCAGGTGAGCGCCCGGAGGAGTCCCGGGAGGGTGCTGGGTTCGAAGGAAGCGGTGGGGAGATGGGCGGGCAGGAAAGAGATAACATTCTCCTTCCTCTTCCATAACACTGGAACTCAAAGACAAACTGACAAAGCTGAGCATTGGAAGATTTAGGACAGATACCCAGTTAGACTGCGGAACTCCCTGCCACTGGATGGGTTGTAAAAGAGGATTGGATAAATTCACGGAGGAGGAGAGGGAGCTATTGATGTTTACCAGCCGCAGTGCCTATGCTCTGTCGCCACTGTCAGAAGCAGGAAAAGCTTCTGGATGTGGTTTGCTGGAAACCGCAGGACAGGGGAATCGCTCTTGAGTTCGAATCCTGATTGCTGGGCTAGATGGGCCGCTGGCCTGATTCAGCAGACTTCTCGCTATGATTTTCTCCTGTTTGCCTCCTGGAAACTGCTGGAGAGGGAGAGGGAGGAAGCTGACTTGGGCGGTGGGAGGCTGGGGAACCAGCCCTGTCAGCAAAGAAGAATCGGATCAAAACAGGATGCAGGAATTCAGATTCCATGCCGGCTGCCGAAATGCGGCAACCTCTGAGCTCTGCTTCTGAATTTTCGAGGTAGGCAGCTTGTTCGATAGGAGATTCTTTGCAGAGTGCCTGTGATCGCAAGACCGGCGAGAGGGAAAGCTTGGAGGCGGGTGGAAACGATTTGGATGTTGGAAAGAAAATGCTGGAACTGGGGGTTTCTGATTCTGCGTTCTCCAAGCCCATAATGAGGACTAGGACCCTGACATGGCCGGCGGTGCAGCTGTAAGGGTCAGTGGCAAGTGACTCCCACAGGTGTGGTGTGGATTATTTCAGGTGTTGCTCCCCTAGTGCGGGAAGCCCTCCGGAAGGCTGTTACAGCCTTGGCCGATGTGATAGCCTCCCGATGTTGGACTACAAGTCCCATGCTCCAGCGCAGCCCAAACATATGGAGCATACCAGGTTGGCAAAGGCTGCTCTGAGCCAGCGTTCTTCAACCTTGGGTTGCTGTTGGGCTGCAGCTCCCATCATCCAGGGCGATCGGCTGAGCTGACTCAGGATGATGGGATTTGTAGTACATGTGGAGATCGGCGAACCGTCAATCATTTATAATGAAATGATTTTAGAATGTTTTATCATTTTACTGTTGTTAGCCGCTCTGAGCCCGGCTTCGGCTGGGGAGGGCGGGATATAAATAAAATTTATTATTATTATTATTATTATTGACTCCCATCATCCTTTCAGCCTTCCATGCGCCTCCCTTAAACTCCTTTCAAATCTGTTTCCCCCCTAGTTATGGTTATTCTGAGTTCAAATCTCGCTCCACCGTCTTCCTGGCGGAAGCGACATGCAGGGTGACCCCAGATCTGTTGTTTTGGCTGGAATGGGCCTCCCTCCCCAGTCCGGTGTGCTGGAAGGGGGGTGGGAATGCCGGGCAAACTTTTGTGTGAGAAAGGGACCCAGGCGTCCGGCCTCATTTCCCCTCCCTCTCTTTCTCCAGCTCGATCAGTTGGTCCTGGAGTCGGCCCGAGAGAAGCGAGACATGGAGCAGAGGCACACCGTGATCAAGCAAAAGGTTTGAGCACTGTGTGTGTGTGTGTGCCTCAGTTTTGCCTTACGGAAGCCGCCCAGTTAGGGGAGGCGGAGCTTCTGCTTGGAGAAGTTCTATGGGGCGGGGCTTGGGACAGGTGGGAGGAGTCTTGGAGTGCGGGGCGGGGTTCCGAAATGCAGTCGGCTGGGCTTGGCAGGGGAGCGCCTGAGACTTGGAGTGTGGGTGGAGCTTGTGGGCGAAGGGGTGGAGTTTGTGGCAGTGGGCGGAACAGCACAGGGTGGGGCTTGTGGGTGGGAGGAGTCTAGGAGCAAGGGGCGGGGCTTGGGCAAAATCAGAAGAATAGAACCGTAGCAATAGGTTAACAGGGACGCGGGTGGCGCTGTGGGTTAAACCACAGAGCCTAGGGCTTGCTGATCAGAAGGTCGGCGGTTCGAATCCTCGTGACGGGGTGAGCTTCCATTGTTTGGTCCCAGATCCTGCCCACATAGCAGTTCGAAAGCATGCCAGTGCAAGTAGATAAAGAGGTACTGCTCCAGTGGGAAGGTAAATGGCGTTTCCGTGTGCTGCTCTGGTTCGCCAGAAGCGGCTTAGTCATGCTGGCCACATGACGCCGGCTCCCTCGGCCAGTAAAGCGAGATGAGCGCCGCAACCCCAGAGTCGGCCACGACTGGACCTAATGGTCAGGGGTCTCTTTACCATTACCTTTAATAGGTTAACACTCGCATTGACTTTCGGAGCATGTGGCTGGGCTTTGTCTTTGGGCATCTTTTCTTTAATTAGGTGGGTCTGCCCGCCTCCCATTCTTCCCCAGGACCTGTCCCAGGAAGACGTTGTTCCCGAGGTCCGTACGGAGCCCGGAGGGGTGGTGATGGAAGGCTACCTCTACAAAAGGGCCAGCAACGCCTTCAAGACCTGGAGCAGGTGAGCAAGGCTCCCCGTCTTCTACACGCACCTTGCGGCGCTCCTGTCTGCCACCCTCTCTAGAAGGACGGGTGAGGTTTGAGGACACTGTTTATTGAAGTTATCTCCAACCTCAATAAACGTTTGGGGATGCACAGAGGAAACACAGTTTACAGTACGTTTCCGAGCACAATTCAAAGTGTTGGTGCTGACCTTGAAAGCCCTAAACGGCCTCAAAGGCCCAGTAGACCTGTATGCCTCCAAGGGCCTTCTGGTGGTTCCCTTGCTGTGAGAAGCCAAGTTACAGGGAACCAGGCAGAGGGCCTTCTCGGCGGTAGCACCCGCCCTGTGGAACGCCCTCCCACCAGATGTCAAAGAGATAAGTAACTATCGGACGTTTAGACGACATCTGAAGGCAGCCCTGTTTAGGGAAGTTTTTAATGACTGGTGTTTTATTGTATTTTTAATCTTTGTTGGAAGCCGCCCAGAGTGGCTGGGAAAACCACCACCACGCCACCACCAAGAAGGCCCTCTGCCTGGTTCCCCGTGACAACACTTCCCTAAGGGAGGGAACCGCCAGAAGGCCCTCGGAGCTGGACCTCAGTGTCCGGGCTGAACGATGGAGGTGGAGACGCTCCTTCAGGTCTACTGGGCCTTTGAGGCCGTTTAGGGCTTTCTAGGTCAGCACCAACACTTTGAATTGTGCTCAGAAATGTCCTGGGAGCCAATTTAGGTTTTTCAAGACCGGTGTTATGTGGTCTTGGCAGCCACTCCCAGTTCCCAGTCTAGCTGCCGCATTCTGGATTAGTTGTAGTTTCCGGGTCACCTTCAAAGGTAGCCCCACGTAGAGCGCATTGCAGTAGTCCAAGTGGGAGATAACCAGAGCATGCACCACTCTGGTGAGACAGTCTGTGGGCAGGGAGGGTCTCATCCTGGGCACCAGATGGAGCTGGTAAACAGCTGCCCTGGACACAGAACTGACCTGCGCCTCCATGGACAGCGGTGAGTCCAGAATGACTCCCAGGCTGTGCACCTGGTCCTTCAGGGGCACAGTTACCCCATTCAGGACCAGGGAATCCTCCACACCTGCCCGCCTCCTGTCCCGCAAAAAAAGTACTTCTGTCTTGTCAGGATTCAACCTCAATCTGTTAGCCGCCATCCATCCTCCAACCGCCTCCAGACACTCACACGGGACCTTCACCGCCTTCACTGGTTTGCGTTGCACTCTGTTGTTGCTGCTTGCAGGGTCTGCTAGGCCTCTGGCTGGTCACAGTGAGAACAGAATGCTGGGCATGATCCACCTGCAAGGCTTTCCTTACATTCCTCATGAGCAGGTTGCAGCCTGAGTTGCCAACTGCTCTGGTTACTCACGTTCCGGCGCCATCCCTTCCCTCCCCCGCTAACCCAGTGGCCTGTGGCCAAACTGGATTTGCAGATCTTCACAGCCCTCCAAGCCATAACCAGCCCCCCAGCAACATGACTGTCTGTGGTGTAATCGATACACGTTATCTGAGTGCAGGATCAGCACCTATTGGCTAGTGCCCGAGGCGTATAATCTGCCCCCTCCTTCCAATACCTGGAGCAGTTTTTGCAGCCTCTCATTATTCTGAAAGTATTTGCAAGGGTCAGGACATACCTGTGCTTTTAGGTTTTGGAAAGAAAAGCACAGGTTACCGTCTGTCCGTCCCCCGCTGAGCGAGACTTACCCCCGATTCAAGAACATCTTGTTTTCCTTGAAAATATTGCTGCCGAATCTTTATTGCTCTAAGCCACCGTTGTTTTCCTTAGAAGTGAAATTGACTAGACCTCGGAGGTCCAGTCAGTTTCTTCTGAGTAAAGGTAGCACGTTTCTCCCTTGTGTCCTGAGTTCGAGTGTCTTCAAAGCCCACGACACCTTTGGTAAAGACTGTTCTCCAACTGGAGCACTCGCAGGCCAGTGCTTCCCAGTTGTCGGCGTTTATACTATTTTTTTTTAGATTTGCCTTAGACAGTCTTTAAACATCTTTTGTTGGCATTACACTCTCCATGTTTAAGTTCAGTTGTTGGTGCGTTTTCAGGGGTCCCCAAACTAAGGCCCGCGGGCCGGATAAGGGCCGAGGGACTCGTTTATTTGGCCCGCGGCGACCCCCGCCGCCCACTCTTACCGGCACTGTGCGGCTGCCCACTTCCGGGTCGGAGGATAACCAGAAATAGCTTGTGCGCATGCGCAAGCGTTATTTCCGGTGCACATCCAGGTCAGATGAGGCCTGTGCACATGCGCACAAGCTACAGTGGTACCTCGGGTTACATACGTTTCAGGTTACAGACTCCGCTAACCCAGAAAGAGTACCTCAGGTTAAGAACTTTGCTTCAGGATGAGAACAGAAATCGTGCAGCGGTGGCGCAGCGGCAGCAGGAGGCCTCATTAGCTAAAGTGGTGCTTCAGGTTAAGAACAGTTTCAGGTTAAGAACGGACCTCTGGAACGAATTAAGTACTTAACCCGAGGTACCACTGTATTTCCGGTGCTCCTCCGACCCGGAAGTGCGCCGGAAATATCATGCGTGCACGCATATGGGCACGCGCTCCCCTGCCCTCTGGCCCGCTGTGCAATTGGCGCTGGGGACACCGGCCCGAGGCGTGTTAAGTTTGCTGACCCCTGGTTTAGGTTCTGTCAAAGATGGAGGGAACACCCTCTCTTAAAGCCGTAGTCCAGAACATCTGTAGGGCTGCCTTGTGCTCACGCATTCGCTTTTTGTGCATTTCATTATGTATATTTTTTTAATTGCAGGCGCTGGTTTTCCATCCAGAGCAACCAGCTGGTGTATCAGAAGAAGGCCAAGGTGAGGAATAGGAAGTGGATTTATTTGTGAGCCTTTGAGATCCGTGTGAATATTTGGGGGTGGGGTGGGAGGAAGGGGCAAAAACTTCGGTGCAGGCAAAGGGCATAAGGTTTGCAAGATTCCAACTGCCTCCTTTTTTCCTAATTTCCTAATTCTTCCCTGGCCTCCTCGCTGGCCCAAGTAGGACCAATTCAGCCAGCTAGCCCTGGGGATTATCTAATGCTTATTTCCTCTAAATTGATTTTTGAATTTTATTGTTTTTCATGTTTTTATACTGTATTTTATTCTGCTTTTTGGGACACGGGTGGCGCTGTGGGTAAAACCTCAGCGCCTAGGACTTGCCGATCGCATGGTCGGTGGTTCGAATCCTCGCGGCGGGGTGCGCTCCCGTCGTTCGTTCCCAGCACCTGCCAACCTAGCAGTTCGAAAGCACCTCCGGGTGCAAGTAGATAAATAGGGACCGCTTACCAGCGGGAAGGTAAACGGCGTTCTGTGTGCTGCGCTGGCTCGCCAGATGCAGCTTTGTCACACTGGCCACGTGACCCGGAAGTGTCTCCAGACAGCGCTGGCTCCCGGCCTCTAGAGTAAGATGGGCGCACAACCCTAGAGTCTGGCAAGACTGGCCCGTACGGGCAGGGGTACCTTTACCTTTACCTTTACCTATTCTGCTTTTATAATTAAGTGTTTAAAATTTGTTGTTAGCCGCCCTGAGCCCGGTTTTTGAACCGGGAAGGGCGGGGTATAAATAAATTATTATTATTATTATTATTATTATTATTATTATTATTATTATTATTATTAATTTGTTGAAATCATGGCTGATGAGCTGCTGGAGCTCTTTGGTATGCAAAGCGGTTGCCTTGGCTCCAAAAAGATATCGTAGACGGGGGAAGAGATTCAGTAAAGGGCTGCCGAAAAGATCATGAGTGACGGGGGGGGAGCACAACTCCCCTAGGAAGAAAAGCTTGCAGCGTTTTGGACTTTTTAGTTTAGAGAAAAGGCAGGTTAAGAGGCAGCACACTTGAAGTTGGCAAGAGGTGAACAGAGAAAAGCCTTTCTTCCTCTCTCAAACACAAGAATTCAGGGACACTCCATAAAGTTGGATGTTGGAAGATTTAGGACAGATAAATAAAATATTTGCACAGTGCTTAGTTAAGCTACGGAACCCCCTGCCACTTGGATGGCTTTAAAAGTGTATTAGAGTATCAGTCTAAACATGAAAGAGGTAGAGAAGTCAGCTAGGAAGTCAAAGGCCCAGGGATAGTCCAGGAATATGGATTTCCCTCCCTCTGTCCCCATGCAAACCCCTCTTCTTCTTCTTTTAATTTTATTGATTTGTTTGCAACAAAAAGTAAGACAACAAAAGAATTTAAAATAGAAAGCGCCACAGCCTGGAAGGACAAAAGCGCAAAGACAACAGCACAGTTCCAAAGGGATTGTACATGATTACCGTATTTTTCGCTCTGTAAGACGCACCAGACCACAAGACGCACCTCGTTTTTGGAGGAGGAAAACAAGAAAAAAAATATTCTGAATCTCAGAAGCCAGAACAGCAAGAGGGATCGCTGCGCAGCGAAAGCAGCAATCCCTCTTGCTGTTCTGGCTTCTGGGATAGCTGCACAGCCTGCATTCGCTCCATAAGACGCACACACACATTTCCCCTTACTTTTTAGGAGGGAAAAGGTGAGTCTTATAGAGCAAAAAATACGGTAGCTCATACAAAGGTTCCCTTTGCAAATATTTCTAAAAATAAAAGCATTCTCCATCTGTGAGTTCCGTTATTGTTGAGAATAGGGGTTCTGTGTAGTCTTAAATGTGGCCGTTTACTGGCCCCGTGCCTTGACGTTTGTATAAGAAATAAAATTATGCTGTACGTAAGGAAAAAACGGTCATTTGAGCTCTGCCCTTTGAATACTTTCAGTATTGCTTCATGCTTTCAGTTTATGAGATTCATTTTCAAGAAGGGTCGTTGATTGCTGGCGATCCAAATCATTAAGATTAAAGGCTTCTCAGGAATTGGCAGTGCAGCCCTGAGATGAAAAATCAGTTCTTGGCTTGCCAACCCTGCTTTCTGCAAATCTCAATTGCACTCAAACTACTGAAAGAATTGGCCTGTCCCCCACCCCTTCACGTTGCTTTGTTGAATGAAGAATTAGGAGCCTAATGAGACAGAGAGAGAAAGAAAGAAAGAAGGATTAGGAGCCTAAACAGGTTTGGCAGACTTATCTGCTAATCCACCAGGGTGTGTGGGTGTAAGATGAATTCTATCTGTCGGGTGGAGGAGAGTTCAGATGGGTTAATATCGGGGATGAGAGCGGGGCATGGATGGGAAGAATGATGGTGGCATCTGAAGAGGCAGAGGCAGGGGGCTGTTTGTGCCAGGGCCAAATCCTGTCGTTTTCCTTCCCGAACCCAGGATGTCCTGACAGTGGTTGTGGAGGACCTGCGCCTGTGCACCGTCAAGCCTTGCCCGGACCACGAACGCCGTTTCTGCTTCGAGGTGGTTTCCCCCACTAAGTGAGTTTTCTCTTCCCTGTTAGGCCCTCAAATATGTGTGTGTATTTGCACGCACACACACAGACACAACCTCGCCAGGGGTGGGGGTGTCTGCTCCCCCAGGTATCACGGAATAACCCCACCACTTGGCCTTCCATCATACATGTCATCTCTTTCATCAGTACCACACCGACTCGCATTTATTCGTGCAAGGTTCAATGTCCTTCCATCGAACCTGCTGAGCCACAGATTTTCCAAGGGTTTGTTCTCTCCGCTATGCGTGTGTGACAGGAAAACTGTTGAATCTCTTCCACATATAATGTTCAACTGTCCCCTACATAGCATAGCCAGGACTAAATTCCTGGGTCCTGCTTTACTGCGCTTGGTTGGCAGGCCTGTTGAGTTACATGCCGCACTGCTTTTGCAGGATACAGATCCTTCTGTAACTCTGCAGGTGGCGAGATTCCTGAATGCGGTTATCTCACACACAAAAACTACCAAAAAACAACAAAAACATCAAAACTAATCGGACTGTTATGATGAGAGTGCATGTCGGATCGCGTCTTCAGTTTTTCTTTTTCTGTGAACCGTCCCCTGGAGCTCTCCTGGCCCCAAGCTGTCATTTGGCTCTGCTCAATGACCCACCCTTGCATCGTGGTGTTCACCTTCTGTTGTCGGACATATCGGTCTTTAGGTCTCTGTGTTTTTATGTTTGTATATACTTTATGGGCTAATAGCCGTAAATAAATAAATCTAAATCTAAGCACACACACAGACACACACAGCAGCTAGACTGATGACTGGGAGTGGCTGCCGGGACCAAATAACACTGGTCTTGAAAGACCTTCATTGGCTCCCAGGACATTTCTGAGCACAATTCAAAGTGTTGGTGCTGAACTTGAAAGCCCTAAATGGCCTCAAAGGCTCAGGAGACCTGAAGGAGCGTCTCCACCCCCATCGTTCTGCCCGGACACTGAGGTCCAGCTCCAAGGGCCTTCTGGCAGTTCCCTTTCTACAAGAAGCAAAGCTACAGGGAACCAGGCAGAGGGCCTTCTTATTACTTATATAACACCCACTCTGGGCGGCTTCCAACAGAATACAGTGGTACCTCAGGTTACATACGCTTCAGGTTACAGACTCCGCTAACCCAGAAATAGTGCTTCAGGTTAAGAACTTTGCTTCAGGATGAGAACAGAAATCTTGCTCCGGCAGCGCGGCGGCAGCAGGAGGCCCCATTAGCTAAAGTAGTGCTTCAGGTTAAGAACAGTTTCAGGTTAAGAACGGACCTCCGGAACGAATTAAGTACTTAACCCAAGGTACCACTGTATTAAAAACACCAAAAATTGAAAGCTTCCCTAAACTGGCCTGCCTTCAGATGTCTTCTAACAAGTCAGGTAGTTGTTTATTTCCTTGACATCTGGTGGGAGGGCGTTCCACAGGGCGGGCGCCACCACCGAGAAGGCCCTCTGCCTGGTTCCCTGCAACCTCTCTTCTTGCAGGGAGGGAACCGCCAGAAGGACCTCGGAGCTGGACCTCAGTGTCCGGGTAGAACGATGGGGGTGGAGACGCTCCTTCAGGAATACTGGGCCTTTGAGGCCGTTTAGGGCTTTCAAGGTCAGCACCAACACTTTGAATTGTGCTCGGAAAGAGGGATACAGTGGTACCTCGGGTTACAGACGCTTCAGGTTACAGACTCCGCTAACCCAGAAATAGTGCTTCAGGTTAAGAACTTTGCTTCAGGATGAGAACAGAAATCATGCTCCGGCGGCATGGCAGCAGCAGGAGGCCCCATTAGCTAAAGTGGTGCTTCAGGTTAAGAACAGTTTCAGGTTAAGAATGGACCTCCGGAACAAATTAAGTACTTAACCCGAGGTACGTACCACCGTATTCTAATATTCTGTTGGAATATTATGCTTCAGGTTAAGAACTTTGCTTCAGGATAAGAACAGAAATCGGGCTCCGGCAGCGCGTCGGCAGCAGGAGGCCCCATTAGCTAAAGTGGTACCTCAGGTGAAGAACTTCTTAAGTTCTTCACCTGAGGTACCACTTCTTAAGTTCTTAACCTGAGGTACCACTGTACTGGCAAGCTGGCAGGTGTGCAGAAAAGGGCAACCCAGACTATGAAGTGGGTCTGGAAACCAAGCGTTGGAAGAGTTTAGCCTGGAGAAGAGGGAGCTGAGAGGCAGCCATCTTCAAATAAGAAAACAAAAATGGAGAAAGCCTGTTTTCCGCTGCTCCAGAAGGCAGGATCTGAACCCGTGGATTCAAATAACAAGGGAGGAGATGCTGACTAAAGATTACCACGAATTTTCTGACGGTAAGAGCCATTGGGCGGTGGAACGGACTCCCTCAGAATGGACTCTCCTTCCTTGGAGGTTTTTCAGCGGAGGTTCGGATGACCACCGACTGCATCTCGGGGGGTTGGGCTAGATGGCCTTTGGAGGTCCCTTCCAGCTCTGCAGTTCTGCCATTCCATGTTCTCCCTCTTTGACCCTTTGCTGTCCTTCCGCTTTCCCTGGCAGGAGCTGTTTCCTCCAGGCGGATTCGGAGAGGCACCAGCAAGCCTGGGTGTGCGCCGTTCAAAACAGCATCGCGTCTGCTTACAACGAGGAACATCTGGAAACCCGGGGGCAGGTAAGGGGTTGCCGAACACCAGGAGCGTTAGCAAATCCACAGTATTCCGGTCCCAAACCGTCACCCGAAGCAGAAGACACCCACCGCTTTTTGCTTATTTTTGCTGTACGCAGGGCTGCCCTTGAGACTGACCCAGAAACTCCAGCGGGTGCAGAATGCCACAGCGAGACTCCTTACGGGGTCCTTGCCACAGGATCACATTCATCCAGTGCTTCACCAACTGCACTGGCTCCCAGTGGAGTACAGGATCAGGTTTAAGGTGCTGGTTTTAACCTTTAAAGCCCTATACAGCCTAGGACCCTCGTACCTACGAAACCGCCTCTCCTGGTATGTCCCACGGAGGACCTTACGGTCTTCAAATAAAAACATCTTGGAGGTCCCAGGCCACAGGGAGGTTAGGCTGGCCTCAATCAGAACCAGGGCTTTTGGCTGTGGCCCCGATCTGGTGGAACGTTCTGTCCCAAGTGACTAGAGACTAGGAATATTGGTGTGTTGAATATAAATGTGATGAAGGCAGCATATAGAAGTGTGCTTAAAATATGCCGCAGTACAGAACCTTTGTGCAGAGTCTTGCCATACACAGGAAAGGATTTTTTAAAAATATCTCTATATGTCTTCCAATAACCAAGTTACAGTTTTATATGTTTGCTGTTCCAGTGGAAGATAATCAAGTTCCATTTTCCCATTTGCCAGACTGACCTTCTCTTACCCTTATTTGAGGGTTTATTGATAGATGCCATTTCCCATTTCCCAGACTCTGGTGAGCTGGGAATGTATGGATGATGGGAGATGTTTTTTCCATGCGCTCTGGCACTCATCACGGCGCTCCATGTGCCAGAAGCGGTTTAGTCCTGCTGGCCACATGACCCGGAAAGCTGTCTGCGGACAAATGCCGGCTCCCTCAGCCTGAAAAGCGCGATAACCTCCCAGGGGTCCTTTACCTTTTTTAAACTTCTCTCATTTTTGCAGATTTCTATTTTGTCACTGTTTTTCACTAAGGTTATAATTTATTGACCTGCCTCCGGTGCTGTGCCTTTAAAATACCCAAATATTGTTGCAGGTGGCTCTCTGGGGAGGTGCTGACCAAGGAGATATATATATATTTTAAAAATCCTGTTTACATTGCACAACTCTTCTTATCGTACTGGCACTCCACCCCTTCGAAACTTTCTTGTGCCCTGCAGTTCCCAAGGCTTACACAGTCATAGCCTTCCCAGCCTGTACTGAGGACTAGCCACTTGGTTTCTTTGTCGCTGCCATTTCAAAACGAGGATTGAGATTCTTGCTCCCTAATGCTAATTTCTGAACTTGGAAAGGGGGGGAAATACATGCAAGCCTTTTTCGTTCCACTCCTCTGTAGCTCCTGGAGCGGACGGCATCTCTTTCTGCTGCCAAACTGCAGTCCCCCTCCAGCCGGAAGCTGCGGGCCGGGGTGGACAAGCAAGTCATAGACCAGGTGCAGAGACTGGAGGGCAACGCCCAGTGTTGCGACTGCCGTGAGCCGGCGCCCGAGTGGGCAAGCATCAACCTGGGCATCACGCTTTGCATAGAGTGTTCCGGCATCCACAGGTGAGCTGGCAAACTGCGCTTAGGACGTGGCGGATGGAGCGGATTCCAGTTCCTGGTTTTCTCTGCTGCTCCCTTTCCTGTTCTAAGAGGCGGGGCTTGAGGGAGGTGGGAGGAGCCTTGGAGAAAGGGGAGGGGCTTTGAAATACCGTATTGGCCCGAATATAAGCCGCACCTTTAAAATCGGAAGGGGGAAAAGAAAAAAAGAAAAAATATCCAAATATTGTTGTGGTTTAGTCGTTTAGTCATGTCCGCCCCTTCGTGACCCCCTGGACCAGAGCACGCCAGGCACTCCTGTCTTCCACTGCCTCCCGCAGTTTGGTCAAACTCATGCTGGTAGCTTCGAGAACACTGTCCCACCATCTCGTCCTCCGTCTTCCCCTTCTCCTTGTGCCCTCCATCTTTCCCAGCATCAGGGTCTTTTCCAGGGAGTCTTCTCTTCTCATGAGGTGGCCAAAGTATTGGCGCCTCAGCTTCAGGATCTGTCCTTCCAGTCAGCACTCAGGGCTGATTTCCTTCAGAATGGAGAGGTTTGATCTTCTTGCTGTCCATGGACTCTCCAGAGTCTCCTCCAGCACCAAAATTCAAAAGCATCCATTCTTCGGCGATCAGCCTTCTTTGTGGTCCATCTCTCACTTCCATACATCACTACTGGGAAAACCAGAGCTTGAACTATACGGACCTTTGTCTGCAAGGTGATGTCTCTGCTTTTTGAGATGCTGTCTAGATTTGTCATTGCTTTCCTCCCAAGAAGCAGGCGTCTTTCAATTTCGTGACTGCTGTCACCATCTGCAGTGATCATGGAGCCCAAGAAAGTAAAACCTCTCACTGCCTCCATTTCTTCAAGCCGATTCATTCCTTGCTGCTTCTGGCTGCATACTGGGTAGAAGGGGGGGGGGGACTGCGCTGCGTTGCCAGCGGCCTTCCCCCTTCCTCGCTTCCTCCCTTCTTGGCCTTGGGGGAGAAGATGGGGCACTTCGCCGCACTCCTGGCTGCATCCCATAAAGTCGTGAATATAAGTCGGAATTTGGGGGGAGAAATGCGGCTTATATTCAGGTCAATACGGTATATCTTAGTAAGTTAGTGGCTGAAGTGTTGGGGCTGAGATTGTGGGAGGAGCCTGTGGAGGAAAGGGGCGGGGCTTGCACACCAGGACCTGGGAAAGGGGTGGGGCTTGTGACAAAATGGGGAGGTGTTTGCCATAGATGGGAGGAGCCAGGGAAGAGAGGGTGGGGCTTGGGTACAATGCAAGAGAGGGATTGCCATTTCTCCCACCCCACCTTGAAGGTTTCCTCCTCTGTTAGGAACATAAACAGAGCCTGGTGGATCAGGCCCAGAGGCATCCTGCTCTCACAGTGGCCGACCAGATGATTATTATGGGAAACCTGCAACCAGGATCTGAGCCCAAGAGCCCTTTCCCACCTCTGTGGATTCCAGAAACTGGGATTCAGAAAATATTTCTGAGCCCAGCCACAGTGGCAAATGGCATTCGATAGCCCTCCACGGATTTGTCTCATCCTCTTTTAAAGCCCTCCAGGTTGTTGCCTGCCTCCTGTGGCAGGGAGTTCCGCAGTTTAACTGTGCCCTGCATGGAGCAGGAGTGCTCCTTGCCTGATCTCTCCCTCCCTGTCTCCAAATTAGGAGTCTCGGTGTCCATTTCTCCAAAGTGCGGTCGCTGACACTCGACTCCTGGGAACCTGAGCTAGTCAAGGTAAATGCGGGGGCCTAATGGCGGGGGGGGCCCTCTGAACTCCTCATTGGTTGGGAATGATGACAGTGGCGTAACAAGGTCAGGTGGTACCCGGTCCCCAGTGGTTGGGAATGATGGCAGTGGCGTAACAAGGTCAGGTGGTACCCGGTCCCCAGTGGTTGGGAATGATGACAGTGGCGTAACAAGGTCAGGTGGTACCCGGTCCCCAGTGGTTGGGAATGATGACAGTGGCGTAACAAGGTCAGGTGGTACCCGGTCCCCAGTGGTTGGGAATGATGGCAGTGGCGTAACAAGGTCAGGTGGTACCCGGTCCCCAGTGGTTGGGAATGATGGCAGTGGCGTAACAAGGTCAGGTGGTACCCGGTCCCCAGTGGTTGGGAATGATGGCAGTGGCATAGCAAGGTCAGGTGGTACCTGGTCCCCAGTGGTTGGGAATGATGACAGTGGCGTAACAAGGTCAGGTGGTACCCGGTCCCCAGTGGTTGGGAATGATGGCAGTGGCGTAGCAAGGTCAGGTGGTACCCGGTCCCCAGTGGTTGGGAATGATGGCAGTGGCATAACAAGGTCAGGTGGTACCCGGTCCCCATCGGTCCCCAGTGGTTGGGAATGATGGCAGTGGCGTAACAAGGTCAGGTGGTACCCGGTCCCCATCGGTCCCCAGTGGTTGGGAATGATGGCAGTGGCGTAACAAGGTCAGGTGGTACCCGGTCTCCATCGGTCACCAGTGGTTGGGAATGATGGCAGTGGCGTAACAAGGTCAGGTGGTACCTGGTCCCCATCAGTCACCAGTGGTTGGGAATGATGGCACTGGCGTAGCAAGGTCAGGTGGTACCCGGTGCAGAAATTTTTTTGTCAACCTCCCCATTGAAATTTTCCCTCCCTCCCTCCACTGCCCCCATCAAAGCCCTGCCCTTCTCCAGGAGCGTGGGGGGCAACAGCGTGCCGCCCGCCCGTGACCCCCAAGCCTCCCCCGAGCTGGGGGAAGGGGGGGGAAGGCCGCTGGCAAAGCGGCGCAGCTCCCCGCCTTCCCCCGACGGCTCAGGGTCCTATCTGTCAACATTTCCCTTTCTTTTAAGGGAAATTCCCTTATTCCGAATAGGATTCCTCGCAAGAAAAGGGGAAAGTTGACAGCTATGCGTCAGGGTAGGCTTGGGAGTCGTGGGCGCATTGTGTGCCGAATGTCACTCCCCTCGGGAGATGGGTCGGGGGGGGGGGTTGGCTAAGATGCAGCTTCTGAGATCCTCGCCTCTCCCTCCTCCTCCTCCTGCAGCTGATGTGCGAACTGGGAAACCGAGTCATCAACCAGATTTACGAGGCACGAGTGGAAGAGATGAACATGAAGCGGCCCCAGCCGGGCTGTTCGCGGTGAGGACGTCCCCTTCGTTGAACGATACGATAATCTTTATTGTCATTGTCCCATACAGAACAACGAAATTGAAAAAAATCTACATAAAAACATTCAAAAACCAACAAGCCTGCTATCCCAACCTGGTTAGCCCCCTAAAAACTCTGATACCCCATTTTTAAATACAAATATACAGTGGTACCTCGGGTTACATACGCTTCAGGTTACAGACGCTTCAGGTGACAGACTCCGCTAACCCAGAAATAGTACCTAGGGTTAAATAGTACCTCTTCAGGATGAGAACAGAAATTGTGTGGCGGCAGCAGGAGGCCCATTAGCTAAAGTGGTACTTCAGGTTAAGAACAGTTTCAGGTTAAGAATGGACCTCCGGAACGAATTATGTACTTAACCCCAGGTACCACTGTACTCCCATCAAGACTCCTTACACTGTATTTAAAACCAAAATCGCATTTGGATAGAAACTGTTTCTCAGGTGGCTAGTCCTGGTCTTTATAACCCTGTACCTTCACAGAGCCTAGGACTTGCCGATCAGAAGGTCGGCGGTTCGAATCCCTGCAACGGGGTGAGCTCCCATTGCTCGGTCTCTGCTCCTGCCAACCTAGCAGTTCGAAAGCACCTCAAAGTGCAAGTAGATAAATAGGTACCGCTCCAGCAGGAAGGTAAGCGGCGTTTCCGTGCGCTGCTCTGGTTCGCCAGAAGCGTCTTAGTCATGCTGGCCACATGACCCAGAAGCTGTACGCCGGCTCCCTCGGCCAATAAAGCGAGATGAGCGCCGCAACCCCAGAGTCGGCCACGACTGGGCCTAGTGGTCAGGGGTCCCTTTACCTTTACCTTCTTCCAGAAGGTAGAAGCACCCCACATCTCCTCCTCCCCCCCCCAGCCCCCATCTGCTATAAACACTCTAAAAAAGATTATCTACATTTCTATCCCAACTTGCCTCTGAGGAGCTCAAGTTGGTGTGCATCGTTTCCTAATTCCCACTTTTATCCTCACAACAACCTTGCAGCGTAGGTTAGGCTGAGATTTGGCAGCGTCTGCCTCTAGGCCACACCCACCGAGCTTCACCCATGCCCAAGGTGTGATTTGAACCCAGATCTTGCTGTGACCCAGTGGTTCTCTAAGGGTGTGCGACACACGCGCCGGTGCGCCAGGAGAGGATGGCAACTGTGGCGGGAACGTTCAGGGACAAGCAAAGAAACATTTAAACATTTCAGTGTTGTATGGTATAAAGGTAAAGGGATCCCTGACCATTAGGTCCAGTCGTGGCCGACTCTGGGGTTGCGGCACTCATCTCGCTTTACTGGCCGAGGGAGCCGGCATTCAGCTTCTGGGTCATGTGGCCAGCATGACTGAGCCGCTTCTGGCGAACCAGAGCAGCGCACGGAAACGCCGTTTACCTTCCCGCCGGAGTGGTACCTATTTATCTACTTGCACTTTGACGTGCTTTTGAACTGCTAGGTTGGCAAGAGCAGGGACCGAGCAACGGGAGCTCACACCGTCGCGGGGATTCAAACCGCCGACCTTCTGATCAGCAAGCCCTAGGCTCTGTGGTTTAACCCACAGCGCCACCCGCACCCCCTGTCGTACGGTATACTATAGTGTTATATATATATATATGGATATACAACCAGAAAGACTATCCATGCCTCTCTTCAGGGGCGTTGGCTATTCTTATGCAGTTCTCCACAACGTATTGTTGTGTACAGGGCAAATAAATTCTGGCAAATAAGAAAGATCACAGAAGAGAAAGGCTTCTTGTGTTGATGAGATCTGATTTAAATGAGATTACCTGGCAAAAAACGAGCTCACACTTCTCCTCGACTTTGTATACTTACTTAAGAGGCTTGTTCCTAATTATATTTTGGGAATGATTCATGTTTTTAGGCAGCTGCCTTGGTTTATACTTTCTGAGTGTCCCGTGATCATATTATAAAGGAGTTGTGTTCTGTGTTATAAATCGAGTACTGCTTGGAGTATTCCATTGCATTTCTTAGGAATAAAACGATTCAATGTGGCCAGAGCAAAAATGTTATTCTGAAAGTGTAGCCCAGAGAAGAAAGTTTGAGATCTGGTGCTCTAACCACTACACCACACAGCCACAGAAGGAGAGAGATTTGTGTTTGCGTCTACACATTTGATTCCCTCCCTTTTTATTCAATACTCTATAATGCACCTAAAAGGTTCTCAGTGCTCCCTGTGTATTAAAAGATAAGGCGGTCCCTGTCCCAGGGGCTGACGCGTTCCGGTAGACACGGCACAAAAGGAAAGAGGGATGGGGAGGGAAGAGGAGCGTTCATGTACCTGCAACTTCATTGGCTGATAGCATGGTGGCCAGAAAGCACCTACAGTCGGTTGCCCAGTAGGTGGTGCTGTTGCATAGGACTGATCTGCACAATCCCTCACTCTCTAAATGGGGGGGGGGGGAGAGAGATGAAAGGGCCACTCCCATCATGCACCAGGAAACTTTGGCTCCTCCCCCTTCGCTTGTCAATTCTGTGCAGGGACGTTGTCAAGTCTCTGAACATGTGCAAAATTCACCTTTGGTACCTGTCATTGTTATAAAAATTAAATTAAATTAAATTAAATTAAATTTCTTCTTCTATTTCTCTGTCCCAAGGCTGGAGAAGGAGGCCTGGATCAGGGCCAAATACGTGGAAAAGAAGTTCATCACCCAGTTCCCGAAGGCCGGGGCACAGCTGCATCGAGGTGGAGATGTCCGAGGGATCGAGAAGCCCAAACCGTTCCCCAAACCCAAACCTCCGGGGCAGAAACGAGGGGGCGCAGGTAGGGAGAGAGGCTATCTTCCTTCCTCCTGCCCTTAGCGCAGGGGATATAAGATAGCTGTCAGTTTTCAGGACATTTGCGGGGTTAGAGGCAGAAGCAAGGAGCCAGGTCCTGCTGGTTTTCCAGAAGTAGTTTTCATGTACAGTGGTACCTCGGGTTACAGACGCTTCAGGTTACAGACTCCACTAACCCAGAAATAGTACCTTGGGTTGAGAACTTTGCTTCAGGATGAGAACAGAAATTGCACGGCATCGTCAGCAGGAGGCCCCATTAGCCTCAGGTGCTTCAGGTTAAGAACAGTTTCAGGTTAAGAACGGACCTCCAGAACTAATTAAGTACTTAACCCGAGGTACCACTGTAGATGCGAAAGGTCCCCTAAAACATTGAAATGATCATGAACCATCAGGAAAACTGAATAAAAGTGGTCTGAGTGCAGCCTTAAGGCAGGTCTGCTGTTTCTAATAGATCTGCTCTGAGCAAACTTATTATTGTGTTTTTAATATTCGGTTGGGAGCCGCCCAGAGTGGCTGGGGAAACCCAGACAGATGGGCGGGGTATAAATAATTATTATTATTATTATTATTATTATTATTATTATTATTATTATTATTATATATTGTTTATTGCATTGAATTACCCACTTTTTTCTCTCCAAGGGGGGTGATAGTGTACACCAGGGGTCAGCAAACTTTTTCAGCAGGGGGCCGGTCCACCGTCCCTCAGACCTTGTGAGGGGCGGACTATATTTTTTTGGGAGGGGGAATATGAACGAATTCCTATGCCCCACAAATAACCCAGAGATGCATTTTAAATAAAAGCACACATTCTACTCATGTAAAAACACGCTGATTCCCGGACCGTCCATGGGTCGGATTTAGAAGGCGATTGGACCGGATCCGGCCCTTGGGCCTTAGTTTGCCTACCCACGATGTACACGGTTCTCTCCCCTTCCCTATTTCATTCCCACAACAACTCAGTGAGGTACCGAATTTTTCGCACGATTGGACGCACCGGACCATAGGGCGCACCTAGTTTTTTTGGGGGGAAATAAAGGAAAAAAAATTTCCCTTTATTCCCCCCCCCAAAAGCAGGTCAGGGAAACCGAACCAGGTCGAGGAACAGCGAGATAGTGGCGCTGCGCCTCCCTGCTGTCCCCCGAGCTTGTGGGGCTGGCTGATGTCTGCCCGGCGCGAGGGGCGCTCTGATTCAGGGCGCCCCGCCCGCCGGGCGGCAGGCTGCTATCCGCAGCTTGGGGAGCCTTGCGGGGAACTCCTGCAGGGCTCCCCACCCTGCGGATGTCTGCCCGGCGCGAGGGGCGCTCTGATTCAGGGCGCCCTACCCGCCTGGCGGCAGGCTGCTATCTGCTTGGGGAGCCTTGCGGCGAACTCCTGCAGGGCTCCCCACCCTGTGGATGTGTTCCCGAAGCGCCGGGCGCTCTGCTTTCAGGGCGCCCGACGCTCCGGGAAGCAGGCTGCTATCCGCAGCCTAGACATCCCTGCGGGATCTCCCGCAGGGTTGCCTAGGCTGCGGATGTGTTCCCGAAGCGCCGTGCGCTCTGCTTTCAGGGCGCCCGACGCTCCGGGAAGCAGGCTGCTATCCACAGCCTAGACACGGCTAGCAGAGCGCTAATCCCGAAGCTTGGGGCTGCGGAGCTCAGCGCGCCCCAAGCTTCTGGGTGCCGGCAAGGTCTAGACGGCTAGCGGAGACCTTGCCAGCACCCAGAAGCTTGGGGCGCGCTGAGCTCCGCACGCCCCAAGCTTCGGGATTAATGCAGCGCTCCGCTAGCCGTGGGAGAGCTGGGTCTCCCACGGCTAGCGGATAGCTTCCTGAAGCCTGGAGAGCGAGAGGGGTTGGTGCGCACCGACCCCTCTCACTTTCCAGGCTTCAGCGAAAGCCTGCATTCGCTCCATAGGACGCACACACATTTTCCCTTGCTTTTTAGGAGGGAAAAAGTGCGTCCTATGGTGCGAAAAATACGGTAGGTTAGGCTGAGAGCGGCAGTGGCTGCCCCCTCCAAGGCCCCCCAGTGAGTTTCGTGTGGCCAAATAAGGATTCGAATCCTGGTCCAACATCCTTAAGTAGGGACACAGGTGGCACTGTGGTCTAAACCACTGAGCCTAGGGCTTGCTGATCGGAAGGTCGGCGGTTCGAATCCCCGCAACAGGGTGAGCTCCCGTTGCTCGGTCCCTGCTCCTGCCAAGCTAGCAGTTCGAAAGCACACCAGTGCAAGTAAGTAAATAGGTACCACTCCGGCGGGAAGGTAAACGGCGTTTCCGTGCGCTCTGGTTTCCGTCATGGTGTCCCGTTGCTGCTAGAAGCGGTTTAGTCATGCGGGCTGCATGACCTGGAAAGCTGTCTGCGGACAAACGCCGGCTCCCTCGGCCTGAAAGCGAGATGAGCGCCGCAACCCCATAATTGCCTTTGACTGGACATAACCGTCCAGGGGTCCTTTACCTGTTAAGGTAACAGCTGCACCACCAGCGCTCATCTTCTCAGCCTCCTTGCTGAGGTGTAAAGTCATCGTTGCAGAATGCAGTGCAGATAAAGAAACCAACGGGTTTTACCCAAACGCTGAAAGAATATACCATTTCTTACTGGTCCCCCTTTTTTTACTCCTACAGGAAGTAGTCCAAGCCGAGCGAGCCCAAACCCAGGTATGTGTCTCTCAAAGCCAGGTATACTTTGAAAGGTGGTGGAGGTTCGTTTTTGAGCTCAGTTTAGGAGGGATGGGGTCCATAGCTGTCAACCTTCCCTTTTTTTGCGGGAAATTCCCTTTTTCCAGTGCCGTTTCCCGCTACTTCCTGCTGCTGTCCCGGATTGTTAGATATCCCATAGACTGTCCCCAGGACAGGTGAGACTGCTGATCCCTTATTTTCAAATCTGAAAGTTGACAGCTATGGATGGGGACACACCTGGAAGAGAGCTGGGCTGGGTGAGAGACCCCATCTTTCCAGGTGCTGTTCAGTCCTCGCCCCAGAATGCCAGGACGCATTTATTTATCTCCTAAAATTCACATGCCGCTTATAGACTCACAGAATTGCAGAATCGAAAGGTGTTGTATTGTCCAAGCCCTGGCATTGCAGGAATTGCAGCTTCGTTGTAAAAACAAACAAACCTCAAAGCAGATTACAAAAAAAGGACAAAGCAATAAAACGATCGTAAGATTTTGAAAAGTTAAAACGACAACGGAGTAAGGGCAGATTCGAACTCGCAGCAGCTTCCTGAATGACTGGGTAGGCTTGCCCAAACAAAAATGTTAGATCTCTGAGCAGAGGGGCTAGTATCCTGACAAGGCCTTGCTCCTGTCGGCAGTCGGGTGTCGGCACTGCTTGCCAATCTGGGCCGAGTCAAAGGCGCTATTATCCGTATACAAAGCCCTTAACAACTTGGGGACCAGTTTACCTATTAGATCTCCTTTGGTCCACTTGGCTGCTTTGAACGGCAGAACTGGCGCCACCGACACTTTGGAACTCCCTGCCTCTTGAGAGCAAGAAGGTGCCTTCGCTTGACTCCTTTCAGCGCCTGCTAAAAACATCCTTGTTTTGACAGGCCTACCCAGATGCATAGGGAAGTGGAGACAATTTTAATTTGTATGCTTCAAAGTGCTGTTGTAAATTTCTCTTGGTTTCATCGTCATCATCATCATCATAATTTATACCCCGCCCATCTGGTTGGGCTTCCCCAGCCGCCACTCTGGGCGGCTTCCAACAAAATATTAAAATACACTAATGCATCAAACATTAAAAGCTTCCCTAAACAGGGCTGCCTTCAGGTGTCTTCTAAGAGTCTGGTAGTTGTTATTCTCTTTGACATCTGATGGGAGGGCATTCCACAGGGCGGGTGCCACCACTGAGAAGGCCCTCTGTCTGGTTCTCTGTAACCTCACTTCTTGCAGGGAGGGAACTGCCAGAAGGCCTTCGGAGCTGGACCTCAGTGTCCGGGCAGAACGATGGGGGGTGGAGACGGTCCTTCAGGTATGCAGGGCCTTTGAGGCCGTTTTGGGCTTTAAAGGTCAGCACCAACACTTTGAATTGTGCCCGGAAACGTACTGGGAGCCAATGTAGGTCTTTCAGGACCGGTGTTATGTGGTCTCGGCGGCCGCTCCCAGTCCCCAGTCTAGCTGCCGCATTCTGGATTAGTTGCAGTTTCCAGGTCACCTTCAAAGGTAGCCCCACATAGAGCGCATGGCAGTAGTCCAAGCGGGAGATAACCAGAGCATGCACCACTCTGGCCAGACAGTCTGCGGGCAGGGAGGGTCTCATCCTGCGCACCAGATGGAGCTGGTAGACAGCTGCCCTGGACACAGAACTGACCTGCGCCTCCATGGACAGCGGTGAGTCCAGAATGACTCCCAGGCTGCGCACCTGGTCCTTTGGGGGCACAGTTGCCCCATTCAGGACCAGGGAGTCCTCCACAACTGCCCGCCTCCTGTCCCCCCAAAACAGCACTTCTGTCTTGTCAGGGTTCAACCTCAATCTGTCATTGCTCTAGCTCTTTACGTAAACAGCATTCGGGTTTCTTGCCATGTATATATTTTACGAAATGAATAAAATCCTGCAGAGCTGCCAGCCACTGTTGGCATTCCTGAATTAGATGGGCCAGTGGTCTAACTCAGTACAAAACAGCTTCTTAAGTAATCCACGCTGGTGGCTGTTGCTGGTCTGATTCTCTCTGCCCCCTCCTCTTTTTAGGGGCAAGGGAAGGGGCCTCCCCAAGCCCCACAGACAAGCTGCAGAGTTTGCACCCAGGGGCCTTGCTCTATCGCGCTGCCGCTGCACCCCCAAGCCTGCCCACCATGGCGGACGCCTTGGCTCACGGCGCTGACGTCAACTGGGTGAACGCCAACCACGAAAGCCGGACTCCTTTGCTGCAATCCGTCGCCGCGGTGAGTCTGTGGGGGGCTCAGAACTCTTTTTTTAAAAAAATAATAATTTTTATTACATTTTCCATTTTAACAATCCAATCAGATCACATTAAATATTCCAAATTATAATGGTTATGGGGTTGCTCGTGCGTAAGTTGCCGCCACTCCTGGCTAGGTGGCCTGGTTAAACCTTTCCTAGCTGGACAGCCCCTCACTTCGTGGCTGTTCAGTCGCTGGCAGAATCCGACAGTGGGCGTTTCTTCAACCTTTTCCAACATAAAAGTTGTTTGACGCCCAGTCTCCTCCTAGCCTCCCTGCGCGGAAGCCTTCTGCGCAGGGTGGGCGTGGGTAGCGGAGGACCTGTGCTCTCTCCGCTGGTGTCCAGTGAAGAGTCTCTGAGCCTGCTCTCCGCTTCCCCCATTGGCCCCCCTCCATCCCTGGTGTCGCGCTGATTTTCTTCCCCAACAGGAGACCCCTCCTCTCTCCCTACTTGGCCCCTCTCCAGCATCGTCGTGGAGCCTCTCCTCCTCCTCTCGTTCCGATGGCAGTTCCCTGACACAAATTCTACAAATGCATCTCATATAGTCCAAATATTCTGCCAAATTATAGATTTTTGTTGGGGCTTCCCGTGCTTCAAGTTCAGTGGGGTTCCAATCATCTTATGTTTCTACTGCCTTGAGTTTCCAATAGTTCCTTCTTTAAATCTTCCTGTTGTTATCCTTCCCTTCCTTCATGGCCTCTGAGTTGTTTCCACAGGCGAGCTGAAGTAAACAATAATGGTCTTCTGTGTGGAATTTGTTTGACTCTCCTTTTTTTTGCAGCTGGTACGTCTGTTTTTTGCAGAATGTCCTCTCACACTTTTTTTTTATTGATACACCGAAAAACAAAAAAAAACAAAAACAAGACAATAAATACAAACCGAACCATGATAAGGACAATATTAATTACGAATCACTAAAACGAAATATGGTCCTGGGACTATAGACCCGACCTCCCGTCCATTCCTTATTTCACTTATCTATTATTTGTCGCCAATACACGCTTTTGTCTTAACTGATTAACTAATTATTGTTAGTTTCAGGTTAAGTATGGACCTCTGGAACGAATTAAGTACTTAACCTGAGGTACCACTGTATTATGTTTTTAGTGTGATTTTATTTTATTGGTGTTAGCCGCCCTGAGCCCGGCTCTGGCCGGGGAAGGCGGGGTATAAATTATTATTATTATTATTATTATTATTATTATTATTATTATTACTACTACTACTACTACTACTACTACTACTACAATGGTACCTCGGGTTAAGTAATTAAACTGTTCTTAACCTGAAGAACCACTTTAGCTAATGGGGCCTCCTGCTGCCGCCGCGCCGCCGCAGCACGATTTCTGTTCTTATCCTGAAGCAAAGTTCTTAACCTGAAGCACTATTTCTGGGTTAGCGGTGTCTGTAACCTGAAGCGTCTGTAACCTGAAGCGTATGTAACCTGAAGCGTATGTAACCCGAGGTACCACTGTATTATTTTCTGTGGGGCTCAGAACTCTTGACGCTCTCAAACGCCACCCCACTTCCCTCATTTCCCCACTTCACCTTCTTTCTCTCTCTCTCTACCCAGAATTCTCTCTTGGCCTGCGAATTCCTTCTTCAGAATGGAGCCAGCGTCAACCAGCCAGACAGCAGAGGCCGAGGCCCCCTTCATCATGCTACCATCTTGGGACACACTGGGTAGATACCTATCTATATATCTCTATACATATATCTTCCTATATGCATAGAAATGGAAGGCTGTCGTCACGTTGTAGTTTGCTGCAGCCAGCGCCAACGCCAGCATGGCAACAGAAAGGCGGGTAGGCAGGTGTGGAAGAACCCCGAAAGCAAGCGAGCGGCTGCGGGAAGGGGGAGAAGGGAGACTTCAGGGGGAGAACAAGGCTATTGATGGTTGAATCATTGTGTTTTAATATTCTGCTGGAAGCCGCCCAGATTGGAGTCCAACCTCCAACCTTTCACCCAAAGTGGGATTCGAACCCACAACCCTTGTGCTCTACCGACTGAGCTTATGGACAGTTGGTTCAGTGATCTGGTTGGTGTGAACTAATTTGTTCCAGGCACTGGGAACGAATAACCCTTACAGGTGAAACTCAAAAAATTAGAATATTGTGGAAAAGTTCATTTATTTCAGTAATTCAACTTAAAAGGTGAAACTGATATATGAGATAGACTCATGACATGCAAAGCGAGATATGTCAAGCCTTTATTTGTTACAATTGTGATGTTTATGGTGAACGGCTGATGAAAACCCCAAATTAACAATCTCAGAAAATTAGAATATTAAATGAAATCAGCAAAACAAGGACTGCAAATAGAGCAGTATTGGACCTCTGAGAAGTAGAAGCATGCACATGTACTCAGTACTTGGTTTGGGCCCCTTTTGCATCAATTACTGCCTCAATGCGGCGTGGCATGGATGCTATCAGCCTGTGGCACTGCTGAGGTGTTATGGAAGACCAGGCTGCTTCAATAGCAGCCTTCAGCTCTTCTGCATTGCTCGGTCTCCTGTCTCTCATCTTTCTCTTGGCAATGCCCCATAGATTCTCTATGGGGTTCAGGTCAGGCGAGTTTGCTGGCCAATCAAGCACAGTAATCCCATGGGCATTGAACCAGGTTTTGGTACTTTTGGCACTGTGGGCAGGTGCCAAAGTCCTGCTGGAAAATGAAATCAGCATCCCCATAAAGCTCGTCTGCGGAAGGAAGCATGAAGTGCTCCAAAATCTCTTGGTGGACGGCTGCGTTGACCCTGGACTTAACGGAGCACAGTGGACCAACACCAGCTGACGACATGGCTCCCCAAATCAACACAGACCGTGGAAACTTCACACTGGACTTCAAGCATCTGGCATTGTGTGCCTCCCCGTTCTTCCTCCAGACTCTGGCTCCTTGGTTTCCAAGTGAGATGCAAAAGCTGCTCTCATCAGAAAAGAGATTTGAGTTTCACCTATATATTGTAAAGGGATTTTGCTGATAGTGCACAATGATCTATTTATGTATGAGGCTGTTAGAGATGCTTGTCATGTGGAAATATTGAATATGTGTCTTCCCTGTTTCGTTTCCTAGGCTGGCCTGCCTCTTCCTCAAGCGCGGGGCCAACATGAACGCCGTCGATGGGGAAGGGAAGGACCCCCTCAGCATCGCCATAGATTCAGCCAACGCGGATATCGTCACCTTGTAAGGGAGATTCTCCACCCCCCACCCGCCCCTGTCTCCCTTGGGTGCCAAATAATCCCCCCCCCATTGTGAAGTCTTGGGTGTGAATTCTGCAGCTCTTCAGAGGTTGAAGGGGAAGAGGGGGATTCTGGGAGGAAGTTGGCGGGACGTCGGCCATCTTGAATCCTGGCCTTTGGATCTATAAATGTGTTATAACACTGTGGCACCAGATGGCGCTGTCGGGCTGAAATTGGAAGTCCATTTCCTTGTCAGCTTTTACAACGTTTTTTCCATAGCGTTTTTCTACAGCTGTGTAGATCCAGCCCATATCTGGTTTCAGCTTCTTGTCGATTGTTCTTCTGACGTTTTTAATAGCTGTTCTTAAATTGCTTTTACCGGTAATTTTCTTCTTTTTGTAAACTGCTTTGAGGTTTTTTGGTTTTTTGACAACCAATAAATTTTACGAAATATATAATCAACGAAATAAATGGAACGATTGGGTCTGTGGCTGGTAGAGGATTGGGGTAAGATGGGGGGGAGAAGGGGCTGAAATTCATTTTTTTCCTGTGGTGTCACATGACTCTTTTTCTCTTCCCACCCACCTTCCCTCTTTCAAAGATTGCGATTGGCCAAGATGCGTGAATCTGAGCTTGCCCTCGGCCAATCAGGTGAGTCTCAGCTGTGGGGGTGGGAACAAAATTCCACATCAGAATTCGCTCTATCTCCTTGAAAATCTTCCGGAATCAGTTTCCCATACGCTCTCAGTCCTCAGTTGCTCCATCTGTAAAATGGGAACAATCTGGCAACGATGGCCAACAGGTGGACAAACAAGCGATGGGTCCTTGCTGTTTTCACACCCGGACATAACAACTGCTAAAAATTAATTAATGTTACAGATAAGTAGCAAAACCCAGAAGCTGGTGTTTAGGCAACAGGTGCAAAATTAACAACCAAATAACTGAGATGGCTCAGTCGGCTGAGCACGAGGCTCTGAATTTCAGGGTTGTGGGTTCGAGGTCCACGTAGGGCAAAAATATTCCTGCCTTGGAGGGGGTCAGACTAGATGACCCCCACAATCCCGTCCAACTTGATGATTCTACATGATAATAAGTTTTTATCCCAGGCTGCTATTTTCATAGAAGGCAATAAACAGCTCAAGTTAACCCAAAGGTTTTATAATGTGAGGAGAGTCCCCGGTTTTAAGTTTTTTAAGCCAACCTGCGCCATGGAGCCTTTGTCCCTCAAGACTTGAGCCAATTTTCTTTTATTATTCTATTTTTCGACAAGGACAGTTTGGCCAGATTTTGCTGTACCGATTTGTCAGAGAACACACACTCTCATGCGCGCGCACACACACACACACCTCACAAGATCTCGCTATTATTATGAGCCTGGTTGCTAAGTAGGAAAGAACTTAATTGAAGGTTTAAGCTGTAAGTTAATATTCTCTCTTGGGAAAAGATTGAGGAGACCCAGCTCTGGATATTTTGTCCAGCAAATTCCTGTGGGAGGGAGTTCCGCAGGTTAACTAAGCACTGCGTGAAGAAGCGCTGCCTTTTATCTCTCCTGGATCTGCCACCATTCGCCTTCTTTTGGTATCCCATTAGTTCCTTGGCGGACATTCCCCCAACATGACCAGTAGATGCTGGGGCTGTGGGTGCGAATCCTGCTTCAATGCCAGAGAGTGGCTGGTGCCATTCAGGGCAGGCTGAGGCGGCAATCTGGGGTCTTCCTTCCAAGACGCGAACACATTTCCGATGCTTCCTGGCCGGGGCCCTTGCAGACTCCTAGCTGCGGTCCTTGTATTGGAGCGGGTTGGACTAGATGAGCTTTGGGGTCTCCCTCCCTGGTCCTGAATGGGGCAACTGTGCCCCCAAAGGACCAGGTGTGCAGCCTGGGAGTCATTCTGGACTCACAGCTGTCCATGGAGGTGCAGGTCAATTCTGTGTCTAGGGCAGCTGTTTACCAGCTCCATCTGGTACGCAGGATGAGACCCTCCCTGCCCGCAGACTGTCTCGCCAGAGTGGCACATGCTCTGGTTATTTCCCGCTTGGACTACTGCAATGCGCTCTACGTGGGGCTACCTTTGAAGGTGATCCGGAAACTACAACTAATCCAGAATGCGGCAGCCAGACTGGGGACAGGGAGCGGCTGCCGAGACCACATAACACCGGTCCCGAAAGACTTACATTGGCTGCCAGTACGTTTCCGAGCACAATTCAAAGTGTTGGTGCTGACATTAAAAGCCCTAAACAGCCTCAGTCAAGTATCCCTGCAGGAGCATCTCCATCCCCATCGTTCAGCCTGGACACTGAGGTCCAGCTCCGAGGGCCTTCTGGCAGTTCCCTCCCTGCGAGAAGTGAGGTTACAGGGAACCAGGCAGAGGGCCTTCTTGGTGGTGGCGCCCGCCCTTTGGAACGCCCTCCCACCAGATGTCAAGGAAATAAACAACTATCTGACGTTTAGAAGACATCTGAAGGCAGCCCTGTTTAGGGAAGTTTTTAATGACTGTTGTTTTAATGTATTTTTAATCTTTAGCTGGAAGCCACACAGAGTGGCTGGAGAAACTCAGCCAGATGGGTGGGGTATAAGTAATAAATTATTATTTGAGTTTCTATTGAAATGAGGCTTCATTTTAATGTTGTATTTTAATCCTGTTTCTAAGTTGTATCTTAATCAATTGTTTTATACCTTGTGTTAGCCACCCCGAGCCTGGTCTTGGTATAAATAAAAATTATTATTATTATTATTATTATTATTATTATTATTATTATTATTCCCTGATTCTTCCCGCTCTTCCAGGAGACGAAACATACCTCGACATCTTCCAGGATTTCTCCCTCATGGCGTCCAACGATCCAGACAAGTTGACCCGGCGGAGTTACGATCTGAAGCTGACGACGATGTGAAGTTGGCCCCCATCCGCCGAAAGGAGGAGGGAGACAGGAGCAAGAGGCCTTAAGTCACGTGCACATTCCCGTCAAAAACAAAGGACCGTCCAGTAGAAGCCTGTCTCTCCCTTCAGCAGCCACCAAAATGTTTTTGGTGACTTTGTGGAGTCGGACAAAAATAAAAGGTTTTCGTGGAAGATCGCGGGAAACGAAGAACCGATCTCCCCTGCTTACTCTGCCCTCCACAACTCCTGTCTTTTATTTATTGCTGACGGATGAGGACGTAAAAAGCCCTTGATGGACACAGAGATAAAATTACGGATTATTTCTCCTCCCACCTTTTCAAAACCAGATTACAGTCGTTTTATTTCCTCTCCTGGGCCTTGAAGAGGGAGATACTCCTTGAGGGAGGCAATTGATTTGGGGTCGAGGAAAGATTGTGTAGGAAGAGGCACAGATTAAACACAGCTCTCTGGAATTTGGGAAATGGTGTGTTTCATCTCTGTGTGTGTTGAAATTCTCAGCGGTTTCTTCCTGAGGTTGAAATCTAATTTTGCAGGTAGAGCAAACCTGCCTCAAGGTTTGCCCACGTTTATTTCGTTCGTAATTAGCTGAGCGTAAACGGAACTTTCTTTTTCTTTTAATTTAAATTGCGGTGTGGACATTTTAAATAAACTCGCATCTCTGGCCAAACCGCCCCAAATGACCAAGCTAAAGGCAACCAGTGTGGTCTTTTCCGTGTTTTAATTTTCTGCCTCTGTGTGTGAGTGTGTTCTTGTTTGTTTTTCAAAGGACTGGGGTTTATTTATTTCATAAAATCTATACACCGCTTGAGTGTTGGGGGCGGGCGGGGAAGCCCCAAAGTGATTTGCAAAACAAATTAAGACATTTTCCTTACTGACGGTTTTGTGAACAGCAAAAGCGTCAAACTTGCGAAAAGTTAAAATAACGACAAATTAAAAATAGATTGCAACTCACACCAACTTTCTAAACATCACAGGCAGGCATGCTTAAGCAAGAATGTTTTTAGCAGGCGCTGAAAAGAGAACCATGAAGGCACTTGCCTGATATAGATAGGCAGGGAGTTCCAAAGTTTGTGTTGTTGTTGTTGTTTAGTCATTTAGTCGTGTCCGCCTCTTCGTGACCCCCTGGACCAGAGCACGCCAGGCACTTCTGTCCTCCACTGCCTCCCGCAGTTTGGTCAAACTCATGCTGGTAGCTTCGAGAACACTGTCCCACCATCTCATCCTCTGTCGTCCCCTTCTCCTTGTGCCCTCCATCTTCCCCAACATCAGGGTCTTTTCCAGGGAGTATTCTCTTCTCATGAGGTGGCCAAAGTCTTGGAGCCTCAGCTTCAGGATCTGTCCTTCCAGTGAGCACTCAGGGCTGGTTTCCTTCAGAATGGAGAGGTTTGATCTTCTTGCAGTCCATGGGACTCTCAAGAGTCTCCTCCAGCACCACAATTCGAAAGCATCAATTCTTCTGTGATCAGTCTTCTTGATGGTCCAGCTCTCACTTCCATACATCACTACTGGGAAAACCAGAGCTTTTACTATACGGACCATTGTTGGCAAGGTGATGTCTCTGCTTTTTAAGATGCTGTCTAGGTTTGTCATTGCTTTTCTCCCAAGAAGCAGGCGTCTTTTCCCCCAAAGTTTAGTAAAGCTAAAGGGACCCCTGACCATTAGGTCCAGTCATGGCCGACTCTGGGGTTGCGGCGCTCATCTTGCTTTATTGGCCGAGGGAGCCGGCGTACAGCTTCCGGGTCATGTGGCCAGCATGACTAAGCCGCTTCTGGCGAACCAGAGCAGCGCACAGAAACGCCGTTTACCTTTCCGTCGGAGCGGTACCTATTTATCTACTTGCACTTTGATGTGCTTTCGAACTGCTAGGTTGGCAGGAGCAGGGACCGAGCAACGGGAGCTCACCCCGTCATGGGGATTCGAACCGCCGACCTTCTGATCGGCAAGCCCTAGGCTCTGGTTTAACCCACAGCACCACCAGGTAGGCCCCACAAATAACCCAGAGATGCATTTTAAATAAAAGGACACATTCTGCTCATGTAAAAACACACTGATTCCTGGACCGTCCACAGGCTGGATTTAGAAGGCGATTGGGCCGGATCCGGCCCCCAGACCTTAGTTTGCCTACCCATGAGGTAGGGCTTTGGAGAGACTCCCTACTTTGGGGGATGGTGCCTGATAACACACAAAAAAAGACACACATACACACCCGGATGTAAAATTGCATAATGGAATTGATACAGACATATAATTGAAAGGCAGTTTTCACGTCTTTCTGAAGGCTGCCCTGTATCAGGAAGTTTTTAATGTCTGGTGTTTCACTGTTTTCTTTTATATTCTGTTGGAAGCTGGCCAAAGTGGCTGAGACAGGCAGGTCAGATGGGTGGGGTATAAGTAATAAATTATTATGTCCTGCAAATAATAATAATAATGTCAGAAGGTGGTAAGCTCTCCTTCCTTGGAGGTTTTTAAAGCAGAGGTTGGACGGCCATCTGTCATGGATGCTTTAGCTGAGATTCCTGCATTGAAGGGGGTTGGGCTGGATGACCTTTGGAGGTCCCAACTCTACAATTCTATGATATAGAGCAGAAAGACACCAAGTGACCTGTGTGCCCGTTCAAACTGCTGACCAGGTGCTGTTAAAAGGGGAGGGGGTAATTCTACTCAGAGTAGACCCATTGAAATCAGTAGACCTAACTTAGACATGCCCATTCACTGCAAAGGGTCTGCTCTGAGTACAGCTAATACAGTGATCCCTTGGTTCTCAAACACCTTGGTACTCAAACAACTTGGAACCCAAACAACTGCAAACCCAGAAGTACCGTATTTTTCGCTCTATAACACGCACCCGACCATAACACGCATGTAGTTTTTAGAGGAGGAAAATCCGTAGGCATGCCACCCGTAGGCATTCCCTCCATAACACGCACAGACATTTCCCCTTACTTTTTAGGAGGAAAAAAGTGAGTGTTATGGTGCAAAAAATACGGTAAGTGTTCCGGTTTGCAAACATTTTTCAGAAGCCGAACGTGCTCTGTTTTGAGTGTTATGCTTCCGATTTGAGTGTTCTGCTGAGGTTTGTCTGTTTTTGCTATTTATTTTCCTTTTTAGTTTTCGCAGCTCTTTTTCATTTTGTTCTTGTGACTGTATGGAACCCAGTACAGCTACTGATTGATTGGTTGTGTGACTGCAGTACATTGCTTATTGCTTTCATTTTATGAATCAATGGTCTTGTTAGATAGTAAAATTGCTGTTTTAGGGGTTATTAAAAGTCTGGAACGGATTAATCCATTTTGCATTATTTTCTATGGGAAAGCGCGCCTTGGTTTTGGAACGCTTTGGTTTCGGAACGGACTTCCGGAACGGATTAAGTTTGAGAACCAAGGTACCACTGTATTTGGATAAAACCTGGGCATGTGCAATAGAGGACAGCTTTCAGGAGAAGAACGTCCTCTCTAAAACATTTAATACCCTGTTATTCTGGCAACCAACCAGTGGTCTGACTCTGTAGAATAAGGGCTCAGGTAGGTAGCCGCATTGGTCTGATGCAGTCAAAATAAATAAAAAAATTGTCCAGTAGCACTGACCTTAAGGTAAAGGTAAAGGGACCCTTGACTGTTAGGTACCGTTAGGTCCAGTCGCGGACGACTCTGAGGTTGTGGCGCTCATCTCGCTTTACTGGCCGAGGGAGCTGGCATACAGCTTCTGGGTCATGTGACCAGCAGGACTAAGCCACTTCTGGTGAACCAGAGCAGCGCACAGAAACGCCGTTTACCTTCCCGCCGGAGTGGTACCTATTTATCTACTTGCACCTTGACGTGCTTTCGAACTGCTAGGTTGGCAGGAGCAGGGACCGAGCAACGGGAGCTCACCCCGTCGCGGGGATTCGAACCGCCAACCTTCCGATCGGCAAGCCCTAGGCTCTGTGGTTTAACTCACAGCGCCACCCGTGTCCCTAAGCGTAATGCTGGTGGTCAGCAAAAGAGGTTTAAAGACTCTCTCAAGGCAAATCTTTAAAAATGGAGTATAAACACCAATAACTGGGAAACACTGGCCTGCGATTGCTCCAGTTGGAGAACAGTCTTTACCAAAGGTGTCGTGGGCTTTGAAGACACTCGAACTCAGGACGCAAGGGAGAAACGTGCTAAGAGGAAGGTACGCTTGGCAAATCCACACGCTGATCAACTCCCGCCCGGGAACCAATGTCCCCACTGTGGAAGGACGTGTGGGTCCAGAATTGGCCTCCACAGTCACTCACGGACTCCCTGCTAAAACCGTGTTTATGGAAGACAATCTTACTTGGGTACGAGGGATCACCAAAGAAGCAGCTCTCTGCACGTGCTCAGTGGAGCTCTCGTTTTGCATCCCTTGTACATCAACCCAGGATCAAGTCGCAGCCCTGCAATAGATTTCTGAGGTTCTGCCTCCGTGCTATTATGGCTTAACTGAGACCCTGCACTACGCTGGGGATGTCTTAACTGACTTGAATTCCTAGTCTCACGCCCTTGGCATCGCCGCATTTCAGAACAGCCAACAGGCAGGCGCCCAAGAATGTTACTTGCCCCAAAATGGAAAGAAGTGTAAGTCCCAGCAAAGGAAGAATGGATACAAAAACTTATGGAATATGCAGAAATTGCGAAACGTACCGGTAGAATAAGAAATCAAGATAAACTTTTTCATATATAACAGCATGCAAATGCTTTATTGAATATTTACAGATGAATTGTAAACAGATAAGAACATTGGCAGGATTACTGTAACAACCTGCAGTTTAATAAGAGTATATAAATAAAATAAACGAGCAAATTAATTGAATTTGGAAATGCAGAAGATATTAAAAGTAAATTTAAGGAAGTGCAGAAAGAGGGGTGGAAGTCAAGTTTTGAAAGGTTAAAATGACTAAAATTAATGAAATGAATGATGATGATGATGATGATGATGATAATTTTAATTCTACCCCGCCCATCTGGCTGGGTTTCCCCAGCCACTCTGGGTGGCTTTCAACAGAACATTCAAAACATCAAACGTTAAAAACCTCCGGATACAGGGCTGCCTTCAGATGTCTTCTAAAAGTCAGATAGTAGTTTATTTCCTTGAGATCTGATGGGTGGGCGTTCCACAGGGCAGGCGCCACCACCGAGAAGGCCCTCTGCCTGGTTCCCTGTAGCTTCACTTCTCGGTGGGAGGGAACTGCCAGAAGGTCCTCGGAGCTGAACCTCAGTGTCTGGGCAGAACGATGGAGGTGGAGACGCTCCTTCAGGTCTACTGGGCTTTTGAGGCCATTTGGGGCTTTCAAGGTCAGCACCAAGACTTTGAATTGTGCTCGGAAACATCCTGGGAGCCAATATGGTCTTTCGGGACTGGTGTTATGTGGTCTCGGCAGACGCTCCCAGTCCCCAGTCTGGCTGCCGCATTCTGGATTAATTGTAGTTTCCGGGTCACCTTCAAAGGTAGCCCCACGTAGAGCGCATTGCAGTAGTCCAAGCGGGAGATAACCAGAGCATGCACCACTCTGGCCAGACAGTCTGTGGGCAGGGAGGGTCTCGTCCTGCGTACCAGATGGATCTGGTAGACAGCTGCCCTGGACACAGAGTTGACCTGAGTCTCCATGGACAGCGGTGAGTCCAGAATGACTCCCAGGCTGCGCACCTGGTCCTTCAGGGGCACAGTTACCCCATTCAGGACCAGGGAGTCCTCCACACCTGCCCGCCTCCTGTCCCCCCAAAACAGTACTTCTGTCTTGTCAGGATTCAACCTCAATCTGTTAGCCGCCATCCATCGTCCAACCGCCTCCAGGCACTCATTATTGTTATTGTTATTAGAACAGAAACGGGCAGTAGCTTTGTGCCTTTCCCGGCGAAGCAACAGGCAGGCGCCCAACAGGTGCAGCCTCCCCGCAGGACACGGGATTGCAAGGAGACAGAGAAGCCTGCCTCTTGGGCAGCTGAGAAATGCTTAGGACTCTCTTTGTTTGGCAACCGCAAGGCAGCAAGCAACTCCCTTGCGGGGCGGGAACAGGATCCGCCTTCGCTTCCAGCCAGTCATGCCCATCCGGCTGGCACCTTTTAAAGGCGGCCGTCCCAGCTTCTCCATGGGGAAAAGAGGGGGAACCTTCTCACGGCTTAGGAGACCTCTGGGGCTGGCCGTTGCGGCAGAGGACGAGGCTCCTTCTCACAGCATCCTCTCTCACCTGTCGCAGGTAAAATAAGGAGGACGGGGTGGGGTGGGGTAGGATCAGGAAACCAGCACAGATCTCAGATGTGATGGAGAGGGGAGCTCCCGTTAGTGCCTGGCTCATGACACCCCCCTCCAGCCCCATCCCATAATTTCACGGCCCCTCCAGACGTTCTTTTTTTAAAAAATCTGCATCCATGATGCTATCGAGGTGGTTATACGTAAATCCCGCTTTCGACACTGTTTCCGAAACTTTCAGCGCGGACACAACTTCATTTCCAATCGGTGCAGGTCAACCTGCGAGTATCCTGCAACTTTTCACACCGCAAATGCTCCGGGAACGGGGTGGGGGCGATGTCCCACTTTTGCTGCGCTTATAGGATAAGAGTGACCCCCCCAAGCCCAATAATTATGTGTGGATCGACCAGTACGAATCCATCTCTAATGCGCTGTTATTGCACCGATATGACACATTGCAGAATACGCCCCACAAAAATCCCACCAGCTTGGGGGAGGGGGTTCTTCCAAAGTTTCCATCTTATATTATTGAGACCCCCCCCCTTCGGTCCCTGTTAAAATGGGGGGTCTTGTATCCCTCCCACCCGCTCCTTGCTTGCAAAACCCCTCGTGGGCTCCCCCTCTTCTGCGTCTTGGCGACCCCTACCAGACTTTATATTCTCTCCCTTGCTCATTTCCTTGTCCTGAGATTTGCTCCCCCCCCCCAGTTTATGCAGCCCAGAAGGCTTCTCTCTTCTCAGCCGTCACAAATCATCTCCCCCCCCCCCAACCAAAAAAGAAAGGAGAGTTCCCAGGAGAGTTGGGTTACAATACACCTGAACCAACCAGTTCCAAATTGCCCCTTGAGTCTCCGGATTAAAGATTTAAGCACTGCTTTGTATAATCAGTGAGCAGCTTTGCGGGGGGGGGATATTTGTCTTTAGACCGTGGGATGTGTGTGTGTTTATTTTGACAAATGCAGGTTTTGATTGGGGAGTCGCCATGATACTATACCGCAGAGGGCCCCACACTTTTTGCGCGCGCGCCCCCCCGCAACTTGGTGCCATAAATTCATTTCCAGCGCCCCCTCCCCTGTAAAAAGCGCTGTTCGGACGTTCGCACGACCCTCTCAAGTAAAGAGAACGGCACAGCAAAATTCAAAACCTAATTAATTGCGCATTTATTCCAAATCCAGTTAAAGCTATTTATTTCCATTAATTCCACAAAAGGGATGAACGTGGTCCAATGGTGCCAACTTTTCAAAGCCTGATAGTCATTTGCCTCTCCTGAGCCCACCCCCCCTCACTTTGAGAACACCTGCTATATAGGAGAATTGTGGCCACGCTGGGTGCATACAGAACTATGTTTCCCAGGTTTTTTGCTCTATGGATATCCTTTGATATGCTGACCCATCAATTTATTGCCCCAAGAATTCTGGACCTCTCCGTTTTCTTGGCAGCCGCCCGTTTCGTGCCTCCGAACTGCACGTTTGCCTGTTTGGTGCCCATTACTCGGGGCAGCCGAGCGAAGCGTCCCTGTTTAATGTGCCATTTGGTGAAATATTTATAGCACTTTCAAAGCCCCCTATCCGAGATTTTGCTCACGCGAATGCAAGCACGCCGCCTGATCACAGGGGATTTTATGGGGCTTCCGTGCGAAGCCTGCGCGACCCACCTGCGCCGTGGGAAACGCTGGTTTGGAGAATTGAACCAGGTGGGCGTTTTTTTGGGGGGGGGCAGACTCCTCTGCCTCGCCAGCTCCTGATGTCTTGCTGCAGGCCAATATGAGACTCAGGATTCTGTCCTCTCCCCCATGATTTTCAACATCTACATGCAGCCGCTGAGAGAGATCATCAGGGGGTTTGGGCTGGGTGTTCATCAATATGCGGATGATACCCAGCTCTACCTCTCTTTTAAATCAGAACCAGTGAGGGCGGTGAAGGTCCTGTGTGAGTGTCTGGAGGCGGTTGGAGGATGGATGGCGGCTAACAGATTGAGGTTGAATCCTGACAAGACAGAAGGACTGTTTTGGGGGGGACAGGAGGCGGGCGGGTGTGCGGGACTCTGTGGTCCTGAATGGGGCAACTGTGCCCCTGAAGGACCAGGTGCGCAGCCTGGGAGTCATTCTGGACTCACAGCTGTCCATGGAGGCGCAGGTCAATTCTGTGTCCAAGGCAGCTGTTTACCAGCTCCATCTGGTACGCAGGATGAGACCCTCCCTGCCCACAGACTGTCTGGCCAGAGTGGTGCATGCTCTGGTTATCTCTCGCTTGGATTACTGCAATGCGCTCTACGTGGGGCTACCTTTGAAGGTGACCCAGAAACTACAACTAATCCAGAATGTGGCAGCTAGACTGGGGACTGGGAGCGGCCGCCGAGACCACATAACACCAGTCTTGAAAGACCTACATTGGCTCCCAGTACGTTTCAGGGTACAATTCAAAGTGTTGGTGCTGACCTTGAAAGCCCTAAATGGCCTCAAAGGCCCAGTAGACCTGAAGGAGCGTCTCCACCCCCATTGTTCAGGTCAGACACTGAGGTCCAGCTCCGCGGGCCTCAGTGTCCGAGGAACCCCAAAGTTGTTAACATTTTTAGGGAGCTGACACCACGCTAAGGAGCCCAGCGCAGCAAACCAGCCCGAGGCGTTGGCGTCAGCAACTGAGCAAAGCCGGGTGCCTCGTGGTGTAAGCAGCGTGCGCTGGGCCCTACGCCAATCCCAGAGGTAGAGGGCAGAGCCAGTTGGCCACCTCTGGCCTCGCTAGCTCGCTCACCCTGGAGAGCCAGTGTGGTGTAGTGGTTAAGAGCGGTAGTCTTGTAATCTGGTGAACCGGGTTCGCTTCCCCGCTCCTCCACATGCAGCTGCTGGGTGACCTTGGGCCAGTCACACTTCTCTGAAGTCTCTCAGCCCCGCTCACCTCACAGAGTGTTTGCTGTGGGGGAGGAAGGGAAAGGAGATTGTTAGCCGCTTTGAGACTCCTTCGGGTAGTGATAAAGCGGGATATCAAATCCAACCTCTTCTTCTTCTTCTTCACCCCCGAACTCGCGGCGCAGAGCTGCCCGCAGTAAAAGAGCCCACTGTGGCGCTCTGACCGATGGGCGGGCTCTTCCCTGGACTCCAACTCTCGGGCCCCGGACTCTCAGCCTGGCACCCCTGAGAGCCTGGTGCCTGGGTGCCCCGCAACCCTGGCGCCTATGGTTAAGACGGCCCTGATTGCTATAAATCAGGGATCAGCAAACTTACCGCACCTTGGTCCAGTGTCTCCAGCGCCTATCACGCGGCGGGCCGGAGGGCGGGGAACGTGTGCCCATACGTGTGCGCACACGCTATTTCCGGCGCACTTCTGGGTCAGAGGAGCACTGGAAATAGCTTGTGCGCATGTGCACGGGCCTCCTCTGACCCGGATGTGCACCAGAAATAACGCTTGTGCATGCACAGATAACGCTTGCGCATGCACAAATAACGCTTGTGCATGTGCAAATAACACTTGCGCATGCACAAATAACGCTTGTGGGTGTGCGCGCAAATAACGCTTGCGCATGCACAAATAACGCTTGCACATGCACAAATAACATTTGCGCATGCGCACGAGCTATTTCAGGCGCACTTCTGGGTCAGAGGAGCACTGGAAATGGCGGCTGCTCCCTGCCACAACGTTCCCACTGAACATGTGCAGCCTTGTCTTGTGGAAGTTATAAAGAGCAGTGGGTTATGGCCATGTTTTGCAAAAACACTCTCTTCTCTCCTTCGACTCTTCTAGGAATCCAACCCTGAGAGATGTCGCTGCCTCTGGAAAACCCTCCGGATGGGGGCTGGGGTTGGCTGATCGTCCTCTCGGGATTTCTGGCCAACTCCCTCACTTACGGGGTTTTGAGATCTCTGGGTATCCTCTTTGAAGAACTGGTGGAGGCTTTCGACGCCAGCGCTGCCCAGGTCTCCTGGGTGACGGCCATCGCCTTGGCAACCCAGCAGCTGGCTAGTAAGTTTTCCAGATGGGGCCACCACCCAGAAGGCCACGCCTGTTGACGCCTTTGCTCCGGATACCAGTTTTTGTATTGGCGATGTTGCGGCGCTTGCAGAATAATATACTTTTCAAGCAACAAACCTTTTAACCATATTGGAACACAACTCAAAATACTGAAAAACTGTGCAGGGTTCAAATAGGCGAAATGGCAAATAATTAAGCCGTAAAAAGTCTGTCCAGACAAAAAGGGCAGCCGTTTCTCTTCATTTTTGAGTGAATCAGCTGGTCTGTCTCCGGAGCGAAGGCAACACATTTATCTGAGATTCCTGCATTGCACGGGGTGGGCTAGATGACTCTTGGGGTCCCAACTCTAGGATGCTATGAGAGCTTATTTCTAATGGACAAAATCTCCCAGCGCTCCTCATTTCTTGTTAATCTCACATCCCTACACTGTCATGTTTTAATTATTTTCTAAATATAATGAAATTAAAGGGGGCGGAGGTTGAGAGCAAATCTGGGAAGGGGTTGGCAGGGTTTGATTTGCATGCAGAACGCCACGGGTTCAATCCTTGCCTTGGTTCAATCCTTCAGTTGAACATAAAACCAAACAAACTAACCCATAACTGTGAGGTTGGGGGGGGGGAATCTCTAGAAGACGTCAGGGAACTAATCAGATTGCCAAAAGCCAGTGTTCTTCATCCTTGGCTCCCCAGACGTTGTGAGACTACAACTCTCATCATCCATGAAAATCTATTACGCTGGCTCAGGATGATGGGAGTTGTAGTCCAAAAAAAAATAATCTGGAAGACACCAGATTGCCAAAAGGCAATGTTCTTCAACCTTGGCTCCCCGAAAGTTGTCGGACTACAACTCCCATCATCTACAAATATTGGTTACTCTGACTCAGGATGATGGGACTTGTAGTCCAAAAATAAACCCCCAAGAGGCTGCCCTAACCCTTTGCAACCATCTTCCGCCCGTTTTCCACCCAGGTCCCGTTGGTACGGCTGCGAGCATGCGGTTCGGAGCTCGTCCGGTGGTCATGTTGGGCGGCCTCCTCTCCTCTCTGGGCGTCTTCTGGGCTTCCTTCAGCACCAGCTTACTCCAGCTGTATCTCACCCTGGGGTTTCTGACAGGTGAGTGAGCATGGGGTCCACCTTCCCCTCCTGCTCCCCCGCCGGAAGTGGGGTTCAGAAGGATTGCTGCCTTCCGACCACAGAGCAGAGCAGAGCCTTATCTCCCACAAACTTGTCCGATCCTCTGCTGATGCCATCCAAGCTGGCGGCCATTGCCGCCTCCTGTGGCAGGGAGTTCCGTAGTCAAACTACGCACTGCATGAAGGAGGAGGCAGAACATAAGCGTAGTGTTTAGGGAAGTTTTTAATGTTTGAAGTTTTATTCTGTTTTTAGTCCTCTGTTGGAAGTCGCCCAGGGTGGCTGGGGAGACCCAGCTGGATGGGGTATAAATAATAAAATTATTATTATTAAAGTAGTAGTAGTAGTTATGATGTGGGACGCGGGTGGCGCTGTGGGTTAAACCACAGAGCCTAGGACTTGCCAATCAGAAGGTCGGCGGTTCGAATCCCCACGACGGGGTGAGCTCCCGTTGCTCGGTCCCTGCTCCTGCCAACCTAGCAGTTCGAAAGCACGTCAAAGTGCAAGTAGATAAATAGGTACCACTCCGGCGGGAAGGGAAACGGCGTTTCCGTGCGCTGCTCTGCTTCACCAGAAGCGGCTTAGTCCTGCTGGCCACATGACCCGGAAGCTGTACACCGGCTCCCTCGGCCAATAAAGCGAGATGAGCGCCACAACCCCAGAGTCGGCCACGACTGGACCTAATGGTCAGGGGTCCTTTAGTAATTATAATAATAATGTCTCCCTCTCCTGCTGTGACCCGCTCCTCTCTCCCTTGGTCTCCCCAGGAACCAGAAGAGGCATGAAAAGGGCGGAGGATAGGTTGGCTGAAGGCAGGCATAGTCTCCGATTGCTTGGGAAAAACTCTGGAGCGGAGGAGACATTGATGGCTGTGGGGAGACAGGGACCTTCAGCCCCCACAACTGCCTCATAGGGGCAGGACCACAATTGCTGTGCTCATTAGTCTTGGCAGTCCTGAGCACATCTTTGAATAAAGAGGAATTTATTGTTGGCAACAACACGGCATAGCTGTCAAGTGTCCCTTATTTGAAGGGACAGTCCCTTATTCCAGCGCCATGTCCCGCTGCTGTCCCTTATTGATGGATGTCCCTTAAATGATGTCCCTTAAATTTCAAAGGAAGCAGCTCCTCTCCCTCCCTCCCTGCCGGCCAGGGAGGAGGGAGGCTCCAAGGCATGTTGCTTGGCTGTGTTGCTCACCCAATAAGAAGTCTAAGAACGACTGGGGGGTGGAGCTTGCATGCCTTGTGTGTGGCTAGTTAATGCAAGCTGAGGGGGTTTTTGAATGCTGGACGCCATTTTGTTGCATGTGCTGCTGCAAACTTTGCAGTGCAAAGCCAGGCCGGGGAGCCATCTTAAGTTGAGGCTGCATAGGCCTTGTGGTGCATGTGATTCAGATTCTAGTCAGTTGAACCTCTGGTTACAAAGTTGGTTGGACAGTGTTCTCGAAGCCACCAGCATGAGTTTGACCAGACTGCAGGAGGACAGGAAGACTGGAGTCCCTGGAACAGGCGAGGCTGCAGGTCCCTTATTTTGGCTGCTGGTCCCTTATTTTCAAGGCTGCTGGTCCCTTATTTTCAAATCTGTAAGTTGAACAGCTATGCAACACGGCTGCCTGCTCTTTCCTTCGCCCACCCAAAGCCTCTCTCCCCTCGCAGGTTTCGGCTGGGCGCTGGCCTTCGCCCCCGTCATGGGCACCCTCTCGCGCTACTTCTCGTCTCGGCGCTCCCTGGCGATGGGCCTGGCACTGACGGGCAATGGACTGTCCTCCTTCGCCTTCTCCCCGCTGCTCAGGCTCCTGGCTGACTCTCTGGCGTGGCGGGGGGCTCTGTTCGCCACCTCCGCCCTGGGCCTCCACCTCTTGGTCTGCGGGGCCCTCCTGCGCCCGCTGAGCCTGCGGGGCGACCTCTCGCACTCGGGACCGGGCTTCGACCTGGGCCTGTTCGCCGAGAGGGGCTTTGCAGCCTTCTCCCTCGGCGCCGCCCTACTGGCCGCTGGCTACTTCACGCCTTACGTCCACCTGGAGCCCTACGGCCGGGCGATGGGCCTCGGACCCTACGAAGCCGCCGCCGTTGTGTCCGCGGCCTCCCTCTCGGACGCTCTGGCCCGGCTGCTGGCCGGCGGCCTGGCTGACCAGCGCCTCCTGTCCCCGGCCCGCCTCCTCGTCCTCTGCAGTGCGCTGACCGCCTGCAGTCTCCTCCTCTTCCCGCTCGCCTCGTCCTTCGCAGATGCCCTCGGACTGGCCCTGCTCTACGGCACAAGCGCGGGCAGTTTTGCCACGGTGGCCTTCGGGGTCTTGCCCGAGATCGTTGGCGTGTCACGCGTGGTCAACGCCACAGGACTGTGTCTGATGGCCATGAGCGTCGGGGGGCTGCTGGGCCCACCTCTCTCTGGTAAGGGACACCTCGCTTATTATTATTATTATTATTATTATTATTATTATTATTATTATTACAACAGGAGGTCTCGGGGGGTTCACAGAAAAGATCACAACATGTTGTTGTTGTTTAGTCGTTTAGTCGCGTCCGACTCTTTGTGACCCCCTGGACCAGAGCACGCCAGGCCCTCCTGTCTTCCACTGCCTCCCGCAGTTTGGTCAAACGCATGCTGGTAGCTTCGAGAAGACTGTCCCACCATCTCATCCTCTGTCGTCCCCTTCTCCTTGGGCCCTCCATCTTTCCCAACATCAGGGTCTTTTCCAGGGAGTCTTCTCTTCTCATGAGGTGGCCAAAGTCTTGGAGCCTCAGCTTCACAATCTGTCCTTCCAGTGAGCACTCAGGGCTGATTTCCTTCAGAATGGAGAGGTTTGATCTTCTTGCAGTCCATGGGACTCTCAAGAGTCTTCTCCAGCACCAGAATTCAAAAGCATCCATTCTTCGGCGATCAGCCTTCTTGATGGTCCAGCTCTCACTTCCATACATCACTAAGTGGTACCTTGGGTTAAGAACTTAATTCATTCTGGAGGTCTGTACTTAACCTGAAACTGTTCTTAACCTGAAGCACCGCTTTAGCTAATGGGGCCTCCCGCTGCTGCCACGCCGCTGGAGCACGATTTCTGTTCTCATCCTGAAGCAAAGTTCTTAACCCGAGGTACTATTTCTGGGTTAGCGGAGTCTGTAACCTGAAGCGTATGTAACCCGAGGTACCACTGTACTGGTAAAACCATAGCTTTAACTATACGGACCTTTGTCGGCAAGGTGATGTCTCTGCTTTTTAAGATTATTATTATTATTATTATTATTATTATTATTATTATTATTACAACAGGAGGTCTCGGGGGGGTTCACAAAAAAGATCACAACATATATAATCAGAATTATATAATCAGAATTAGAAGGAACGTTTTTGCCTGGTGTCTAAAGGTGTGTAATGAAGGCACCAAGTGAACTACTCTAGGGAGAGCATTCCACAGACAGGGAGCCACTACAGAGAAGGCCCCGTTCTCGTGTTGCCACCCTCCGGACCTCTTGAGAAGGAGGAACACGAAGAAGGGCCTCAGAAGATGATCTCAGGGTCTGGGTCAGTTCATATGGAAAGAGACGGTCCTTGAGGTATTGTGGTCCTGAGCCATTTAAGCCTTTATAGCTCAAAACCAGCACTTTGAATTGGGCTCAGAAACTAATCGGTAGCCATTGAAGTCAGACCAGGATCAGTGTAAAATGCTCAAACCGCTTTTTCCCTCCAAGGTGGCATATGTGGTTCTGTCCTTGTGTTTAATCCCCACAGCGGCTAGTTAGAGAGAGGCGGGGGCCGGCCCCTGAGGTCTTGTCTGGGGAGCTTTGAGGCCGAGCAAGGATTCGTACCCCAGCCTCTCAGGTTCTATTTTGGCACTCCAAGCACTAGATCATGAGACTCTTAATCTCGGTGCTGCGGGTTCAACGTTGGGCAAAAGGTTGCTGCATTGCAGAGGGTTGGACTAGATGACCCTTGTGGTCCCTCCCAGCTCTGCAGTTCTACGATTCCACCCCACGCCGGCTCTCGTTTATGACAGCTTGTTCCTGGTCTCTGATATGCCGACCAGAGGTCCTTGCAAGACCTTAGCGAGTTTAGATGTGTCTTTGCTAAACCTGATCTGCCGGACGGCTCAAAGTTCTTGCAATGAAGAGACTTCACCTCCTTTGCCCGAAAGCTGGATCGTAACAACTACATGACTCTTAGAAAACATTTGAAGGCAACACTCTGTAGGGAAATATATATATATAAAATTAAACAATGGGGGTGGTGACGCTCCTTCAGGTATACTGGACCGAGGCTGTTTATGTGAACGCATATGCAAACGTCATGCAAGTTTCTTGCCACACGTTTCCTCCTTACTTGAATGTGCCAGGCGCCCGTGCCGGATTTACGTATAAGCTAAACAAGCTATAGCTTAAGGCCCCACTCTCTCGGGGCCCCTCCAAAATGCAAAAAACTTTAATAAAATACCGTACTTATTTTGTTATGTGCAAACAGCTTTAGATACCTATGAGGTCCATAAATGACCATCCAGCATATATTCAACACACAAAAAACAGTGACAATTTATTGTTGACAAAGGATAGCTGGACATATAAAGGGCCCCGTTACCTTCAGTAGCTTAGGGCCTCATCAGACCTAAAGCCAGCCCTGCCAGGCACCAAGGTACACTGCTGTTATAAGAATTTTAAAGTTTTGAATATATAAAATAGATGTTCATAAATGTACCAAGAAAACACATACATAAATGTATAGACCACATGTCTAAAACCCCACGGAAAAAAGTCCTGAAACCATTTCGTCTCTCCCAAATGACCTCAAATATTTCTCTGCAAGGTCAAAGGAAATGGGGGATCTCCCCATTGTCTCTTTGCTCACAAATCCTGTCTAAGGGCACATTTAAGATATGAATAGGGTAAGCCTGTGACCTGTGACCTCATAACAAAAGAGTGGCTAGGATGCCCAGGTAATCCAATCAGATAACCTGGCAGACAGGATAAAAACAATGCGCTCAGGTTTCTGTTGTAGTCCGCCCCTTCTCTGATGTACGTATGATGTATTGGGGGGGGTCTTGGGCTACACCCCTTCCGTGATGTATGTATGATGTTTCTGGGGGTGGTCTTGGACTCCAGGGCGGGCAGTTTAAAATGTCTACATAAGAGCTTGCGCGCATGGCTTGGGGTCCCTCCACCCCCCCTGGGGCGGGGGGAGCACCCTGTTGCAACAGCTTTAACAAACTACCGCATTTTTTGCTCTATAAGACGCACTTTCCCCCTCCTAAAAAGTAAGGGGGAATGTGTGTGCGTTTTATGGAGTGAATGCAGGCTGCACGGCTAAGCCAGAACAGCAAGAGGGATCGCTGCGCAGAGCTCCCTCTTGCTGTTCTAGCTTCTGGCTTAGCCCCTCTGTCTCCCGGAAAAGCCCCCAAGAGCCGCGTTCCCTATAAAGAGCTGCGCGGAGCGTGTGTGTGGCTCTTGGGGGCTTTTCTCCGAGGAGGGAGAAGGGCAACCCATCAGTGACAGACTGCCCTCCTCCCTCCTCGGGGAAAATCCTGCAAGCGCCACACACACGCTCCGTGCAACTCGTGAAAGGGAGCGCTGAGCAGATCCTGGAATGCATACAGACTCAGCTCAGCGCTCCCTTTAAAGAATATTTTTTTTCTTGCATTCCCCCTCTAAAAACTAGGTGCATCTTATGGTCAGGTGTGTCTTACGGAGCAAAAAATCCGGTAGCTGCTTTGCTTCTCAATATTCTCTGGTTGGTCTCTGTTATTTTCTCCTACCAATAGAGAACCAACAAAAGGACTCTGTATGGGCTCTTGGGTACCCCATAAGGGGAAAGGAGCAGGGTTTTTTCCCCTCATAACACTGCCCTTGGACAGGGAGGTTCTGTTTTGCCATTAGCCACGAGTCCAGGCCTCCTGCCCAAAGTTAGAATCATAGAATCATAGAGTTGGAAGAGACCACAAGGGCCATGGAGTCCAACCCCCTGCCAAGCAGGAAACACCATCAGAGCACTCCTGACATATGGTTGTCAAGCCTCTGCTTAAAGACCTCCAAAGAAGGAGACTCCACCACACTCCTTGGCAGCAAATTCCACTGTCAAACAGCTCTTACTGTCAGGAAGTTCTTCCTAATGTTTAGGTGGAATCTTCTTTCTTGTAGTTTGGATCCATTGCTCCGTGTCCGCTTCTCTGGAGCAGCAGAAAACAACCTTTCTCCCTGCTCTATGTGACATCCTTTTATATATTTGAACATGGCTATCATATCACCCCTTAACCTCCTCTTCTCCAGGCTAAACATGCCCAGCTCCCTTAGCCGTTCCTCATAAGGCATCGTTTCCAGGCCTTTGACCATTTTGGTTGCCCTCCTCTGGACACGTTCCAGTTTGTCAGTGTCCTTCTTGAACTGTGGTGCCCAGAACTGGACACAGTACTCCAGGTGAGGTCTGACCAGAGCAGAATACAGTGGCACTATTACTTCCCTTGATCTAGATGCTATACTCCTATTGATGCAGCCCAGAATTGCATTGGCTTTTTTAGCTGCCGCGTCACTCGCGTTCTCGGAGTTCTGGCGAAAGCAAGATCTGGCGGGCTCCTACTGTCTTCCTCTTCCTCTCCAGGTTTCCTGAGGGACCTGACAGGAGACTTCACCGCCTCGTTCCTGGTCGGAGGGTCCTTCGTCCTCTGCGCCAGCGGGGTCTTCGCTGCCCTCCCTTCTTTCTGCCCCGGCTGCTGCAAGGATGATGGCGACCCCAGGACCCGGGGAACCCTTGGCCCGGTCCCCTCTCTGCTGCCTTCTCCCCTCACAAGCAAATGTTCACAGGTATGAAGAAAGAAAAGAAACACGTCTTCCCTTCTCAAACATTGACACAACAACCGAACTTCAGCCGTGAGCACCTGTTTTTCACCGCAGAGGCCAAAAAGTTGTCGCATATCTTAAATCTGGGACAGAGGCTGTTTCTCAGACACTAATCCACAAACTGGAAAGGTTTCAGAGGATTTGAGAATATCTCTTTTGCCCATGCAGGTGATTATTATTATTATTATTATTTTATCAAGGCTGGAGTTCGAAGGCTAAGGATAAGCCTGCCATTTTCACAAGACTGTGTCTGCCGAATAATTTCTCCCTTGAAATTTCATTTCAAGGGATCAATAACTTGCATACGAAGAGGTTGCTTTTACCGACCATGCCTGCACTGCAGAAGAATATATATATATATCTTTTTTATTAAATATGAGTTACGTATGCGCCGTGATTTAAAAACACACACGATAAAGCTTATTAAATGCTCTTCTAAGTCGCCGAGCAATTGTCGAGGGGTGTGCTAAAAAGAATTTGAGAGCCGCCAGGTCGAACAGCAGTTTTCTACCCAAATTGGCGCGCTTCAGGTGTTCAGCCATAAATCATGCACAGTCGTGCTGGCAGAGGCTGATGGGATTTGTAGTCCAATATAGCAGAGTAGGAGAACTGAAAGCAAGGCTAATATATTTCACATCTGACAACTAATGTGCTGCTTTGGTTTCAGATAGCACAGGGGTTTCAAAAGCCCGGGACACAAATTTTCATGGCCCATTAAGCAGCTAGGATGTCTCATTTGCCAGAAGTGATGTATTGAGAGTTGACTCTGGTACCTAATTTGGACCAAACTGATGTATATTTTGCTCCTGTCCCTTCCTAGCTGGGGGGTGTGGGGCTTCCAAGATGGAGGGTAAAAAAACAGCCTGCACCTCCTCCACCTTACTGCCCCCAAATATCAGGAATATGACATGTCCCAGGCCGATGGAGAGACTGACCCTTTTCCCAAAACGAAACAGTCTGGGGTTGATCTCCGTCAGGCTAGACAAACTCCGTTTTGCTGGCTTGGGTTCCAGGGATCTTCCGGCTTGCTCCCTTCCTGGTTCTGCTTGGGGAGTCTGGGGGTCTGGAGGGAGAAATAGCCGGGCAGGAGCAAAAGTCCCAGGCTTCCAGCGACGAGGAAGCAGCCCCCTGTCAGGAAGGAGGCCTTGTAACTTCCGCTCACGTCCCGGATCCAACCTGGAACAGAGGAAAGGTTCAAGTCGTGAGTGGAATAAGATTCATCTTGGGGGTGTACATAATAAGAGCATAGTAAAAGTCCGCTGGATCAGGTCCGCTGGGTCGTTTTTAATATTTAACGCTGTACTGTTTTTAACACTTGATTGGGAGCCGCCCAGAGTGGCTGGGGAAACTCAGCCAGATGGGCGGGGTATAAATAATAAATTATTATTATTATTATCGATGGCCTCCAATTGTGAAGGGAGAGGTCGGAAACCATCGATAGCCTGCTCCTCCTCCTCCTCCGTGAATTCAATTGCTTATTTCTTTCGTCATTCAGTTTTTTTATCAGATTCTTTTCGCATTCTCTCATTTGTGTAATTAACTTTTTTTTTTTTGCTCTCTCGCCTTTTTTCTATAACTATTTTGTTGTATCAAAAAACCTCTTAACACTGCCTTACTGGCATCCCATACTATGTCCATATTTGTTTCTTTGTTAATGTTCACGTCAAAGTAATCTTTCAAGGTGGTTTTAGCCTTTTCAATCACTTCCTCTTTTTCAAATAAATAATCGTTCATTCTCCATCTATACATACCCTGGGTCTCCCATTTTAAAGGAAGAAGAAAGACTAGGAGGAGGAGAGATGGGCCTAGAGGAGAGGAGGGGAGGAAGGGGGAGAGAGGCTGAAGGAACGGAGAGGAAGAGAGGAGAGGCAGAGGAAGAAGTAGAAGAGGCGGAATCAGGGGAGGAGGAGGAGGAGGGGAAAGACGAGGAAACCATTGGAAATAGAAGTACTAGCATTTAAATCAGAAATTAAGATAAAGCGTACGCTAGATAAATATTGAAATGACCCTTAAAATTTTGTCTTGGAATGTGAACGGTTTTAACGAAAAGTCTAAGAGAAATAAATTGGAGAAAATTGTGAAGAAAAAAAATATTGATGTGATTTGTTGCCAAGAAACACATGTCGCCAAAAAACACAAACATATTTTAATAAATAAAAAGTTGGGAATAGAGTTTATCAATTCAGATTCTAAGAAAAAAAAAGGGGGTAGTAATTTATGTGAAGGAGAAATTAGAACCTAAATTAGTATGTAAGGATGAGGAAGGAAGAATCCTAGGAGTACAAATTAATTTTCAGGGAGAAAAAATCAATGTGGTAACGGTCTATGCGCCAAATACAAATAAAACGGATTTTTTAAAGAAATTAGAACAAACCTTACTGGACCTAGAGAATAATAAATTGGTTTTACTTGGAGATTTAAATGGGGTGCCCACACCAGAATTAGACAGAAGCGCGAAAAGGAAGAATTTAAATCAAGGGAAACTTCCAAGATCTTTTAATGACCTCGAGGAAAATTTAGATTTAATAGATATATGGAGACATAAAAACCCCATGACAAAACAATTCACCCACTTTTCAGAACCACATCAGAGTTGGAGCAGGCTGGATCAGATTTGGATCTCAAGAGAATTAACCATAAGAGTGTCGAAATGTGAGATACAACCCAGAACACTATCTGAGTTGACAATATGCTAAAGGGCAATAAAGCAGTTTTTTCTCTGCCTCCCACTCCCAGCACAGCTTTATAAATCTCTATGACGCCCCTCGTCTCAATTTGCTTACGTCACTTGCCTATTGGGGTGACAGCACCTGACGGAAAGGTAGGTGTGGCCTCAGGGGGAACACTAAGATTAGTTCTTAGGATCTGATCAAAGGCTTCACAATCATAAAAAACTGGAAGAAATGTTTCAAATATGAATGAAGTGGAACTATACAAAAATAAACATTATTTTCCATCTTACTGTAGGTTTCGTCTCGTTTTGAAAAGTAACATTTTATTTTACAGTTTTTTGTGGTTTATATTTTGAATTACATATATGGGAGTGGGCATCGAAATCTTTTAAGTGCTTAGCACCTCTAAAGGTCTTAATCCAGCCTTGGGTATGAGAGATGGCTGCAGGTTGTACCCTCCAACATTTTTCTGGTGAAAATAGGGATGTCCTTAACAACAACAACAACAACAACAACAACAACAACAACATGCCAGACACTCTAGGTGGCTTCCAACATGTATAAAAAGATAATAAAACTTTAAACATTAAAAAAACTTCCCTATCCAGGGCTGCCTTCAGATGTCTTCTGAAGGTTCTATAGTTACTTACCTTCTTGGCTGTAGGATTGCATAATTCCATACCCTCCTATGAAAACAGGGACATCTACCATACCCTCCAACAGTAGAATCATAGAATCATAGAATCCTAGAGTTGGAAGAGACCACAAGGGCCATGGAGTCCAACCCCCTGCCAAGCAGGAAACACCATCAGAGCACTCCTGACATATGGTTGTCAAGCCTCTGCTTAAAGACCTCCAAAGAAGGAGACTCCACCACACTCCTTGGCAGCAAATTCCACTGTCAAACAGCTCTTACTGTCAGGAAGTTCTTCCTAATGTTTAGGTGGAATCTTCTTTCTTGTAGTTTGGATCCATTGCTCCGTGTCCGCTTCTCTGGAGCAGCAGAAAACAACCTTTCTCCCTCCTCTATGTGACATCCTTTTATATATTTGAACATGGCTATCATATCACCCCTTAACCTCCTCTTCTCCAGGCTAAACATGCCCAGCTCCCTTAGCCGTTCCTCATAAGGCATCGTTTCCAGGCCTTTGACCATTTTGGTTGCCCTCCTCTGGACACGTTCCAGTTTGTCAGTGTCCTTCTTGAACTGTGGCGCCCAGAACTTTTATTTCTGAATAAATAACTTTTATTTCAGAGCTTTTATTCTTTGGGGGGACGGGACCCAGGGGTACGCATACCCCTAAACATTTTGTGAATCTAAGTTTGGCCTCATTGAGGGGCAGTATTTCAATATTCGGTACTTTTCCATGTACAAGACTAGGATTGTTGTTTTTACTAAAAAATAATGTTAAAAGGGGATGCGGGTGGTGCTGTGTGTTAAACCACAGATCCTAGGACTTGCTGATCAGAAGGTCGGCAGTTCGAATCCCCGCAATGACGGGGTGAGCTCCCATTGCTCGGTCCCTGCTCCTGCCAACCTAGCAGTTCAAAAGCACGTCAAAGTGCAAATAGATGAATAGGTACCGCTCCGGCGGGAAGGTAAACGGCGTTTCCGTGCGCTGCTCTGGTTCGCCAGAAGCGGCTTAGTCCTGCTGGCCACATGACCTGGAAGCTGGACGCCGGCTCCCTCGGCCAGTAAAGTGAGATGAGCGCTGCAACCCCAGAGTCAGCCTCGACTGGACCTAATGGTCAGGCGTCCCTTTACCCTTTACTAATGTTAAAAAAGGAGGGTAGTCTTATACATGAGGGCAATTTCCCATTTACTTAATTTGCAGTCCCCCACAATAGGGGGCATCTTAAACACGGGGTGTGTGTGTGTTATACACCGAAAAATATGGTATGTAGGAAAATGAGAGTACCCCTAAACATTTTTTTAAAGAAAAAAAGCACTGCCCTCCAACATTTCTCCAATGAAAACAGGGACGTGACGCAACTAAGGAAAAGCGAGGCATTCCAGGATCAAATCAGAAACTCCTTCCACCTGCCTTGTCCTCCTTCCACCTGCCTTGCCCCACCCTCCGGCCCCGGGTCTCCTCATAAGGAAGCTGTTCCTGAAGGAAGAACTGTGAGGGGAGAGACTTCATCAGGAAAGGCCTCCTTCCACCTGCCTTGCTCTTCCCTCTGCTTCTCAATGTGTATTGTATTGTTTTATGTACTGTGGCTTGCCGTTGTTTTATTGATTATAGTTTAGATATTATTGTAACTGTGGAGTGGATTTCTGTTTAACTTTTATTAATAGTATAACATAATAATATATTATTATTATCTTATACTATTCTAATTGATGGTTGAATGTTGCTATTTTGATGTAGGTAAAGGTAAAGGGACCCCTGACCATTAGGTCCAGTTGTGGCCGACTCTGGGGTTGCGGCGCCCATCTCGCTTTATTGGCTGAGGGAGCTGGCGTACAGCTTCCGGGTCATGTGGCCAGCAGGACTAAGCCGCTTCTGGCGAACCAGAGCAGCGCACGGAAACGCCGTTTCCCTTCCCGCCGGAGCGGTACCTATTGATCTACTTGCACTTTGATGTGCTTTTGAACTGCTAGGTTGGCAGGAGCAGGGACCGAGCAACGGGAGCTCACCCCGTCGCGGGGATTTGAACCGCCAACCTTCTGATCAGCAAGTCCTAGGCTGTGTGGTTTAACCCACAGCGCCACCCGCGTCCCCATTTTGCTGTAGGCTGCCTATTTTAAAGTTCTGTTTTATTATCACATCTTTGTATTGCATTAGATTGTTATAAGATGTACATTTTTTGTTTCTTCAGCTTGTAAACCGCCTTGAGTATTGTAAGATAGAAAGGCGGGATACAAATTAAAAATGATGATGATGATGAAACCGGGACAGTTTCTGTCAATCTGGGACTGTCCCTGGAAAATCAGGATGCTTGGAGACTGACCGGCTGACCGCCAGGCTCCGGCCTGCACCGTGCCCTCCTTACCTGAGAGGGGGGGCCCAGACAGCGCCCCAACACTTTCCATCAGGTTGATGAGTCCGATGGCCCCCATGATCCGTGCAGGACCCACGATTTCCACCAGAGTGGAGACCCTGAGCGGGAGAACGGCACCGGCCAGGAACCCGTAGCAGGCGCTGATAGCAAGCACGGCCCCATAGCTGCGGCCCAGGGGCACAGCCAGGACGGAAACCCCTGTGAGGAAGCTCCACAGGGTGAGGTGGTGGCAGAGGCGGAGAGGGCCGCAGGTGACCAGCCAGGTGCAGGCGACGCGGCCCCCGATGTCGGCCACTCCCACGGCGGAGGCGAGGAAGGCCGCCTGGTACTCGTCAAAGTCCAGCTCCCGGGCGTGGGGCACGAGGTGGACCAGGGGCACGAAGAACCCGGCCGCGTTCAGCACCCCGCAGCAGGTGTAGGTCACGAAGCCTCGGTGGCGGAGCAGAGAGAGTCCGAAGAGAGACGAGAGCCGGTGGCGCCAGCTCACCGCCTGCTCCGGGGGCGCTGCCAGGGCATCGTCCTCGGGCAAAGTAAGGGGGCGAAGCAGGGCTCCGCAAGGCAGCAGGTGGAAGACCATCCCGGATACCAGCAGGAGAGCTCCGCGCCAGCCGTAGAGGTCCACCAGGAACTGGAAGAAGGGCGAGAGGGCCAGGGAGGCGACGCCGGCGCCCGAGAGGGCCAGGGAGGTGGCCAGAGGGCGGCGGCGCTCAAAGTACCGCGACAGCAAGGCCAGCGAGGGCCAGAGGGCAAAGGTGCCTCCAATTCCTGAGTGGGGAAGACAGGGAAACAGGGCGTCAGCGCAGCAAAGGGAGGCAGTTCCAGCCGTAGCTCGGAAGCCAAGTGCCTGTCAACGCAAACGTTTCGCCTCCCGGACAACCAGAAACCGGAAGCGGCCGTCCCGGTTTCTGAACGTTTTCCAGAAGCCGAACGTCCAGTGTACGTTTCTGAGCACAATTCGGAGTGTTGGTGCTGACCTTTAAAGCTCTAGATGGCCTCAAAGGCCCAGTAGACCTGAAGGAGCGTTACCACCCCCATCATTCAGCCCAGACACTGAGGTCCGGCTCTGAGGGCCTTCTGGCAGTTCCCTCCCTGCGAGAAGCCAGGTTACAGGGAACCAGGCAGAGGGCCTTCTCGGTGGTGGCACCTGCCCTGCGGAACGCCCTTCCACCAGATGTCAAAGAGAACGGCAACTACCAGATTTTTAGAAGACATCTGAAGGCAGCCCTGTTTAGGGAAGCTTTTAATGTTTGATGTACTACTGTATTTTAATATTTGGTTGGGAGCCGCCCAGAGTGGCTGGGGAAGACCAGCCAGATGGGTGGGGTGTAAATAATAATAATGATAATAATAATAATAATAATAATAATAATAATAATAATAATAATAATAATAAAGTTCAAGAACCAAGGTACAACAGTATATCATAACAATTACAGATATGAAATTATGTATAAATAGCTCTGTAAGCTGGGATAGCTCTGTTGGCGGAGCACGAGACTCTGAATCTCAGGGTTCTGGGTTCGAGTCTCACACTGGCAAAATATTCCTTCATTTCAGGGGGTTGGACTAGATGAGCTTCGGAGGTCCCTCCCAACTCTGGGATAACATGCATGCGTGTTATCCATTTGTAAAAGACATTTTATATCAATGACAATATTGATTTAGAGGGATTTAGAGGGAGCAAGGGAGAACCTTGGGCATGCAGTTCTGTGTCTGTGTGTGTGTATAATGTGGCAAGCATATTCAAATAATAAACCTTTCTGGCCTGTGGCTGGGGGTCTTTACTGCGGAGGAAGGCGGAAGAGCCCCTCCCAGTAAGAAAGAGAACCTGGCTTGACTCCAGACATTCCTTACCTGTGAACACGCCAATAAATATATAGAGCTGTGCCAGGTTGGTGGCGAAGAAGGCGAGGAAATAGCCGAGGCCCGAAAGGAGCCCCCCTGCCATGGCGACGGGACGCTCTCCATACTGAGTGGCCAGTGCCCCTGCCAACGGACCTGAAAATATAG